>NC_133381.1:27257018-27292902 GCF_049309525.1 Garra rufa | reverse complement strand
AAACCCAGGGTTTCCTTGAAGAGTTTAGCTAGGCTTTTTTTTTTTATCACAACAGGTAAGTCACCACTGTGCAGAGGTGTGGACTCGAGTCGTGTGACTTGGACTCGAGTCAGACTCAAGTCATGAATTTGATGACTTTAGACTCGACTTGACAAAATATAAAAAGACTTGCAACTCGACTTGGACTAGGGCTGTGCAATTAATCGAAATTCGGTTTCGATTTCGATTTCTGCTTTAAACGATCATGAAAATGCAGTAATCGAAATGAAACGATTATTGCGGCCCTTTCCAGTGGTGCGCTTTCGCTCCTACATAAAAGCCTAATTTCACATGCAAATCAGCAAAATCATGTAATGTGACTTTCATAAAACGGGACGTGCTTGATTTATTAATGTTTCTTTGATGTTGTGTTTTTAATAGCACGTAGTAAAACTTTCGCTGTTCTGTCTATGCGCTTAGAGACGGAGCAGAACACGGACTTGTAAAGTTCTTTTAGCTCCATGTACGCGCTTAAATGCTCAAATACAAGCAAAAATATTTCTAAATGAGGCGCTTGGTGATTATTCATGTAAACGCTTGTCAGTTATGTCTTAAATGATCATAAACAGTTGAGAATGAAAATACGTGTGTAACAGTATAATGGATCCGTGTGGTTAAGTGCAACACATAAGATTCCTTCTGCCGTCTCTGTGCTTAATATTAATAAAACGTAAAAATGCAAAGAGAAAAATCACTTACTGCTCTTGAATGAAGGACGTTTGTAGTTTTAATAAGAAACAAAGTATGTAGACACGGACCGCTCTATCTCTGTTTATGTGTCTGTGTGCGTGTGTGTGACAGAGAGCATGCGCGCATTCGGCACGACATCCAATCAAAGTACCGTAGATTGTCTTGATTCGACAGCGTCCAACGTGACAACAACGTGAACGTGCCAGTTTGCGAAATGATACCGAAGATAGTTTTGTTTGGCTATAAAAATTACGAGGTAGGGGAGAGCGGGCACAACCTAACACTTTTTGAATTTCGCGGTTTATGTAAATCCACTTGGGGCTCAGAGTACAATTTTTATCCACATTATTTTCACACTTGTCTAGTACAAATATATCGCTTTGTTTTATATTTACAGTGTATACGTTTTTCGTTATTTACATCAAAAGAAAGGAAGTGAAACGTGACAACATGTCCCATAGGTGGGGTACATTGTAACATCTGAGGGGCACATTGTAACACGACCATATGACAGCTTAAAATGTTATCTGATCGAATGAAAAAATATACACAACAAACTAAAATATTTTGTCAGTAAAATACATGTGTTAACTTTTTCAAATGAAGTAATTAAGTTTAAAAAAAAATAAATAAAAATTAAAGCTGCAAGCAGCGATGGTAGGGCCCTCGCACTCGGGCTCACCGCCGATCGGTGGCGAATGGTGGGCACTATGCTATTAACACAGTAAATGTAGGAGGAATATGTCAAAGTCATTGATATGTGCCAATCTTCCTGCTGCCAGCTGGTGGCGCTATGCCTATAACTGAATATTGGCATGCAGATGTGTTCAGGCCGGCGCTTTTATCAAACATATGAAGTTTGGTGAAGATTGAACATGGCATGCTTGAGTGTAAGTCATGACATATCCTGCTACCAACAGGTGGCGCTATTATGAAATATTGGCTTTTAGATGTCTTCAGGCCAGGACTATTGGCAATCATGTCAAGTTTGGTGCAAATTGTACATTGCATTCTTAAGTTAGTGTAAAACAAGTAATTTGCTGTTGCCAGCTGGTGGCGCTATGACTATAACTAAATATTGGTATGTAAATGTATTCAGGCCAGGACTCTTATCAAACATATTAAGTTTGGGGCTGATTGGACATTGCATGCCTGAGTTACAGTAACTTCCTGTTTCATTTGCATTAAGAGTATGCTTTAGCACTTAGCTAAATGTTGCTAACATGTTTCTAGCATGTTGCTACCCTATTTAACACTTGTTGATATTTTTAAAATGTTGCTGGGCATCCACATCGGTATTAAACATGTGACTTTCTGTTACCAGCAGGTGGCACTATGACTATAACTGAATATAGGCATGGGCTTGTGTTCAGACCAGGACTCTTATCAAACATATTAAGCTTGGGTCAGATTGGACATTGTATGCATGAGTTACACTTATTTTTCTTTGTATTAATATCATGCTTTAGCTCTTAGCTAAGTGTTGCTAGCATGTTTTAACATGATTCTAGCATGATGCTAGCCTATTTAAAACTTGCTAACGCTTTTTAATATGTTGCTAGGAGTCCGTAATACCATTAAATGTCACTTCCTGTTGTCAGCAGGTGGCGCTGTGATTATAACTGAATATGGGCATGTATATATCTTCAGGCCAGGAGTCTTATCAAACGTGTGAAGTTTGGGGCTGATTGGACATTGCATGCCTGAGTTACAGTAACTTCCTGTTTTATGTCTTTAACAACATGCTTTAGCACTAAGTAAGTGCTGCTAGCATGTTTGGGTACGTTTTAAACTAGTTTAGCACTCAATGGCTTTTTTAGTGTGTTGCCAATAGTGTGTCACAGTGTTAAACATGTCACTTCCTGTTGACAGTAGGTGGCGCTATGACTATAACTGAATATTGGCATGTAGATATCTTCAGGTCAGGACTGTTATCAAACATGTGAAGTTTGGGGCTGATTGGACATTGCATGCCTGAGTTAGAGTAACTTCCTGTTTCATTGCATTAAGAGTATGCTTTAGCACTTAGCTAAATGTTGCTAACATGTTATAGCATGTTTCTAGCATGTTGCTACCCTGTTTAACAGTTGTTGATTTTTTTTAAAATGTTGCTAGGCATCCACAACAGTATTAAACATGTGGCTTCCTGTTACCAGCTGGTGGCGCTATGACTATAACTGAATACGGGCATTGGCGTGTGTTTAGGCCAGGATTCTAATCAAACATGTTAAGTTTGGGGCTGATTGGACATTGTATGCCTGAGTTAGAGTAACTTCCTGTTTCATTGTATTATTAGCATGCTTTAACATATTAGCTAAGTGTTGCTAGCATGCTTTATTATTTTTGTAGCATGTTGAATATTAAGTTTGGGTCAGATTCAACATTATATACATGAGTTACAGCAATTTCCTTTTGTATTTGTATTAATAGCATGCTTTAGCTCTTAGCTAAGTGTTGCTAGCATGTTTTAGCATGTTTGTAGCATGTTGCTAGCCTATTTAAGACTTGTTAACGCTTTTCAATATGTTTCTAGGAGTCCGTAACAGTGTTAAACATGTCATTTCCTGTTGTCAGCAGGTGGCGCTATGACTATAACTGAATATGGGCACTGATGTGTGTTCAGGACCGGACTGTCATCAAACATGTGAAGTTTGAGGCAGATCGGACATCGTATGCCTGAGTTATAGCAACTTCCTTTTTCATGGCGAAACATCAAAGTTTGTCCGGCCGCCACGGACACGCCCTTCGACGAAAACTCTAAAGCTTCGCAATTTAACATCGCAAAGGCCTTATGATGACACTCAGCAAATTTGAAGATGATCGGATAAAAACTGTAGGAGGAGTTCGTTAAAGTATGAGGCCTGAAAATGGCAAAAATTGCACAAAAATCATACAGGAAATTCAATATAACGGACTTCCTGTTGGGTTTCGGATGTTGCACCAGGAGACTTTTTTGTAGGTATTGGTGTGTTACATATGTGTACCGAGTTTCGTACATGTACATGAAACGTAGCTCGAGGGGCACTCCGTTGAAATTTTATAGGTGGCGCTATCGAGCCATTTTGCCACACCCACTTTTGAAAACCATATCAGATGTAAATTTTCGCCAGGTCTGATGCGTGTGCAAAGTTTCGTGAGTTTTCGGGCATGTTTAGGCCCTCAAAAAGACTTTTCACTTTGGAGAAGAAGAAGAAGAAGAATAATTAAAGCTGCAAGCAGCGATGGTAGGGCCCTCGCACTCGGGCTCACCGCCGATCAGTGGCGAATGGTGGGCACTATGCTATTAACACAGAAAATGTAGGAGGAATATGTCAAAGTCATTGATATGTGCCAATCTTCCTTCTGCCAGCTGGTGGCGCTATGCCTATAACTAAATATTGGCATGTAAATGTATTCAGGCCAGGACTCTTATCAAACATATTAAGTTTGGGGCTGATTGGACATTGCATGCCTGAGTTACAGTAACTTCCTGTTTCATTGCATTAAGAGTATGCTTTAGCACTTAGCTAAATGTTGCTAACATGTTATAGCATGTTTCTAGCATGTTGCTGCCCTGTTTAACAGTTGTTGAATTTTTTTAAAATGTTGCTAGGCATCCACAACTATATTAAACATGTGGCTTCCTGTTACCAGCTGGTGGCGCTATGACTATAACTGAATACGGGCATGGGCGTGTGTTTAGGCCAGGATTCTTATCAAACATGTTAAGTTTGGGGCTGATTAGACATTGTATGCCTGAGTTAGAGTAACTTCCTGTTTCATTGTATTATTAGCATGCTTTAGCATATTAGCTAAGTGTTGCTAGCATGCTTTATTATTTTTGTAGCATGTTGAATATTAAGTTTGGGTCAGATTCAACATTATATACATGAGTTACAGCAATTTCCTTTTGTATTTGTATTAATAGCATGCTTTAGCTCTTAGCTAAGTGTTGCTAGCATGTTTTAGCATGTTTGTAGCATGTTGCTAGCCTATTTAAGACTAGTTAACGCTTTTCAATATGTTTCTAGGAGTCCGTAACAGTGTTAAACATGTCATTTCCTGTTGTCAGCAGGTGGCGCTATGACTATAACTGAATATGGGCACTGATGTGTGTTCAGGACCGGACTGTTATCAAACATGTGAAGTTTGAGGCAGATCGGACATCGTATGCCTGAGTTATAGCAACTTCCTTTTTCATGGCGAAACATCAAAGTTTGTCAGGCCGCCACGGACACGCCCTTCGACGAAAACTCTAAAGCTTCGCAATTTAACATCGCAAAGGCCTTATGATGACACTCAGCAAATTTGAAGATGATCGGATAAAAACTGTAGGAGGAGTTCGTTAAAGTACGAGGCCTGAAAATGGCAAAAACTGCACAAAAATCGTACAGGAAATTCTATATAACGGACTTCCTGTTGGGTTTCGGATGTTGCACCAGGAGACTTTTTTGTAGGTATTGGTGTGTTACATGTGTGTACCGAGTTTCGTACATGTACGTGAAACGCAGCTCGAGGCGCACTCCGTTGAAATTTTATAGGTGGCGCTATCGAGCCATTTTGCCACACCCACTTTTTAAAACCATATCAGATGTAAATTTTCGCCAGGTCTGATGCATGTGCAAAGTTTCGTGAGTTTTCGGGCATGTTTAGGCCCTCAAAAAGACTTTTCATTTTGGAGAAGAAGAAGAAGAATAATAATAAACGGAGCAATTCCAATAGGGTCCTCGCACTGTAGTGCTCGGGCCCTAATTAAAGCTGCAAGCAGCGTTGACCGGGCCCTCGCCGTCTGGCAGTCGCCATCCCGATAGCATCAGGAAAACGGTGCCCAGTTGGCACATGCATTCACAATAACCCTTTGGACTAACCCTAACTGTCTCTCCTCCTGTCTGACTCTTTCTCTTACCACCCATCCCACCTCCTTACACTCAGCCACTTACCACACAAACACACACATAGAGTGCAGAGCAGAGTGAGATCAGATTTGTTTTTTAATTTTCTTTCATTCGTGGAGTTTTGTATAATTATGAAATGAACTGTGTTTAATCAGAATGAATAGTTATTTGTATGAAAAAAGTTTCAAAGAGTTAGGATGCTGCACTTTAAATAAATAATAAATCATTGAAAATTGAAAATGGAAAAAAAAATTCTAGGCACGCTATCTGCCTCAAAAACACAGGAAACAAATATTTGAATGTATTTTGTATTTTTATTTATTTGCCATGGCAACAGCATTTGATGCATCAGGGACGCCTTTACAGACTCTCATCGGCCGTGTTTTTACATCATTCTGATGAAGTTTGAAGAAAATCGAGTACAAATATATTGTTCGTTGTTCGTTCAGGTGTTAGTTCATCAACCAATGTTAACAAAAGAGACCCTGTTTTAAATAGTTACCATGTTTTATGATCTACATCCATTTTTAAATATTATTTTAATGATCTATAAGCATCTGTGAAATAATTATAAACAAATATATTAAAAATAAATACATATTAACTTAGTTGATGTATTTGTTTCTCATTCTAATTAAGTGAACTGAGCAGTATAGTGTCATACTTATAAGATTTTTTATTCTATCAGTGAGATTGTATATATGTATATAAATCATATAATTTTTCCTTAAAAGATTAAAAAAAGATTTTAATGCTCTTTAAGCACCTATACAAAATAATTATGTAAAAGTACACTGACAGTACAGTCTATATCAACTGATTCTATGGATTATTTTCATTCTTATACTCTGAGAATGAGCTAAATAGCATTAGAGGTCAAACGATTCCTTATCTTATGAGGACCTCTAGTGTTCATCCCTGGTATTAGAGCTTTAATCTGACAAATTTATGTGACACTTTTAATGTTTTTGGGGCCTCTGAGCACGATAACATTTTGAAACTACACGTATTTCCTAAGAATTTCTTGTTCTTTATATGTAAAAAGTTTTGATGAGTTAGAATAATGCAATTTAAAGATATTTGAAAATAACTCTTCATCTTTTTTATTGTTACTTTCATAAATCACCACATCAACACCGTTCAAGATATCCCAAAGCCATTCACAATATAGGGAACATTTTCCCTATATTCTGATGATGATGATGATAAGAACATGTAATTCATGATGATAACAAAATGTTATTATTGCTTGCTTTACGTCCACCACTTCTGCTTAAATGTCATCGTTACCTATCTGTACAATTTGTGTGTGGATATTGCTTTGCAGGTGACTCCTGTTATAAGACATCACTTTTAAGCGCTACATAACTAAGAAAGAATCAATTAGGAAAACGGTGCCCAGTTGGCACATGCATTCACAGTAACCCTCAGTCAGTTGGATTTAAAGTTTACTGAATTGAAAGGGTTAAACTTTAAAATCAACACACAGACACATACACACAATATATAAAATTGCCAACCAGTTTCATTTGTTAACATTAACTATATTAGTTAACATGAACAATAATTAAATAGTATTTATTAATGTTAATTAATATTAAGCTAAAAAAAGTATTCATATATTGTTTAATGGTAAAATAGTATATTTTAACATTAGTTTATGTACTGTGAATTAACATGAACATGAACACAGTTCATGTGGGTGTACAGCAATACACAAAGTGCTCTATAAACGCTTCTTTCTTTCAAAATATCTTTAAAAATCAAGTTGAGTATTGTAATGGGGCGATATATATATATATAACTGATCCTAAAATGGTAAAATTTTCAGATGTTTTGAACAGATAACAGCAAAGTTTGTTTTGTTGACAAAGTTTGTCTTGAAACTGTTAATTAAAATGTTATATTCAATAAATAACACTATGAAAATAAATGTCTATCAATGAAGATAAACCGCTCATGCTAAAAAGTTGTATTTTTCTTAATCTTTTGCTATGTGACTGAATAGGACAAGTTCATGGTACAGTTCAGTAAAAAATAAATAAAAAACAACAACTGCAAAATACGAACAATGAAAGACTTAGTGACCCTTTATATTTTCTCAAAATATCAGACTCTCAAAGATCAAACATATTTATGTAACATCAATGTGCATTTTTTCCTCAAAGATGGTCTTTAGCAAGACAGCATGTTCTACTCTCTCTCCCTCTCTCCCTTTCACCCCTCCCCCTTCAGTCTCTCTTCAGTCACTTAATGGTGACTGAACACAGACACTCAAGGCAGAGTGACAGCAGGCTTCTGATTTCTTTTTTTAATTTTCTTTAATTCGTAGAAGCTTGAATTAAATTGATATTTACAGCACTTGCTCAGAATGATAAGATCTCTGTGTGAAAAAAGTTTTAAATAGTTAAGATGCTGCACTTTAAAGATATAGAAAATGACGGTTATACATCTTTAAAAAATCACCACGTCAACACCGTTCAAGATATCCCAAAACCGCTCGCAATTTAACATCTTCAGAATCTTCTCTCCATGTTAAAAAAGTTTGGTGTGAACAGCTTGTTCTTCTTAGGAGGAGTATAAATTTGTTTACAGCCTGATTTTTCCAAAAATCCACATTCAAATCAAAATAGCCGGCTTCCTGTTGGTGTTAGCTAATTAGTTTAATTTAGAAAGTTGTCCAGATTGATGAGAACAATATATGTACAGAGTTTGGTGACTGTAGGAAAAACTAACCCCCCAACTTTTGTCAAAAGATGGCGCTATAGAGTGCCTGCTCCACGCCCATTTATGACCTTTTGCCAGTGTCTAACTATCATTAATATTGATGTGTGTGTTGAGTTTCATGAAATTCTAAGCATGTTATCTGCCTCGAAAAGACAGGAATCTAATTTTAAAGTTTGAGACGTTGCCATGGCAACAGCATTTGATTTATCATCGACCCCTTTACATATTCTTATCGGCCGTGTTTTGACATGATTTTAATGAAGTTTAAAGAAAATCAAGTAAAATTAAGAGGCTGATTTCAAAGCATTTTGAAAATGACACGCTTCCTGCTGCCAGTTGGTGGCGCTATAACTTTGACTCATAATAGTCACCTTTATGGAATCGGCATCATACAACGAACAATCTGGTGAAGTTTCATCAGAATCAGGCAATGTGTGCAACAGTTATTAGACACTTCCTGTTTCTCATTTCTCGCCATAACTTTGTCGCCTTGCCACAGCCAAACCGTTCGAGATATCAAAAATCCCCTCGCAATTTAGCGTCCCCAATGTCTTGAGATCATGCTGACCAAGTTTGGTGACAATCGTATGGAAATCCTGGGAGGAGTACGTTAAATTCCAGAGCATGCGCTTTTTATACAGCCCTAAATATCTCACTTCCTGTTGCATTGAGAAAATGACATAGAGTACAAAAGTTGTTCAGCTCAATGAGTACTATATGTGTACCGAGTTTCATATGTGTACGTTCAAGTATGTGTGCTATATGGCCCTCAAAATTCCAGGGGGCGCTGTAGAGTCCCCTTGCCACGCCCAGGTACCAGCCTCTGTGGCGTCCTGATGGCCGCAGATTCCGACATGTGTGCAAATTTTCAAGAGTTTTTGAGTATGTTAAGACCCCCTTAAGTGCCCGGAAGGTTAACAAAAAAAAAAAAAAAAAAAAAAAAAAATAAGAATCCTTAGAAGAACAATAGGGCCTTCGCCCTTTTGGGCTCGGGCCCTAATTAAAGCTGCGAGCAGCGATGAACGGGCCCTCGCACCTGGGCTCACCGCCGACTGGTGGCTTCAGGAAAACAGCAAACGGTGGGCAGTATGCTTTTAATACAGTAAATATAGAAAAAATATGTCATAAGTCATTTAAATGTGCCAAACTTGCCGCTGCCAGATGGTGGCGCTATGCCTGTAACTGATTATTGGCATGTAGATGTGTTCAGGCCAGCAATATTATCAAACATATGAAGTTTGGTGCAGACTGACCTCGGTATGTTTGAGTTAGTGAAATATATGATATATCCTGCTGCCAACAGGTGGCGCTATGATAATATCTGAATATTGATCTTTAGGTGTCTTCAGGCCAGGACTCTTACCAGACCTGTGAATTTTATGGCAGATCAGACATTTTATGGCTAAGTTATAACAACTTCTATGTCTATGCAGAAACATCAAACTTTGTCAGGCCACCACGGACACGCCCTTTAACGAAAACTCAAGATCTTCACAATTTAACATCTCTAAGGCCTCTAGATCAGACTGACCAAATATAATGTTGATTTAATTAAATGCAATCAATGCAAGGACTTCACATAATGCCAACTATGAACCAATTTGCTACATTTTCCCTATATTCTGATGATGATGATAAGAACATGATTCATGATGATAACAAAATGTTATTATTGCTTGCTTTACGTCCACCACTTCTGCTTAAATGTCATTGATCTTAAAATGATGGTTTTCAGATGTTTTGAACAGATAACAGCAAAGTTTGTGTCTTGAAATTTTTAATTATTATAATTTTATATTCAATAAATAACACTATGAAAATATTGTCTCTCAATGAAGATAAATCACCCATGCTTAAAAGTTGTATTTTTCTTAATCTTTTGCTATGTGACTGAATAGGACAAGTTCATGGTACAGTTCAGTAAAAATAAATAAAAAACAACAACTGCAAAATACAAACATTGAAAGACTTAGTGACCCTTTATATTTTCTCAAAATATCAGACTCTAAAAGATCAGACATATTTATGTAATTACTCTACATATATATGCATTTCTTCCTCAAAGATGGTCTGTAGCATGGCTCACAGCTCTTTCACCCTCTCTGCCTCTCACCCCTCCCCCCTGCAATAATGAGCTTCTCTGTGCCTGACTGAACACACACACATACAGTAGAGACATTCACCCAGAGTGACAGCAGGTTTCTGATTTATTTTTTTAATTTTCTTTAATTCATAGAAGCTTGTATAAAATTTATATTTACAGAACCTGCTCAGAATGATTAGATCTCTGTGTGAAAAAAAGTTTTAAAGAGTTTGGATGCTGCACTTTAAAGATATAAAAAAAATACGGTTATCTTTTTTACTATATCTTTAAAAAATCACCACGTCAACACCGTTCAAGATATCCCAAATCCGCTCGCAATTTAACATCTTCAGAATCTTCTCTTCATGTTAAAAAAGTTTGGTGTGAACAGCTGGTTGTTCTTAGAAGGAGTGTGAATTTGTTTACAGCCTGATTTTTCCAAAAATCCACATTCAAATCAAAATAGCCGGCTTCCTGTTGGTCTTAGCTAATGAGTTTGATTTAGAAAGTTGTCCAGATTGATGAGAACAATATATGTACAGAGTTTGGTGACTGTAGGAAAAACTAACCCCCCAACTTTTGTCAAAAGATGGCGCTATAGAGTGCCTGCTCCACGCCCATTTATGACCTTTTGCCAGTGTCTAACTATCATTAATATTGATGTGTGTGTTGAGTTTCATGAAATTCTAAGCATGTTATCTGCCTCGAAAAGACAGGAATCTAATTTTAAAGTTTGACATGTTGCCATGGCAACAGCATTTGATTTATCATCAACCCCTTTACATATTCTTATCGGCCGTGTTTTGACATTATTTTGATGAAGTTTAAAGAAAATCAAGTAAAATTAAGAGGCTGATTTCAAAGCATTTTGAAAATGACACGCTTCCTGCTGCCAGTTGGTGGCGCTATAACTTTGACTCATAATAGTCACATTTATGGAATCGGCATCATACAACGAACAAACTGGTGAAGTTTCATCAGAATCAGGCAATGTCTGCAACAGTTATTAGACACTTCCTGTTTCTCATTTCTCGCCATAACTTTGTCGCCTTGCCACGGCCAAACCGTTCGAGATATCAAAAATCCCCTCGCAATTTAGCGTCCCCAATGTCTTGAGATCATGCTGACCGAGTTTGGTGACAATCGTATGGAAACCCTGGGAGGAGTACGTTAAATTCCAGAGCATGCGCTTTTTAAACAGCCCTAAATATCTCACTTCCTGTTGCGTGGAGCCTATGACATAGAGTACAAAAGTTGTTCAGCTCGATGAGTTCTATACGTGTACCGAGTTTCATATCAATACATGCAAGTATGTGTGCGCAGTACATCAAGTTTTCAAACTGTGTTCCAGGGGGCGCTGTAGAGGCCCTGAACCACGCCCGGGTCCCAGCCTCTGTGGCGTCTGGATGACGGCAGATTCCAACGTGTGTGCAAATTTTCAAGAGTTTTTGAGTATGTTAAGGCCCCCAAAAGTGCCCCAACGGTTGAAAAAAAAAAAAAATAAGAACCCTTAGAAGAACAATAGGGCCTTCGCCCTTTTGGGCTCGGGCCCTAATTAAAGCTGCAAGCAGCGTTGACCGGGCCCTCGCCGTCTGGCAGTCGCCATCCCGATAGCATCAGGAAAACGGTGCCCAGTTGGCACATGCATTCACAGTAACCCTTTGGACTAACCCTAACTGTCTCTCCTCCTGTCTGACTCTTTCTCTTGCCACCCATCCCCCCTCCTTACACTCAGCCACTTACCACACAAACACACACATAGAGTGCAGAGCAGAGTGAGATCAGATATGTTTTTTAATTTTCTTTCATTCGTGGAGTTTTGTATAATTATGAAATGAACTGTTTTTAATCAGAATGAATAGTTATTTGTATGAAAAAAGTTTCAAAGGGTTAGGATGCTGCACTTTAAATATATAATAAATCATTGAAAATTGAAAATGGAAAATGAAATTCTAGGCACGCTATCTGCCTCAAAAACACAGGAAACAAATATTTGAATGTATTTTGTATTTTTATTTATTTGCCATGTCAACAGCATTTGATGCATCAGAGACGCCTTTACAGACTCTCATCGGCCGTGTTTTTACATTATTCTGATGAAGTTTTAAGAAAATCAAGTACAAATATATTGTTCGTTGTTCGTTCGTGTGTTAGTTCATTAACCATTGTCAACAAAAGAGACCCTATTTTAAATAGTTACCATGTTTTATGATCTACAACCATTTTTAAATATTATTTTAATGATCTATAAGCATCTGTGAAATAATTATAAACAAATATATTAAAATTAAATACATATTAACTTAGTTGATGTATTTGTTTCTCATTCTAATTAAGTGAATTTTTATTATATCAGTGAGATTGTATATATGTATATAAATCATGTAATTTTTCCTTAAAAGATTAAAAAAAGATTTTAATGCTCTTTAAGCACCTATACAAAATAAATATGTAAAAGTACACTGACAGTACAGTATATATCAACTGATTCTATGGATTATTTTCATTCTTCTACACTGAGAATGAGCTAAATAGCATTATTGTTTAAATGATTCCTTATCTTATGAGGACCTCTAGTGTTCATCCCTGGTACTAGAGCTTTAATCTGACAAATTTATAAGACACGTTTAATGTTTTTGGGGCCTCTGAGCATGATAACATTTTGAAACTACACGTATTTCCTAAGAATTTCTTGTTCTTTATATGTAAAACGTTTTGATGAGTTAGAATAATGCAATTTAAAGATATATGGAAATAACTATCCATCTTTTTTACTGTTACTTTTATAAATCACCACATCAACACCGTTCAAGATATCCCAAAGCCGTTCAGATTTTAACATCTTCAGTATCTTGGCACCATGTTGACAAAGTTTAGTGTGCACTGTCTGATTCTGCTATGAGTGATATGAATTTATTCAGCTATATTTTTACAAAAATCCACATTCAAATCAAAATAGCTGACTTCCTGTTGGTCGTAGCTAATGGGTGTAAATTTTTTGCAAAAAAATCTGGTGATCAAAAATTATTAGGCTGTAGTTAAGAACTGTTAGTTTTATGGACAGTTATGATATTTTGTATATGCAGACAAGTGCTTTATGATGGGCCTGAGTTGAATTTAGAAAAAAAAAAATATTTCTTAAACATGTTTGAAGTTCTTAATAGATTTCACTGTTGCACATTTAGTCTTTTTTTTTTACAGTAATGTGCATTTTGCAGTTTGTTTACATGGTGTACATTGGATGCACATATTTATGACTTCTTGTTACAGTATTCATTTAAAATAAAAGTTGTTTAAAATAAACAACTGTGTGCACCCTATTATTAATGTAGATGTGTATTTCAGTAATAAACTTAAGTAGGGGAGTTTTAAGTTACCAGCATTTATATCAAAATAGTGATCCCATGTCTGCAAAACTAACATTTTAAATGAAATATTGATAGCTAATCGATATCGAATCGAATTGAATCGAATCGAAACCATAAAAATAACAATCGAATCGAATTGCCAAATTGGTCACAATACCCAGCCCTAATTCACATCCTAATGAATAAACAACCAAGAGTTTAAATATTCCCTTCTATCTCCTCCTCTCTGACTCTCTCTTTCCACCCATCCCCCCTCCCCACTGTCACCCTAACACTCAAAGAACACACACCCACTTACCACGCACACACATAAGTGCAGAGCAGAGAGGGATCAGATTTGTTTTTTAATTTTCATTAATTCATAGATCTTTGTATAATTATGAAATGAACGGTGTCTGATCAGAATGACTAGTAGTCTGTATGAAAAAAGTTTCAAAGACTTTGGATGCTGCACTTTAAAGATATAATAAAATTACGGCTATCTTTTTTTACTCCGATTTCAATCAATCACCACATCAACACCGTTCAAGATATCCTAAATCTGCTCACAATTTAGAATCTTCGGAATGTTGGCATCATGTCAAAAAAGTTTGGTGTGAATTGGTTGGTTTTCCCGAGAGAAGTATATAAAATTCCACAGCCTGATTTTTCCAAATATCCACATTCAAATCAAAATAGCCGACTTCCTGTCGATCGTAGCTAATGGGTGTAAATTAGAAATGTTTCTGGCTTGATGAGATCAATATATATACCGAGTTTGGTGACTGTAGGACAAATTAAACCCCCAACTTTTGTCAAAAGGTGTCGCTATGGAGCGCCTGCTCCACGCCCATTTATGGGCTTTTATCAGTGTCTAAATATTATTAATACAGATGTGTGTGTGAAGTTTCATGAAATTCTGAGTATTTTAAGCGGCTCCAAAACACAAAAATCTAAAGTTAAAGTTTGACACGTTGCCATGGCAACATGATAAAAGTTATCGATAATGCAGTTCACATATTCTCATTGGCCGTGTTTCAACATTATTGAGATGAAGTTTGAAGCAAATTGAGTAAAATTAAGAGGTTGATTTAAAAGCATTTAGAAAACGTTACGCTTTGTGCTGCCAGTTGGTGGCGCTATAACTTTGACTCCTAATAGTCCCATCTCTGTGATTGGCATCATAAGATGAACAAACTGCTGAAGTTTGGTCAAAATCAGACAAAGTGTGTTAAAGTTATTAGAAACTTCCTGTTTCTCATTTCTCGCCATAACTTTGTCGCCCCGCCACGGCCAAACCGTTCGAGATATCAAAAATCCCCTGGCAATTTTGCGTCCCCAATGTCTTGAGATCATGCTGACCGAGTTTGGTGGCCATCGGTGGAAAGGTCTAGGAGGAGTATTTCAAATTCCATTGCATGCGCTTTTTAGACATCCCTGAATAGCTGACTTCCTGTTTGGTGAAGCACGGACTGTGAGTACAGAATTTGTTCGGGCCGATGAGGTCTATATGTGTATGAATTTTGGTGACTGTAGATCAATTGGTGTGCGCTCCAGAGTCCCTCAAAAGTCGCAATTTTTAACGCTGTGCCACGCCCCCCCCAGGTGACCCCCCCATGTCAAAGTCTGTCCAGCCCTGATGGCCGCAGGTTCCAATGTGTGTGCATTTTCAAGAGTTTTCGTGTATGTTAAGGGCCCCAAAATCCCCCAAAACATTGAAAAAAAATAATAATAATAATTAAAGCTGCGAGCAGCGATGAACGGGCCCTCGCACCTGGGCTCACCGCCGACCGGTGGCTTCAGGAAATCAGCAAATGGTGGGCAGTATGCTTTTAATACAGTAAATATAGAAAAAAGTCATAAGTCATTTAAATGTGCCAAACTTGCCGCTGCCAGATGGTGGCGCTATGCTTGTAACTAATTATTGGCATGTAGATGTGTTCAGGCCAGCACTATTATCAAACATATGAAGTTTGGTGCAGATTGACCTTGGTATGTTTGAGTTAGTGAAAGATATGATATATCCTGCTGCTAACAAGTGGCGCTATGATAATATCTGAATATTGGTCTTTAGGTGTCTTCAGGCCAGGACTCTTACAAAACCTGTGAAGTTTGATGCAGATCGGACATTTTATGGCTAAGTTATAACAACTCAATGAAAACTCAAGATCTTCACAATTTAACATCTCTAAGGCCTCAAGATCAGACTGACCAAATATAATGTTGATTTAATTAAATGCAATCAATGCAAGGACTTCAGATAATGCCAACTGTGAACCAATATGCTAAATTTTCCCTATACTCTGATGATGATGATAAGAACAAGATTCATGATGATAACAAAATGTTATTATTGCTTGCTTTACGTCCACCACTTCTGCTGAAATGTCATCGTTACCTATCTGTACAATTTGTGTGTGGATATTGCTTTGCTGGTGACTCCTGTTATAAGACATCACTCTTAAGCGCTACATAACTAAGAATCAATAATGAAGACGGTGCCCAGTTGGCACATGCATTCAAAGTAACCCTCTGCTAGTTTGGATTTAAAGTTTACAGAATTGAAAGGGTTAGACTTTAAAATCAACACACAGACACATACACACAAAATATAAAATGTTGCCATTCAGTTTTATTTGTTAGCATTAACTATATTAGTTAACATGACCAATAAATAAATAGCATTTATTAATGTTAATTAATATTAAGCTAAAAAAAGTATTCATATATAGTTTATGTACTGTGAATTAACATGAACATGAACACAGTTCATGTGGGTGTACAGCAATACACAATAAAGTGCTCTATAAACTCTTCATTCTTTCAAAATATCTTTAAAAATCAAGTTGAGTATTTTAACGGGGTGATATATATATTTATAACTGATCTTAAAATTATGGTTTTCAGATGTTTTGAAGAGATAACAGTAACGTTTGTTTTGTTGTCAAAGTTTGTCTTAATTTTTTATTATTATTATTTTATATTCAATAAATAACACTATGTAAATATTGTCTATCAATGAAGATAAATTGATCATGCTAAAAAGTTGTATTTTTTAAAATCTTTTGCTATGTGACTGAATAGGACAAGTTCATGGTACAGTTAAGTAAAAAATAAATAAAAAACAACAACTGCAAAATACGAACAATGAAAGACTAAGTGACCCTTTATATTTTCTCAAAATATCAGACTCTCAAAGATCAGACATATTTATGTAATTACAATACATATGTGCATTTTTTGTTCAAAGATGGTCTGTAGGATGGCTCTCTACTCTGTCACCCTCTCTGCCTCTCACCCCTCCCCCCTGCAATAATGAGCTTCTCTGTGCCTGACTGAACGCACACACATACTGTAGAGACATTCACCCAGAGTGACAGCAGGTTTCTGAGTTATTTTTTTAATTTTCTTTAATTCATTGAAGCTTGTATAAAATTTATATTTCCAGCACTTGCTCAGAATGATTAGATCTCTGTGTGAAAAAAGTTTTAAAGAGTTTGGATGCTGCACTTTAAAGATATAAAAAATTAGGGTTATGTTTTTTACTACATCTTTAAAAAATCACCACGTCAACACCGTTCGAGATATCCAAAATCCGCTCGCAATTTAACATCTTCAGAATCTTCTCTTCATGTTAAAAAAGTTTGGTGTGAACAGCTGGTTGTTCTTAGGAGTAGTGTGAATTTGTTTACTACCTGATTTTTCAAAAAATCCACCTTCAAATCAAAATAGCCGGCTTTCTGTTGGTCTTAGCTAATGAGTTTGATTTAGAAAGTTGTCCAGATTGATGAGAACAATATAAGTACAGACTTTGGTGACTGTAGGAAAAACTAACCCCCCAACTTTTGTCAAAAGATGGCGCTATAGAGTGCCTGCTCCACGCCCATTTATGACCTTTTGCCAGTGTCTAACTATCATTAGTATTGATGTGTGTGTTGAGTTTCATGAAATTCTAAGCATGTTATCTGCCTCAAAAAGACAGGAATGTAATTTTAAAGTTTGACACGTTGCCATGGCAACAGCATTTGATTTATCATCGACCCCTTTACATATTCTTATCGGCCGTGTTTTGACATGATTTTGATGAAGTTTAAAGAAAATCGAGTAAAATTAAGAGGCTGATTTCAAAGCATTTTGAAAATGACACGTTTCCTGCTGCCAGTTGGTGGCGCTATAACTTTGACTCATAATAGTCACATTTATGGAATCGGCATCATACAACGAACAAACTGGTGAAGTTTCATCAGAATCAGGCAATGTGTGCAACAGTTATTAGACACTTCCTGTTTCTCATTTCTCGCCATAACTTTGTCGCCTTGCCACGGCCAAACCGTTCGAGATATCAAAAATCTCCTCGCAATTTAGCGTCCCCAATGTCTTGAGATCATGCTGACCGAGTTTGGTGACAATCCCATGGAATTCCTGGGAGGAGTACGTTAAATTCCAGAGCATGCGCTTTTTAAACAGCCCTAAATATCTCACTTCCTGTTGCGTGGAGCCCATGACATAGAGTACAAAAGTTGTTCAGCTCGATGAGTTCTATATGTGTACCGAGTTTCATATCAATACGCGCAAGTATGTGTGCGCAGTACATCAAGTTTTCAAACTGTGTTCCAGGGGGCGCTGTAGAGGCCCTGAACCACGCCCGGGTCCCAGCCTCTGTGGCGTCCGGACGACGGCAGATTCCAACGTGTGTGCAAATTTTCAAGAGTTTTTGAGTATGTTAAGGCCCCCAAAAGTGCCCCAACGGTTGAAAAAAAAAAAAAAAAAAAAAAAACAAATAAGAATCCTTAGAAGAACAATAGGGCCTTCGCCCTTTTGGGCTCGGGCCCTAATTAAAGCTGCGAGCAGCGATGAACGGGCCCTCGCACCCGGGCTCACCGCCGACCGGTGGCTTCAGGAAAACAGCAAACGGTGGGCAGTATGCTTTTAATACAGTAAATGTAGGAGAAATATGTCAAAGTCACTTAAATGTGCCAAACTTGCCGCTGCCAGCTGGTGGCGCTATGCCTATAACTGATTATTGGCATGTAGATGTGTTCAGGCCAGCACTATTATCAAACATATGAAGTTTGGTGCAGATTGATCTTGGTATGTTTGAGTTAGTGAAATATATGAGATATCCTGCTGCCAACAGGTGGCGCTATGATAATATCTGAATATTGGTCTTTAGGTGTCTTCAGGCCAGGACTCTTACCAAACCTGTGAATTTTGTGGCAGATCAGACATTTTCAGGCTAAGTTATAACCACTTCTATGTCTATGCAGAAACATCAAACTTTGTCAGGCCACCACGGACATGCCCTTTAATGAAAACTCAAGATCTTCACAATTTAACATCTCTAAGGCCTCAAGATCAGACTGACCAAATATAATGTTGATTTAACTAAATGCAATCAATGCGAGGACTTCAGATAAATGCCAACTGTGAACCAGTATGCTACAAATTCCCTATTTTCTGATGAAGATGATAAGAACATGATTCATGATGATAGCAAAATGTTATTATTGCTTCCTTTACATCCACCACTTCTGCTTAAATGTCATTGTTACCTATCTGTACAATTTTTGTGTGGATATTGCTTTGCTGGTGACTCCTGTTATAAGACATCACTCTTAAGTGCTACATAACTAAGAATCAATAAGGAAGACGGTGCCCAGTTGGCACATGCATTCACAGTAACCCTCTGCTAGTTTGGATTTTAAGTTTACAGAATTGAAAGGGTTACACTTTAAAATCAACACACAGACACATACACACAAAATATAAAATGTTGCCATCCAGTTTCTTTTCTTTTTTTTAAATTAACTATATTAGTTAACATGACCAATAAATAAATAGCAGTTATTAATGTTAATTAATATTAAGCTAAAAAAAGTATTCATATAAAGTTTATGTACTGTGAATTAACATGAACATGAACACAGTTCATGTGGGTGTACAGCAATACACAATAAAGTGCTCTATAAACGCTTCATTCTTTCAAAATATCTTTAAAAATCAAGTTGAGTATTTTAACGGGGTGATACATATATATAACTGATCTTAAAATTATGGTTTTCAGATGTTTTGAAGAGATAACAGTAACGTTTGTTTTGTTGTCAAAGTTTGTCTTAATTTTTTATTATTATTATTTTATATTCAATAAATAACACTATGTAAATATTGTCTATCAATGAAGATAAATTGATCATGCTAAAAAGTTGTATTTTTTTAAAATCTTTTGCTATGTGACTGAATAGGACAAGTTCATGGTACAGTTAAGTAAAAAATAAATAAAAAACAACAACTGCAAAATACGAACAATGAAAGACTTAGTGACCCTTTATATTTTCTCAAAATATCAGACTCTCAAAGATCAGACATATTTATGTAATTACACTACATACAGTACATGCATTTTTTGTTCAAAGATGGTCTGTAGGATGGCTCTCTACTCTGTCACCCTCTCTGCCTCTCACCCCTCCCCCCTGCAATAATGAGCTTCTCTGTGCCTGACTGAACGCACACACATACTGTAGAGACATTCACCAGAGTGACAGCAGGTTTCTGAGTTATTTTTTTAATTTTCTTTAATTCATTGAAGCTTGTATAAAATTTATATTTCCAGCACTTGCTCAGAATGATTAGATCTCTGTGTGAAAAAAGTTTTAAAGAGTTTGGATGCTGCACTTTAAAGATATAAAAAATTAGGGTTATGTTTTTTACTACATCTTTAAAAAATCACCACGTCAACACCGTTCGAGATATCCAAAATCCGCTCGCAATTTAACATCTTCAGAATCTTCTCTTCATGTTAAAAAAGTTTGGTGTGAACAGCTGGTTGTTCTTAGGAGTAGTGTGAATTTGTTTACTACCTGATTTTTCAAAAAATCCACCTTCAAATCAAAATAGCCGGCTTTCTGTTGGTCTTAGCTAATGAGTTTGATTTAGAAAGTTGTCCAGATTGATGAGAACAATATAAGTACAGACTTTGGTGACTGTAGGAAAAACTAACCCCCCAACTTTTGTCAAAAGATGGCGCTATAGAGTGCCTGCTCCACGCCCATTTATGACCTTTTGCCAGTGTCTAACTATCATTAGTATTGATGTGTGTGTTGAGTTTCATGAAATTCTAAGCATGTTATCTGCCTCAAAAAGACAGGAATGTAATTTTAAAGTTTGACACGTTGCCATGGCAACAGCATTTGATTTATCATCGACCCCTTTACATATTCTTATCGGCCGTGTTTTGACATGATTTTGATGAAGTTTAAAGAAAATCGAGTAAAATTAAGAGGCTGATTTCAAAGCATTTTGAAAATGACACGTTTCCTGCTGCCAGTTGGTGGCGCTATAACTTTGACTCATAATAGTCACATTTATGGAATCGGCATCATACAACGAACAAACTGGTGAAGTTTCATCAGAATCAGGCAATGTGTGCAACAGTTATTAGACACTTCCTGTTTCTCATTTCTCGCCATAACTTTGTCGCCTTGCCACGGCCAAACCGTTCGAGATATCAAAAATCTCCTCGCAATTTAGCGTCCCCAATGTCTTGAGATCATGCTGACCGAGTTTGGTGACAATCCCATGGAATTCCTGGGAGGAGTACGTTAAATTCCAGAGCATGCGCTTTTTAAACAGCCCTAAATATATCACTTCCTGTTGCGTGGAGCCCATGACATAGAGTACAAAAGTTGTTCAGCTCGATGAGTTCTATATGTGTACCGAGTTTCATATCAATACGCGCAAGTATGTGTGCGCAGTACATCAAGTTTTCAAACTGTGTTCCAGGGGGCGCTGTAGAGGCCCTGAACCACGCCCGGGTCCCAGCCTCTGTGGCGTCCGGACGACGGCAGATTCCAACGTGTGTGCAAATTTTCAAGAGTTTTTGAGTATGTTAAGGCCCCCAAAAGTGCCCCAACGGTTGAAAAAAAACAAAAATAAATTAAAGCTGCGAGCAGCGATGAACGGGCCCTCGCACCCGGGCTCACCGCCGACCGGTGGCTTCAGGAAAACAGCAAACGGTGGGCAGTATGCTTTTAATACAGTAAATATAGAAAAAATATGTCATAAGTCATTTAAATGTTCCAAACTTGCTGCTGCCAGCTGGTGGCGCTATGCCTATAACTGATTATTGGCATGTAGATGTGTTCAGGCCAGCACTATTATCAAACATATGAAGTTTGGTGCAGATTGACCTTGGTGTGTTTGAGTTAGTGAAATATATGAGATATCCTGCTGCCAACAGGTGGCGCTATGATAATATCTGAATATTGGTCTTTAGGTGTCTTCAGGCCAGGACTCTTACCAAACCTGTGAATTTTGTGGCAGATCAGACATTTTCAGGCTAAGTTATAACCACTTCTATGTCTATGCAGAAACATCAAACTTTGTCAGGCCACCACGGACATGCCCTTTAATGAAAACTCAAGATCTTCACAATTTAACATCTCTAAGGCCTCAAGATCAGACTGACCAAATATAATGTTGATTTAATTAAATGCAATCAATGCAAGGACTTCAGATAGATGCCAACTGTGAACCAGTATGCTACAAATAAGAACATGTAATTCATGATGATAGCAAAATGTTGTTATTGCTTCCTTTATATCCACCACTTCTGCTTAAATGTCATTGTTACCTATCTGTACAATTTTTGTATAATATATTTTTGTATAAAATTAATTGTTGTCATAACTAAGAATCAATAAGGAAGACGGTGCCCAGTTGGCACATGCATTCACAGTAACCATCTGCTAGTTTGGATTTTAAGTTTACAGAATTGAAAGGGTTACACTTTAAAATCAACACACAGACACATACACACAAAATATAAAATGTTGCCATCCAGTTTCATTTGTTAAAATTAACTATATCAGTTAACATGACCAATAAATAAATAGCATTTATTAATGTTAATTAATATTAAGCTAAAAAAAAGTATTCATATAAAGGTTATGTACAGTGAATTAACATGAACATGAACACAGTTCATGTGGGTGTACAGCAATACACAATAAAGTGCTCTATAAACGCTTCATTCTTTCAAAATATCTTTAAAAATCAAGTTGAGTATTTTAACGGGGTGATATATATATTTATAACTGTTCTTAAAATTATGGTTTTCAGATGTTTTGAAGAGATAACAGTAACGTTTGTTTTGTTGTCAAAGTTTGTCTTAATTTTTTATTATTATTATTTTATATTCAATAAATAACACTATGTAAATATTGTCTATCAATGAAGATAAATTGATCATGCTAAAAAGTTGTATTTTTTAAAATCTTTTGCTATGTGACTGAATAGGACAAGTTCATGGTACAGTTAAGTAAAAAATAAATAAAAAACAACAACTGCAAAATACGAACAATGAAAGACTTAGTGACCCTTTATATTTTCTCAAAATATCAGACTCTCAAAGATCAGACATATTTATGTAATTACACTACATACAGTACGTGCATTTTGTTCAAAGATGGTCTGTAGGATGGCTCTCTACTCTGTCACCCTCTCTGCCTCTCACCCCTCCCCCCCTGCAATAATGAGCTTCTCTGTGCCTGACTGAACGCACACACATACTGTAGAGACATTCACCAGAGTGACAGCAGGTTTCTGAGTTATTTTTTTAATTTTCTTTAATTCATTGAAGCTTGTATAAAATTTATATTTCCAGCACTTGCTCAGAATGATTAGATCTCTGTGTGAAAAAAGTTTTAAAGAGTTTGGATGCTGCACTTTAAAGATATAAAAAATTAGGGTTATGTTTTTTACTACATCTTTAAAAAATCACCACGTCAACACCGTTCGAGATATCCCAAATCCGCTCGCAATTTAACATCTTCAGAATCTTCTCTTCATGTTAAAAAAGTTTGGTGTGAAAAGCTGGTTGTTCTTAGGAGTAGTGTGAATTTGTTTACTACCTGATTTTTCAAAAAATCCACATTCAAATCAAAATAGCCGGCTTTCTGTTGGTCTTAGCTAATGAGTTTGATTTAGAAAGTTGTCCAGATTGATGAGAACAATATAAGTACAGAGTTTGGTGACTGTAGGAAAAACTAACCCCCCAACTTTTGTCAAAAGATGGCGCTATAGAGTGCCTGCTCCACGCCCATTTATGACCTTTTGCCAGTGTCTAACTATCATTAATATTGATGTGTGTGTTGAGTTTCATGAAATTCTAAGCATGTTATCTGCCTCGAAAAGACAGGAATGTAATTTTAAAGTTTGACACGTTGCCATGGCAACAGCATTTGATTTATCATCGACCCCTTTACATATTCTTATCGGCCGTGTTTTGACATGATTTTGATGAAGTTTAAAGAAAATCGAGTAAAATTAAGAGGCTGATTTCAAAGCATTTTGAAAATGACACACTTCCTGCTCCCAGTTGGTGGCGCTATAACTTTGACTCATAATAGTCACATTTATGGAATCGGCATCATACAAGGAACAAACTGGTGAAGTTTCATCAGAATCAGGCAATGTGTGCAACAGTTATTAGACACTTCCTGTTTCTCATTTCTCGCCATAACTTTGTCGCCTTGCCACGGCCAAACCGTTCGAGATATCAAAAATCTCCTCGCAATTTAGCGTCCCCAATGTCTTGAGATCATGCTGACCGAGTTTGGTGACAATCCCATGGAATTCCTGGGAGGAGTACGTTAAATTCCAGAGCATGCGCTTTTTAAACAGCCCTAAATATCCCACTTCCTGTTGCGTGGAGCCCATGACATAGAGTACAAAAGTTGTTCAGCTCGATGAGTTCTATATGTGTACCGAGTTTCATATGAGTGCGTGCAAGTATGTGTGCGCAGTACATCAAGTTTTCAAACTGTGTTCCAGGGGGCGCTGTAGAGGCCCTGAACCACGCCCGGGTCCCAGCCTCTGTGGCGTCCGGACGACGGCAGATTCCGACGTGTGTGCAAATTTTCAAGAGTTTTTGAGTATGTTAAGGCCCCCAAAAGTGCCCCAACGGTTGAAAAAAAATAAAAATAAAAAAAAAAAAAAAAAAAAAACAAATAAGAATCCTTAGAAGAACAATAGGGCCTTCGCCCTTTTGGGCTCGGGCCCTAAAAACAAAACAAAAAAAAAAACAAATAAGAATCCTTAGAAGAACAATAGGGCCTTCGCCCTTTTGGGCTCGGGCCCTAATAATAAACGGAGCAATTCCAATAGGGTCCTCGCACTGTAGTGCTCGGGCCCTAATAATCTAATTTTGGAGTTTGACAATGAACACATCACAACAATCATTTGAACGGCCCTGATCGCAACACACAGCTGTACAGTAGTTCAAAACAATGTGGACAAATAGATGAAAAACATTTAGACATTCAGAAAAACACTCCCCTCCCTCCACACACAGCTCTCATAGAACACGACACACATAAACCAGCCAAAATGCTTTACATTTCTTGAAATAATAATTTCTGAACATTAAACATTGATTGTCAGCCTTTATTCACCTGTTTCTTGTGGTTTCTTATCAAATTCCTTATAAGTCAATAGTGTAAATTGCATCGCTAACGTCATAGAATAGCATAGTTCAATAACAGCGAGACATATTGTCACACAGTGTTACAATGTTCCCCATCTGCGCGACTGGAGTTTAAAACAGGTTAGTGGCTTCTGCTGGTTTGCCAAGCATTAATAAACTATATAAACTGTTAAATAACAAATTGGAGATTAAAATAATAGCAGTTTTGTCTAATTTTAAATGAATACTAAAAACTGAAATGAAAAGATTACTTCAGAAAAAGAAAAAGAAAAAGAGGGCTTTTCTCTCAGGGGATAAGGAGGAGTTGCGCAGAGTCCAGCGGGAATTGAAATATAACATCAGAAGGTGCAAGGACAACTACAAGAAGAAGCATGAGCGGGGGGTAGAGCAGAACAACATTCGTGATGTGTGGAGAGGACTGAAATCTATCTCGGGCCATGGAAAGCATGGAGATGCTCTCCAGGTTATAGGAGATCAGGCATGGGCAAATGAACTGAATTTGTTTTTCAATAGATTTGATTCCGCCCGGCCCTCTGCCCCCTCTTCTCACCTCTCCAGACCTGCCATCTCCTCTCAGCTTCTGCCATTAACATCTCAGCTCCTTCCTCAGCACTCTACCCTTCCTCCCACCTTCACTGAGTGCTTCCACCAACCTTCAGCTTCAGTCCAGTCAACACCTAACCCTCTCTGTCTCACTCTGGATCAGGTTAGGAGGGAGTTAAAAAAGACCAAGGCAAGGAAGGCCACAGGTCCCGATAACATCAACTCCAGGGTCCTCAGGGAATGTGCAGACCAGCTCTGTGAGGTTGTTCTGTTCATGTTTAACCTGAGTCTCAGTCTGGAGAGAGTCCCGGCGCTGTGGAAGACTTCCTGTGTGGTTCCAGTTCCTAAAATATCACATCCAAAGGAGCTGAACCACTACAGACCTGTTGCATTAACTTCCCACCTGATGAAGGCTATGGAGAGGATCGTCCTCAGCTACCTTCGCAACCAGGTGAGCTCAGTCTTGGACCCGCTGCAGTTTGCCTATCGATCTGGCATTGGAGTGGATGACGCTATCATCTATCTGCTGCATCGGGCCCTGTCTTATCTGGAGGCCCCGGGGAGCACTGTGAGGGTCATGTTCTTTGACTTCTCCAGTGCTTTCAATACCATTCAACCATCACTGTTGAGAGGGAAGCTTGAGGCGGCAGGCGTGGACCAACATCTGGCTGTTTGGACCATCAATTACCTCACTGACAGGCCACAATTTGTCAGGTTGCATGACTGTGTGTCAGATGTGGTAGTCTGCAGCACGGGGGCGCCTCAAGGGACGGTACTCTCCCCATTTCTGTTCACCTTGTACACATCTGATTTTAAGTATAACTCCTTCCACTGTCACCTGCAGAAGTTCTCAGACGACACCGCCATTGTTGGCTGTGTGTCCGGGGAGAATGAGCAGGAATACAGGGGGGTTATTTCTGACTTTGTTTGCTGGTGTGAGGAAAACCATCTGCTCCTTAACACTAGTAAGACAAAGGAGATGGTGCTTGACTTCAGAAGGAACCCTCCACCACACACACCTGTGAGCATCCAGGGTTTGGACATCGAGATTGTGGATACTTTTAAATACTTGGGTGTTCATTTGAACAATAAACTGGACTGGTCAACAAACACAGATGCCCTGTATAGAAAGGGCCAAAGTGGCCTCCACTTGTTGAGGAGACTGAGGTCCTTTGGAGTGTGCAGAGAACTTTTACGGACATTTTATGACACAGTAGCAGCCTCAGTAGTTCTCTACTCTATTTTGTGTTGGGCAGGGAGCAGCTCGGACAGAGACAGAAAAAGACTTAACAAGCTTGTCAAAAGAGCTGGTTCTGTCCTGGGCTGTACACTGGATACTATCGAGGAGGTGGCGGACAGAAGGATGCTGGTAAAACTGTCATCCATCATGGATAACCCCTCCCACCCCCTGCACCACACTGTAGAGGCTCTGAGCAGCTCCTTCAGCACAAGACTGTTACACCCACAGTGCAAGAAGGAGCGCTACCGTCGATCTTTTCTCCCCACAGCTATAAGACTTTATAATATATCACTGCAGTGACATACACATGCAGTGAATATTGCTTGTTTTTGCTGTTGTGCAGTATTTTAGACCACGTGCAATATTTCAGATTATGTGTATGTGCAATATTTTTAGATTATGTGCAATATAGTTTTTTTACAAAGAGTTTTATATTGTCTATATTTAGGGCCCGAGCACCGATGGTGTGAGGACCCTATTGAATCTGCTCCGTTTATTATTATTAGGGCCCGAGCCCAAAAGGGCGAAGGCCCTATTGTTCTTCTAAGGATTCTTATTAGGGCCCGAGCCCAAAATGGCGAAAATGGACGTCTGATATGGGTTGCAGAAGTGGGTGTGGCAAAATGGCTCAATAGCGCCACCTTTACACGTTCCGCGGTGTGCGCATTCAGCTGTGATTCACGTACATGCACGCAAATCGGTACACACATGTAACTCACCAATACCTACAAAAAAGCCTCCTGGGACAAAATCCGAAACCCAACAGGAAGTCGGTTATTATTAATTTTCTTAGCAAAATTTGTGTCATTTTTGCCATTTTCAGGCGTCATACTTGAACGAACTCCTCCTAGAGATTTATTCGGATCAACACCAAATTTGGTGAGTCTAATCTAAAGCCCTTTGTGACGTTAAATTGCGAAGATCTAGAGTTTTCATCAGAGGGCGTGTCCGTGGCGGCCTCGCAAATTTCGATGTTTCGCCATGAAAAAGGAAGTTGCTATAACTCAGGCATAAAATGCCCGATCTGCCCCAAACTTCACATGTGTGATAACACTCCTGACCTGAAGACATCTACATGCCCATATTCAGTTTTACTCATAGCGCCACCTGCAGGCACCAGGAAGTGTCATGCTGTACTCTGCAACAATTTCCTCCTGGAGATTTAATCAGATCAACACCAAAATCGGTCAGTCTAATAAAAAGGCTTTAGCGATGTTAAATTGCGAAGATCTTGAGTTTTCGTTGAAGGGCGTGTCCGTGGCGGCCTGGCAAATTTCGTGGTCTCGCCATGGATATAAATCTTGTTATAACTCAGCCATAAAATGTCCGATTTGCCTCAAACTTCACATGTTCGATAAGAGTCCTGGCCTGAACCAATCTGAAGGCCTATATTCTATTATAATCACAGCGCCACCTGTTGGCAACAGGAAATGACTTGTACCAAACTCCTCCTAGAGATTTACTGATATCAACATTATATTTGGTCAGTCTGATCTCGAGGCCTTAGAGATGTTAAATTGTGAAGATCTTGAGTTTTCGTTAAAGGGCGTGTCCATGGCGGCCTGACAAAGTTTGATGTTTCGCCATGGACATAAAAGTTGTTATAACTCAGCCATAAAATGTCCGATCTGCCTCAAACTTCACATGTTTGGTAAGAGTCCTGGCCTGAAGACATCTAAAGGCCAATATACAGATATTATTATAGTGCCACCTATTGGCAGCAGGATATATCATATCTTGCACTAACTCACACATACCAAGGTCAATCTGCACCAAACTTCATATGTTTGATGAAAGTGGTGGCCTGAACACATGTACATGCCAATAATCAGTTATTGGCATAGCGCCACCAGTTGGCAGCAGGAAGTTTGGCACATTTAAGTGACTTTGATCTATTTTTCCTACATTTACTGTATTAAAAGCATACTGCCCACCGTTTGCTGTGTTCCTAAAGCCACCGGTCGGCGGTGAGCCCGTGTGCGAGGGCCCGTTCATCGCTGCTTGCAGCTTTAATTATTATTATTTCATCAATGTTTTGGGTCATTTCGGGGCCCTTAACATACACGAAAACTCTTGAAACTTTGCACACACATTGGAACCTGCGGCCATCAGGGCCGGACAAACTTTGACATGGGGGGGTCACCTGGGGGGGGGCGTGGCATCACGTTAAATATTGCGACTTTTCAGGGACTCTGGAGCACACACCGGATGACCTACAGTTGTCAAAATTCATACACATATAGACCTCATCGGTCTGAACAGCGTTCATGCTCAAAGTCAGTGCTTCGCCTAACAGGAAGTCAGCTATTCAGGGATGTCTAAAAAGCGCATGCAATGGAATTTGAAATACTCCTCCTAAGCCTTTCCACTGATGGCCACCAAACTCGGTCAGCATGACCTCAAGACATTGGGGACACAAAATTGCCAGGGGATTTTGGATATCTCGAACGGTTTGGCCGTGGCGGGGCGACAAAGTTATGGCGAGAAATGAGAAACAGGAAGTGTCTAATAACTTTGACACACGTTGTCTGATTTTGACCAAACTTCAGCAGTTTGTTCATCGTATGAAGCCAATCACAGAGATGTGACTATTATGAGTCAAAGTTATAGCGCCACCAACTGGCAGCAGAAAGCGCAACGTTTTCTAAATGCTTTTAAATCAGCCTCTTAATTTTTGTCAATTTGCTTCAAACTTCATCCCAATAATGTCGAAACACGGCCGATGACAATCCGTGAAGGGCATTATCGATAACTTTTATCATGTTGCCATGGCAACGTGTCAAACTTTAACTTTAGTTTTTTGTGTTTTCGAGCCACTTAAAATACTTAGAATTTCATGAAACTCAACACACACATCTGTATTAATGATATTTAGACACTGATAAAAGCCCATAAATGGGCGTGGAGGAGGCACTCTATAGCGCCACCTTTTGACCAAAGTTGGGGGTTTAGTTTTGCCAACAGTCACCAAACTCGGTACATATATTGGTCTCATCAAGCCGGACAACTTTCTAATTAACACTCATTAGCTATAATAAACAGGAAGTTGGCTATTTTTATTTGAATGTGGATTTTTGGAAAAATCAGGCTGTAAATAAAATCATACTAAACAAAGCAGAAATAAGAAGTTCACACCAAACTTTGTCAACATGATAAGAATATACTCAAAATGCTAAATTGTGAGCGGATTTGGGATATCTTGAATGGTGTTGATGTGGTGATTTTTTAAAGTCACAGTAAAAAAAAAGTAGCATTCATTTTCATATATCTTTAAAGTGCCTAATACCAACTCTTCAAAACTTTGTATATATGAAGAACAAATCATTCCTAGAAAATACGCTTGGTATCAAAATTGTATCATGCTCAGAGGCCCCAAAAACATTAAAAGTATCCAGAAGTGAGAGAGGGAGAAATGAAGACTGTAATACAAGGGATGAACACCAGAGGTCCTCGTATGATAAGGAATATTTTTTACCTCTAATCCTATTCTGTTCATTCTCAATGTGCAACAAGGAAACAAATGCATAGATTTATTTGGAGTTGTTATGTACTGTACTGTACTGTCAGAATACTTTTACATAATTTTAAAATAAACACTAAAAAGCATAAAAAATTAGTTATTTTTTAATGAAAAATTATGAAATGTTTTGTTTGTCTCTCACTGATTTGGTAACACTTTCTATGAAGCCCCTATTATAAGGGTATTTCTAATGCATTATAATGAATGCATAATGCATTATAAAAAAACGTATAATATATTATATCATCCAATGAATATTCATAACAACAATTATCATACATTATAATACTTAAATATTAGAGGTTATAACTTTTAAGATTATGATTATTTATAACACACAGTAGACACCATTTTAAACCTACTTCATTTGTAATGGACTATATCATATTAGATTTATTCTGTTTACATTATACTCTATTCTATTGACTATTAACAACTAACTCTCACCAACTAACACTCCTTACAGTGTAGACTTAGTTTAATGTTAGGCTAAGTAGAAGGTTCATGTTCTTGCAAAGTTACTTATAATCAGTTTGTCTTTTGGGGAACTGTCTAAATACAGTGTTAGCATATATTTACCACAACAAATAATAATTACTGCTAGCTGACATGCAGTTGCAGAGTTACTTATAAAAAGCTGTCTAACGGGTACCATCAAAATAATTAAACTGATCATATTATACATTCATCTGATCTGATACCTGATCTAATGGCTATTTGAGAATTATTATTATTATTACTTATAAGTGGTCTTTGTATGATTTAAGTAAAGTGACATCAGTAAGATGGCAAAATATGAGACTTATACATTATAACTATGAAGAGGTAATCATACTCATAAAAGCTATAATAAAAAAAGTAAAAATTCTAATACATTGAAACTGTTCTTATGAATGCTCATGAGATGATACAACATATTATAAGGTTTTTTATAATTTATTATGCATTCATTATAATGCCTTAAGAATACCCTTATTATGTATTATTAATACATGAACCCACAAATATTTTTAACAAATATAAATAAATGTACCAATGTACCTTTTAATAATATATGAATACTTTTTTTAGCTTAATATTAATTAACATTAATAAATGCTATTTAATTATTGTTCATGTTAACTAATATAGTTAATGTTAACAAATTAAACTGGATGGCAAAATTTTAAATATTGTGTGTATGTGTCTGTGTGTTGATTTTAATTAACCCTTTCAATTCTGTAAACTTTAAATCCAAACTGGCAGAGGGTTACTGTGAATGCATGTGCCAACTGGGCACCGTTTTCCTGATGCTATCGGGATGGTGACTGCGCATATGGCGAGGGCCCGGTCATCGCTGCTTGCAGCTTTAATTTTTTTTTTTTTTTTTTTTTTGTTTTTTTGTTTTTTTCAACCGTTGGGGCACTTTTGGGGGCCTTAACATACTCAAAAACTCTTGAAAATTTGCACACACGTTGGAATCTGCCGTCAGCCGGACGCCACAGAGGCTGGGACCCGGGCGTGGTTCAGGGCCTCTACAGCGCCCCCTGGAACACAGTTTGAAAACTTGATGTACTGCGTACACATACTTGCACGTATTGATATAAAACTCGGTACACATATTGAACTCATCGAGCTGAACAACTTTTGTACTCTATGTCATAGGCTCCACGCAACAGGAAGTGAGATATTTAGGGCTGTTTAAAAAGCGCATGCTCTGGAATTTAACGTACTCCTCCCAGGATTTCCATAGGATTGTCACCAAACTCGGCCAGCATGATCTCAAGACATTGGGGACGCTAAATTGCGAGGGGATTTTTGATATCTCGAACGGTTTGGCCGTGGCAAGGCGACAAAGTTATGGCGAGAAATGAGAAACAGGAAGTGTCTAATAACTGTTGCACACATTGCCTGATTCTGATGAAACTTCACCAGATTGTTCGTTGTATGATGCCGATTCCATAAATGTGACTATTATGAGTCAAAGTTATAGCGCCACCAACTGGCAGCAGGAAGCGTGTCATTTTCAAAATGCTTTGAAATCAGCCTCTTAATTTTACTCGATTTTCTTTAAACTTCATCAAAATCATGTCAAAACACGGCCGATAAGAATATGTAAAGGGGTCGATGATAAATCAAATGCTGTTGCCATGGCAACGTGTCAAACTTTAAAATTAGATTCCTGTCTTTTCGAGGCAGATAACATGCTTAGAATTTCATGAAACTCAACACACACATCAATATTATTGATAGTTAGACACTGGCAAAAGGTCATAAATGGGCGTGGAGCAGGCACTCTATAGCGCCATCTTTTGACAAAAGTAAAGGGGTTAGTTTTTCCTACAGTCACCAAACTCTGTACATATATTGTTCTCATCAATCTGGACAAGTTTCTAAATTAAACTCATTAGCTAAAACCAACAGGAAGCCGGCTATTTTGATTTGAATGTGGATTTTTGGAAAAATCAGGCTGTAAACAAATTCACACTCCTTCTAAGAGCAACAAGCTGTTCACACCAAACTTTTTTAACATAAAGAGAAGATTCTGAAGATGCTAAATTGCGAGCGGTGTTGGGATATCTTGAACGGTGTTGACGTGGTGATTTTTTAAAGATATAGTAAAAAAGATAACCATAATTTTTTTATATCTTTAAAGTGCAGCATGTAAACTATTTAAAACTTTTTTCACACAGAGATCTTATCATTCTGAGCAAGTGGTGTAAATATCAATTTTATACAAGCTTCTATGAATTAAAGAAAATTAAAAAAAGAACTCAGTAACCTGCTGTCACTGGGCTGACAGTCTGTGTTCAGTCACTAGAAGACTGACTGAACGGGGGAGGGGTGAAAGGGAGAGAGACCAGTGGAACATGCTGTTTTGTTTAACTCCCAGAGGCCGGCTGTATCGCCGGCGATACCAGCTCATTTTTTTTTAGATCAGCGCAAAAGACACTAAAAATGCTCTGTCGGTTTTAGTCATACAAATTAGAGGTATACATCATTGGAAACTGTAAAGCGTGTACTTTTATTTGTGCACACTCACAAGAACAGCAGAAAGTTGTGCTTTTTTATTTAGAATAAAGAAAACAAACAGGGTGATTTCTGTTTTCTCTGTCTCCGCGAACTGCTTTTAGAAATGCGTCACTTAAATCATTCAAACTCGGTGAATACTCAGCACACAGACATAAAAGTGGTATCTACTGAAAGCTTGAGATTTATGCTTTTAAACGAAGTAAGTTTGATCAAAAACAAATAATCTGTGATATATTAATCTATATGAAACCAAGGAGATGTCTAGTCTATCCAGTTCCAACTAATTATCTCTAATGTGACCGCGCCCACTATCGCGAAATCTTTTGCCATGCAAATTAGCCATGTGCCACAAGCGCGGCAAGGACCGGAGTATCTGTACGCGAGGAAACTCCCACATCACCAAACAAAGCAACATGACTTCAAGTTCATCTTGGTTACAGTTTGTTTCTGAATGAAGATATGCTGTGAGGAATAAGACTTATTTACCACGATCATAAGAAGGACGCGATGCAACTCAAACCCAGCAGGAGGAGACATTTACATGAGTAAGTCGTACTTTCATTTTCCTACTAGCTTTCGCTGTTATTTACTTTGACAAAACGTGTACACATTTTACTAGTTAGACTTATTCCAAACTAAAATTCCTGACTTTATCAAATGAAACATTATGAAGTACGTTTGATTGCATTGCATCTCTCACGATGCCAGGATATTTATAATGTTCTAGAAAAACTATGTGATTATGACTGTGAGATGCATTTATGACGATATGTTTATGACTGTAGAATCATATTTATTTATTTATTTTATTGTATAACAGTAGGGTGTAAAAGTAATATGTGTGCTTACACTGAATGTATGTTTACATCACGTTTATTAGTAATATAGTGCTAAACGATAATTATTAGCTTCTCAGATATTACATGTCCTTTTTTACATTAGTACAAATGCTAGAATCTATGACTATATACTATATACCAGTTATTCCCCTGTAAAGGGAAGTGTGTCCAAACCTTTGCTTGGTAGTGTATGTGTGTGTATTTATTTATTATAGATGCTCCTAATATGAATAGGCTCACAGATGTTTTGCTTTTGTTGTTTTTAGTGCTCAGAAACCTGCTCAACAGATGAATCTTGCTGTCCTTTCCTTGAGTCTCTTCAAACTGTTTTCCTCTGAGAGCGCTGTACAAACTTCAGATGATACAGATAAAAATACAGTACAAATACAGATATTTAAAGTGCACACACTTTAATATCAGGTAAGATTTACTTGTTTTATTTGTTGAACTGAATTCAGAAAAAGTTTTCAGAAATGCCACAAAGTCTGTGCACATCTGTGTGGTTAGATGAGGGAGCTCAATATTGTGTCTTTGACCTTCATTATGTATGTTTTGATTATACTGTGTTGTAAATAAAATACAAATAATCTAAAAAACGATTTTTTTGAATCTTCTCACATTGTTTCTTCTTCTGCTAGTAAAGTCAGTCATTGATGGGGCCATTAGGGAGGGCTCTTTTGTCTCTCAGGTGTGAATTGCTAAATATTCATGGGCCATTGCCACACCTATGAATAATCCCTTTCGATCACAAAACATGTTTTAGAAAATTTACATCAATATATTGTTTTTTCTGAACGAGTGAACGAGATGATTTTCACATCATTTGGTTGATAAAATTCTAGCCTACGACATCCAATTATCAAAAGTCTTGTAAAGAAATGTCCTATATGTGCTTCATGGCCTTATTTCAGTGGCTTCAAAACTTTAGTTTTTCACTAATCACGCATAAACATAGTTTTCTCAAAAACACAACCATGTACATTAATGTTGCTTACATATTATTGTAGCCCAATATGTGCTGATTACAATGTAATCAGACTTTAGCCATTAAAATGTTTTTAAGATACTGAAAAAACAACAAATGTCAGGGCATGTCAAACTTCTTCAGGGCCTCAAAACACCCTCAGGCCCCAGAGGGTTAAGACTATCTTTGAGGAAGATGCACATTGCACATTGCACATTGCTGTAGTTTAATCTACAAAAATATGTCTGAACTTTGAGAGTCTGATCTTTGAGAAAATATAAAGGGTCACGAACTCTTTCATTCTTTCTATATTGCAGTTGTTGTTTTTTTATTTATTTTTTACTGAACTGTACCATGAACTTGTCCTATTCAGTCACATAGCAAAAGATTAAGAAAAATACAACTTTTAGCATGAGCAATTTAGCTTCATTGATAGACATTTATTTTCATAATTTAAATTTTAGTTTCAATAAAAAAACACTAACAATTTCAAGACAAACTTTGACAACAAAAAAAACTTTGCT
>NC_133381.1:27172159-27256518 GCF_049309525.1 Garra rufa | reverse complement strand
TCAAATAATGGCTAATCATCTGAAATATGCAAGTAGTAGCAACTTTACATGCTGCTCATTCATAATCATTACTTCTGCCGGTGTGCTGTGGCAAGCTTTATGTTTGCGCTTGAGTACTTATTAGGCTATGTAGGTGATTAAAGGAGTAGTTCACTTTCAGAACAAGAATTTACAAATAATGTACTCACCCCCTTGTCGTCCAAGATGTTCATGTCTTCCTTTCTTCAGTCGTAAGGAAATTGTGTTTTTTGAGTAAAACATTTCAGGATTTCTCTCCATATAATGGACTTTTATGGTGCCCCCGAGTTTGAACTTCAAAAATGCACCTTCAAAGGGCTCTAAACAATCACAGCCGAGGAAAAAAGGGTCTTATCTAGCAAAACGATGGGTTATTTTCATCATGGCCATTGAATCATCCCCATATTCTGATTGGCTTCATCACTCTGTCTCCTCTCCACCAGTAAGCTGGTGTGTGGTGGGCGTTCTGGCGCACTATGGCTGCCGTCGCATCATCCAGGTGGATGCTGCACACTGGTGGTGGATGAGGAGATACCCCTGACACTGTAAAGCGCTTTGAGTGTCTAGAAAAGCGCTATAAAAATGTAACAAATTATTATTATTTTCTAAAAAAAAAATTAACATTTTTATACCTTTTATCCTCAAATGTTTGTCTTGTCTAGCTTGACAAGATGAGTGTTTGAGATTAAAAAGTATATAAGTTGTAAATGTTTTTAGAAAATAACTGATCATTTCGCTAGATAAGACCCTTCTTCCTCGGCTGGGATCATTTAGAGCCCTTTGAAGCTGCATTTAAACTGCTATTTGGAAGTTCAAACTCAGGGGCACCATAGAAGTCCATTATATGGAGAGAAATCCTGAAATGTTTTCCTCAAAAAACACCATTCTTTACGACTGAAGATTAGAAAGACACGAACATCTTGGATGACAAGGGGGTGAGTACATTATCTGTAAATTCCTGTTCTGAAAGTGAACTACTCCTTTAAAGGCTCATTATTATGATTTAAATGTTTATTAATAAACATTAGATTAGTCAACTAATCATTTCAAATGAACGACTACTAGTTGACCAGAAAAATCCTTAGTCGAGGGCAGCCCTAAATGGGAGTGAATGTGTGTGTTTTTACCCAGCAATCATAGTGTATAATAATACTCCAAGACTCCATATGTCACAGCCCTCATCATAGCCCTGTCTTTTCAGTACCTACAACACAAAACAATAAGTTTCAGCAGTTATTGAAAAGAATACTCGAAAATATACATATGTATATATATATGTATATGTATATAGACATCACACTGATGCAGAGAATTTAAAGCAATGTAGTGGCTACAAACTGTCCTTTGGTACAAATAACTAAGCACACAATGTCCCAGTTAATGTGTTTTTCATTATCAATGTAGTTCAAAACATTGGGGAGATGTTTATTGGTCTATACAGAATTCCCCAATCTGTTGGAAGAACAACCACTCACCTCGGGTGCTACAAAGTTGGCAGTATAGCAGGGCGTCATGAGGAGGCCATTGTCTGCCCGGAGCTGCTTGGCAAAACCGAAATCACAGATGCGCAGAGATTCTGGATTTCCAGACTCATCGACATAGAGAATATTACTGGGTTTTAGGTCCCTGTGCACAACCTTGAAGATAAAAAAAAAACATGATATTTAGGCAAAATAAGAAAAATGTACATATCCTCATTCTGTTCAAAAGTTCACACCCCTGGCTCTTAATGCATTGTGTTTCCTTTTGAAGCATCGGTGAGCATTTGAACCATCTGTAATAGTTGCAAATGAGTTCCTCAGTTGTCCTCAGTGTGAAAAGATGGATCTCATAATCATACAGTCATTGTTGGAAAGTGTTCAAATAGACAAAAATGCTGAAAAACCAAAGAATCTGTGGGACCTAAAGGATTTTAATGAAAGAAGAGCAGGCAGTTTAACTATTCTAGACAAACAAGGGACTCATGAACAACTATCACTAAACAAACAAACAAAAAAAAAAACAGCTGTGGATCATTCAGGTAACAACACAATATTAAGAATCAAGTGTGTTATTAATTAGTATATAGTACTAAGTCTTCTGGGAATGTGATTAAATCAAAAGTCTATGTGGAATCTATGTTGAAATTCGATCAAATATTTTTAAAAAATAAATTTAGTGTTAAAATTGCCCGCAATCCCTCTTTACTGTTATACTGGGGTAAGATTTCAATAAAGTGGTTTAATTTAATTGATTTAAGTCAATTTCATATTTCAAGTATTACAATTGCCCCTAATCCCACTTTACTATTATATCAGGGTACGATTTCACAGAAGAGTGGTTTAATTCAATTGATTCAAGTCCATTTTTTCATTTTTCAAGCACTGCTAAAATACATGCTATAAAAAGCTACAGGATGATATTAGGCCTCAGAAGCCTATCTATTGTGGTTCTTTTGGGAAAGATGTCAACATATAAACTATTTAATCACAATAAATGTTGCAAATAGAGGAGAGGGAACAGAGGGAGTAGAACAGAAGAGGGCCTAGGGAAGAGCCCTGGGGAACACCCTTAGAGAGGAGGGGGAAAGAAAGACTCTGTCACAAGCTGTGAATCATAATAACATATTGTGTGCTAGCGGCATGTTTTTATCTACAAGACAAATGTAATTGTGTTTGTCCATGCATGTTTTCTCACCCCTTGGGAGTGCAGGTATTCCACGGTCTTTGTGATAGTGTGCAGCACAGCACTAGCTTCTCTCTCTGAGAAAGATTTCTGCTTGAGGATTCTGTCCAGCAGTTCACCTCCTCGCATCAGCTCAGTGACCAGGTACACCTGCTTTCCATTATCATACACCTGCACCACAAGTGTTTTATTAAAAATATGGTGTGGTAGCATTTATAGCTTCCTGTTTTGTGTGCATTTATTACATTTCAATAATGCAGATGATCGAATTGTGAAATAAGAAGTTGTTGTACTTACATCTTTGAGAGTGATGATGTTGGGGTGCTGGCCGTATCTCAGCAGGATCTCAATCTCTTCTGATGGGTCGGTGTTTGTTTTATCAATCATCTATCAGAATTATACAATAAATTATGTATTAGTCACCTGATCACCACATGCATCTAAAACTATTTTAGTGTACATAGCCATCATCTTTTTGTTGATGACAGTTAAAAGAGCATTTAAAAGCAAATATACTACCAGTCAAAAGTATTTGACAGGAAGATTTTTAATGTTTTTTAAAGAAGTCACCAAGCCTGAATTTTTTTGATCCAAAGTACAGCAATAACAGTACAATTTTGAATAGTTTTGCTATTTAAAATAACTGTTTTCTATTTGAATTTATAAAATCTAATTTATTTAAAAGCTGAACTTGTAGCATCATTACTCCAGTCACATGAACCCTCAGAAACCATTCTAATATTTTTGCTGCTCAAAAAACAATTTATTATTATGTTGAAAACAGCTGAATAGACCTTTTCAGGTTTCTTTGATGAATAGAATGTTCAGAAGAACTGTATTCATCTGAAATAGAAATGCTTTAAATTGATTATTAATGATGATAAAGACATTTATAATGTTACAAAATACATTATAAATGTCTGTATCGTCACTTTTGATCCATTACAAATGCCCTTATCATTACTTTTGATCAATTTAAAGCATTCTTGCTAAATAAAAGTATTCATTTCTATAATATAATTTTACAACCCCCTCTTTTTTCAAATAGAAAGCAGTTATTTTAAATAGTAAAAATATTTCACAATACTACTGCTTTTGCTATATTTTGGATCAAATAAAAAGCAGGCTTGGTGAGCAGAAGAGAATTAAAAAAAAAAAAAAAAAAAGGTTAAAAATCTTACTGTTCAAAAACTTTTGACTGGTAGTGTATTTTTTTATTCACATTTTTTCTAATTAAAAAAAAAAGATTAATATTGTCTGAAACACAGGTTTTAGAATTCTTAATTATATTTATTTTCTACAAAGCATCAAAAAACGCTAAAAAAATTAAAAAATCAAATTCACTGTAAAATGCAGTTTCATCAAAAACAAAGTCAAAGATGCTTAGGTGTAACCTAATAATTCAAAGCCGCTTGTATGACGTCAGCACAATATTTAGAGAGGTTAACGGAATGAGGCTCTAACCTTCACTGCATACTCTGTGTTGGTTGCTTTGTGTATGCAGCGTTTGCAGACCGAGAAAGAGCCCATGCCGATGTCCTCCTTCAGTACGTAACCGTCACTGAACAAGAGGTTCTTACCGTGAAGCTGCTGCTTGGAGACGGATACACAAGAGAGTATTAGACCGGCCACATGCACACAAATACACACACATCTGCACCAATACTAAAATCTAATAATTACAATAAACACTGGTTGTATTCTCCATATTATTAATGCAGTTTGAACTCAATACAGCAAATACTAGATAACACAGAATGATGATATTACTAATACGGAGTAAAGCCATTTACTCATTTTTCCACTAATCGCATCCTTTATTAACATTGAACCACTGTATCATCTTCATCTCCATTAAAGTGCATCATGCTCACTCTTACATAAATCAAAGTGAAAAGGTAGAAATACTGCTATCTAGTGGTCAGCCATTTCAAGCTCACTTAATCATGGGTACATAGGAATCAAAACAATTTAGACTCTAACCTCAAGCAATTTAATTGTTTAATAAGTGAACACCCCTTAAACAGTCCTTGCAGGTTTTAAGGTCAGATATACTTATCACTTTTAGCATCGTGTGAAAATTATACAATTTATCGACTTTAAACGGCCCTGACAAGAAAAACTGGACACTGTAACTCATTAATACAGTTATTTTCAGATGTATTTCTACATATAATCGATAACTCACTTGTACTACAGGGTGTGGAGGGGGCTTAGATGGCTCTACTTTGCCCTCTTCCTCTAGCATTGCTGTGGCAACAAAGCTGAAGCCCCGGAAGAGCTGATGAGCCCCTGCGCTGGGGGGAACGCCTGGGGAATCTGAAATGCCAAGAAGCAAAGAAACCATGAAGCCCACACTCATATCCCATATTATCCATGCTGATGACATTTAAAAAAAATCTTGAAAGCTTGAAGATCAGGATGAAAATACCCTATACATGAAGAGAGAGGTCACCCAAAAATGAATATTGTAATCATTTTTGGATTTTGACAGCCTTCGGTATCTATCCACATTTATTATACATGTAAGAGCAACTTTCTGATAACATTCTGCTAAACAACTCCTTAATAGGTTTTGAACAATGTGAGGGTGAGTTATTGACAGAATGATCATTTTTAGGTGAACTATGTCTTTAAATTCTTCAGTAGTTTGTTTAAAATGTCAGCTGTTTTCACCATGGTCTAAAAATCGAACTGACCACCAGAAATAATGAGACATCCCTCACCTTTAGGGGTGCGAGAAGTGAACTCCGAGTCAAAGTAAAAGGTGTCATCAGGTCTGGCCACCGCTGGCTTGAATGGAGGTTTTATTTCTCTTCTGAAGAGTTTCTGAAAATGATTACAAAAATATATTTTCACACTCAACCATTACTGGAGACTTTAATAAAACTATTCATTTAGATCTACAGGAATCTGAAGAACTTACATTCCAATCAATTGTCATGAAGAATGAATGGCGTTTGATTTCCTCAGCTCCATCTGGTCCAGATCCTGGTAACAGGTAATGCATGAATAAAACTCTTAATGTGAAAATATAGCACAATAAATGAAATTATCTTGGCAACTACTTTTATCCGATGTCAATATAACTGACTTAAAGGAGAAGGTCACTTTCAGAATGAACATTTCCTGATTCATCCAAGATGTTAATGTCTTTCTTTCTTCAGTCGAAAAGAAATTAAGGTTTTTGAGGAAAACATTCCAGGATTTTTCTCCATACAATGGTCTTCAGTGGTGGCCAACGGGCTGAAGGTCCAAACTACAGTTTCAAAGCAGCTTCAAAGAGCTCTACACAATTCCAGCCGAGGAAAAAGAGTCTTATCTAGTGAAACGATCTGTTATTTTCTAAGAAGAATACAAATGTATATACAGGTGCATCTCAATAAATTAGAATGTTGTGGAAAAGTTCATTTATTTCAGCAATTCAACTCAAATTGCTCACATTTAACAAAAACCCAATTCACTATCTCAACAAATCTCAAAACACCTGCAAAGGTTTCCTGAGCCTTCAAAATGGTCTCTCAGTTTGGTTCACTAGGCTACACAATCATGGGGAAGACTGCTGATCTGACAGTTCTCCAGAAGACAATCATTGACACCCTTCACAAGGAGGGTAAGCCACAAACATTCATTGCCAAAAAAGGCTGTTCACAGAGTGCTGTATCCAAGCATGTAAACAGGAAGTTGAGTGGAAGGAAAAAGTGTGGAAGAAAAAAAGGCCAGTAATTAAAGTAAAAGGAGCCCCTACCAAGTATTGAGTACATATACAGTAAATACTTACCAAAAGGTCAACAATTCATTAAAATGTTTTATTGGTCTTATGAAGTATTCTTATTTTTTGAATTAGTGGGTTTTTGTTAAATGTGAGCCAAATCATCCCAATTAAAAGAACCAAAGACTTAAACTACTTCAGTCTGTGTGCATTGGATTTATTTAATACACAAGTTTCACAATTTGAGTTGAATTACTGAAATAAATGAACTTTTCCAGGACATTCTAATTTATTCAGATGCACCTGTACCTTTTAACCACAAATGCTCATCTTAAACTAGTGCAAACGTGCGAAGAAAGTCAAACAACCTTTACAAAACAAGGTAAAACAACAATGTTGGATGATTGCAAAGCTGCATTAAAAATGCAATTTGAAAATGGCCACCATTGAAGTCCACTTTATGGAGAAAATTCCAGGAATGTTTTCCTCAAAAAACGTAATTTCTTTACAGTTGAAGAAAGAAAGACATGAGTGAGTAAATTATCAGGTAATTGTCATTCTGCAAGTGAACTTCTCCTTTATATGAAAAAGGAAGTTTATTGCATGATTCATATTTTAAACAAATTTTTTTTAAAGAAGGATATATAAAACAATCGGATTGTGTATACATTACCCAGTCTGTTGGTGGGATTCCTCTTGAAAAGAGCTCTCAGTAAGCTCTGAGCCTCGGCGCTCAGGAACTGAGGCATGCCTAACCTTGCTCTGAAGAAAAAAACCCAAACAATAATCATGACTGAAAAACTGATCAACGTTCACAACATATGTGACCCTGGACCACAAAACCAGTCATAAGGTTAAGTTTTACAAAACTGAGATTTATACATCATATGAAAGCTCAATAAATAAGCTTTCTATTGATGTATGGTTTGTTAGGATAGGACCATATTTGGCCGAGATACATCTATTTGAAAATCTGGAATCTGAGGGTGCAAAAAAATCAAAATGCTGAGAAAATCACCTTTAAAGTTCTTAACAATGCATATTACTAATCAAAAATTACATTTTGATATATTTATAGTAGGAATTTTACAAAAAATCTTCATGGAACATGATCTTTACTAAATTTCCTAATGATTTTTGGCATAAAAGAAAAATCAATTTTGACTCATACTATGTATTTTTGGCTATTGCTACAAATAAACCCTAGCGACTTAAGACTGGTTTTGTGGTCCAGGGTCACATATGTGCTACTAAACAAAGGTTTCAGTATGTTTTTGAAAGAAGTTACTAAGTTAGAGAAGAAAGAACAGCATTCATTCGATATAGAATTTTCATAACATTCTAAATCAATTTAATGGCTTCTTGCTGAATAAAAGTATTAATTTAGTGTAGGCAAAGTCAACATTAATACATAATCGAGATCAATTTTTGTTTAACAGCTTATATTGTTTTTCTTCCAACAGCTTGCTAGAACCAAATTAGGCAAACCAATGAAACGGAAAAGGATGTACTGCAGACTATTTCCTAGAACAAAAAAAAAGCCCAATCATAACAAAAACTAATTTATTCTAAATGCTTCGTTTAAAAACAAATTTGACAATGTTATTTAAAGACTCTACAAAAAGAACAAAACTAAATGGATCCTCACTTCAAAATGAGATTCATTGTTTCTTTTCTGTCTTTTCCCTGAAATGGCAGTGAACCCGTAAGCATCTCAAACTGTAAAAAAAGAAAAAGAAAACAACCATATTAGACAAAATATAATTAACATCAAAGCATGTTTTCTCCACTTGAACAGCATGAATTTGTTCATACCATCAGTACCCCAAATGACCACCAGTCAGCACTGTGCGTGTGTCCCTGCCGATTAACCACCTCTGGAGCCATATACTCCACCGTCCCACAGAAGGAGTAAGCTTTCTTCTCATGGTCGATAGCCTCCTTACACAGTCCAAAATCTAACAGCGAAAAAAACAAAACCAATTACACCAAATTAACATCAAAGACTATCCTTTGGTAAACCAGTGTTTTAGTGTACCTGTGAGTTTGATATGTCCCTCTTCGTCCAGGAGGATGCTAGAAAACAGACCACAGAAAATTTATTTATGTCAATACAAGTTATTAAGTAGCAGAAATCATGTGTTTGTAAGGTCAAGAACAGTTGAGGTCAAAAGTTTACATCCCCCTTTCAGAATCAGCAAAATGTTAACTAGTTTACCAAAATAAGAGGGATCATACAAAATGCATGTTATTGTTTATTTAGTACTGACCTGAATGGGATATTTCACATAAAAGGTGTTAACATATAGTCCACAAGAGAAACTAGTAGTTGCATTTATAAAAATACTGCTTTCAAAAGTTTACATACACTAGACTCTTAATACTGTGTTCTTACCTGAATGATCGACAGCTGTTTTTTTTTGTTGTTCTTGTTGTTGTTTAGTGATAGTTCATGTCATGAGTCACTTGTTTGTCCTGAACAGTTAAACTGCCTGCTGTTTTTCAGAAAAATCTTCAGGTCCAACATTTTTGTGCATTTAAACTTTTTACCCAACAATGACTATGATTTTGAGATCCATGATTTCACACTGTGGACAACTGAAGGACTCATATGCAACTATTACACAATGTTCAAATGCTCACTGATGCTTCAGAAGGAAAAACCATGCATTAAGAGCTGGGGGTGAAAACTTTTGAATAGAATGGAGATGTCTACATTTATCTTATTTAGCCTAAATATCATATTTTTCCATTTAGTACTGCCCTTCAGAGGCTACAGAAGATGTTTCCCAGAAGAGAAAATAAGTTAAATTTACCCTGACCTACCAATTCAAAAAGTTTTCACCCCTGGCTCTTAATGCATGGTTTTTCCTTTTGGCGCATCAGTGAGTGTTTGAACCTTCTGTAATAGTTGCATGAGTCCCTCAGTTGTCCTCAGTGTGAAAAGATGGATCACAAAATCATATAGTCATTGTTGGAAAGGGGTGCTTCAAATACACAATGATAATGGAAAACCACGGAATTTGTGGGACCTGAAGGATTTTTCTGAAGAACAGCACGTAGTTTAACTGTTCAGGACAAACAAGAGACTTATAAACAACTATCCCTAAACAAAAAAAAAACTAAACAAAAAAACAGCTGTGGATGATTCAGGTAACAGCACAGTATAAAGAATCAACTGTATGTAAACTTTTGAACAGGATAATTTTTTATAAATTCAACTATTATTTTCTCTCGTGGACTATATGTAAGCGTCTTTTATGTGAAATGTCTTATCCAGGTCAGTACTAAATAAACAATAACATGCATTTTGTATAATCCCTCTCATTTTGATAAAATAATTAACATTTTGCCAATTCTGACCTCGACTGTATCTCCAATCAGTTTTTTGTTGTGTGTGTATATATTAAGTACTTCTCAGGTTTGAGATCTCTGTAGATGATGCCGAGACCGTGCAGGTGATCCAGACCCAGTGCCAGTTCAGCCAGATAAAACTTCACATCTTCTTCTGTGAACATAACCTGAACACCAAAGAGATTGTGTGAATACGAAGGAGACAAAGGCGAGAATACTGCACTCATTGTGATGAGTAATATATACCTCTTTTGACAGCCTCGTGAATAGATCCCCTCCTCTGAGGAAGTCCAGAATCAGATAGAGTTTACCCTCAGTCTGAAAAGCTGAACACACACACACCCACAAATCTCAAAAGTTAACACTGAAGTTAATCTGATCTGTTAATCATTATTGATAAACTCAGCTTCCTCTATAATATAAGGCCTCTGCGAAGCATGTAAAATGCAAGACTACAATGTTCAATTAATCGTAAATGAACATAATGACTGCAAACATGGACTCTGAACTATAAAACAACATTTTTACACTTTACATTAATTCAAGGAGCAGACTCATTCAAAAACACTGAATTGAAGTGATTCAATAAATCCTACTCAATAGCGCAGCAAGCCAATAATGGTGCTTTTTGTGACATTTAAAGGTACAGTTAAAACAAAATAATTAAAATCGTCATAATTCGCTCATCGTCATGTCATTAAAGTTTCAAAAGAGATGCAAATGCCAAACATTAAGCTGTTATTCACTACCTTCCCATCCAGTGAGCAGTTAACTACTGCAACTAAATTGAGTCAGTGAGTTGAATCTGAGAATCAGAGTAGATTGATTTGTGACTGAGTCACTGAATCAACGTATTCTTTGAAATGATCCAACTCAATCAGACTGAACTTCATAGAAGACATTTAGTGACTAACTTAAATTTATTCATGTTCAAAGAAATCTATTATGTGACCTCTGAAGTCACTTTTATAATACTTTAATGGTGCTTCTGCAGTCAACATTTATTGAAATTACATGGGAACGCAGGACCGGTACAGTCCCCAGAATCTTTCCTTTTGTTTTCCATGGAGTTTTATGGATTTGGAATCACATGAAATGAAAAAAAAAAAAAGGATATTTGGGAAATTTTGGGTAAACTAATATTTAAAGAAAGGGAAATGTATGGGAACATATTGGTAATGTATCATCACACTAACTCACCATAATGGAGTTTAACCACAAACGGATGGTTGACGTCTGCCAGGATGTCTCTTTCCATTTTAGTTCTCACACGATCCCTCACTGTGACAAGAACAAGTTCACATAAGTTTTGAGGAAATATTTGGCCACAGCTTACATTAAGTCAACTCGAGCATGAAAGCATTTATTGCTGCAAGCGACTGAGGCATCAGCAGATTCAACTTAGCGGAAGTCTGAAGCAGAAGTTTATCAGATAGCATGTGTTCGGAGGAAGTGTTGTTATCAGCTCTCATTAGATCTGTCAAGGCCTCTCCTTTTAGGAATGGAGAGAAAGGAGGAGGAGAGAAGAAGAGAGAGCTACTGAGATTTCAGTGAACTGACACCTGAACCTAAAACCTCAGGTTTGTAACTATGGTGGGATTTTCTGTCATTGGGGTGCAAACTAAAAACAACAGGAAGTGAGCGTACCCACAGAAGAGTTACCGTTAATCTGTGACCTCACTGACACTGACACAAATTTGCATTTAGAGTTGAGGGAATATGGCATAAAAATGCCAAAATGTTGTGTATACTGACAGTGCGAATTACATTTGATAGGTTTGACATAGTATAAAAGCTGGGAAGTTGAAATAGTAAATTTATCATTGGTGTAATCCTCAGGGTTGGTATTTGTGGTTACACAAAAACTGGGAGTGACAGAGTACAGAACGAAAAACAGGCCAGGAGAACAATGTGAAATGAAAGTAGCTGTTGTTGTAGCACTGTTTGTGTTAGCAAAGGAAGCTTGTGTGGTTTGTGGTGTGTGTGCTTGTATGTTTACACTGATGCTGTACCTTTGAGGGTGGCCTTTCTTAGGACCTTCATGGCGTAGAGCTGGTTACTATCAGGAGGGGTTACCTTTCGCACCAAAAACACCTGTGTGCACACAAATACAAAAATATGCTTTCACTCTACAGCATTTTTCAACTGTTGTGCTCAATGGGCCCTGGGATATTTATTTCTATTTAAAAAATCATTTTTTCAGGTAGTTGAGGGCAAAATTTACAATAAAAGAACTGGTTCATTTTTATTTTATGAGTTAAAAAACTTCCCACAGGAAGTGGTATTGGTTTGAATGACAGGAAGAGAACTTGACTGAACTTTAATTCAAAGAAATTCAATGCCATTAACTGTAAATATTATTATTATGCTAAATGATGTCACATTTATTAGCAAAAAGGTTCTTTAAATGTCTTTCCATTGAGATTAAATGCTGTTCAGGATAGAATATATTTTCAGGCAAAGTAGAGCATGCTACCGTACATTGTCCAACCCCACTCATTCTGTTCATTTTACTTGTGCAGCTCTTTAAAAGGGTCATAAATTGCATACCCAGAAACATTAAATAGTGAAATAAGATTCCTTCCTTGACATTTCTTTATATTTGTGTATCGAAAACATTTTTTGATTGACTCCTATCTGATTTTCTATGTTTAAAAAAAAAATGGTCTTTTTTATTTGGGCTAGTTAAATTAATTTTCGGGCTACCAAAATTGGAAGAGTACCTGCCTGAAGGGCTACCAGAGATTTAGAAATTTTGCCAGCCCCGACATGGTTTTAAAGATCTTTAGCTTGACTGTTGATGTAATGGTAACACTTTAAAATATCGGTAAAATCCATATATCCATATCCATATATAAGCTTAATAAGAGAAACACACATCAAAGTCAACAAACATAGGGTGACAATATGCAGAGTATTTAAATCGGTTTGAATGCAGCAAATGATGTAGGGTTGCCAAATCAACATTTTTTCTACGGAATTGGGCTAATTTTGAACAGTTGTGGCGGGTTAATTTTCTCCCGTGGGTTAAAAGTTTAAAATATTGCATAAATTTCACTTGGCTGAAATGCTTTTATTGAAACATTTTGCATTCTATCTGTAATCAAACTGTGGTAGATATTAGTTTTGTGCAGGATGGCCACTGTGATAGAAAGCTTTTTAGCTGTGTTTATGATCTGCATAATGACGACTGTAAAATATGTAGTTTTGGTATGGAAATGACATATTTTGATACCAAAACTAGGACCCCAACCCTCACCTGACCTACATTTTAACTAAAATATGGCCACCCTAACAAACACACAAAAAGCTCTATGATTTTGTGAAGTACTCAAAGTACTCAGCTTATAAGAGTCTCTTTACCTTTCCAAAGGACCCCTGCCCCAGCACTTTGAGCAGCTCGAACTGTGAGGGGTCCGCCTTCTCTGCCCCCTCCTTAACAACATGTGTGATGTTGATCTCCTTAATGTCACCATCTTCCTACAACACAAGAGACAAAGATGGATATCAACCACAGCTTCTGTCAGGATAGCTGGCATAAAACATACAGAGTACACAGCTGATTGGTCAGGAAGACAAGCTTGATTATTATAGTGCAAAGCTGGCTTAAGTGGACATAATCTCCCATGCAGGAGGACAATGAACGATAAGCCATTTTCTTTAAACATTTGACAGTAACTGCAGAGCGGATTATCATGTACTGTATGTCACTGACCCAGGCTCACTATTTCAAGATTGAATCAATACCACTGTCACTGAAAAATATTGTGGCTCTTGTGACCTAAACATTATGAGAGCTGAATTAGGCTCAGAGGAGGATTTAGCTTTTCAAGCGCCACCTGTATTAAAAATGAATATACTGTATTAAATTACATCAAGGATGTTTCAGGGAATAGTTGCACCTACTTTGAATTTAACCTACAACTTCTGTGTAATCATCCAAGACCATTAAGATACCACCACCACTTGTTATTTGATTCATTTGCAAGTTTTAGCAGCAGGGGTGCAGTTGAGATGAGTGAGGAGAAGCTCATGCCATTTAAAGCAACAAATAAAAAAAACACTTTAAACCTATCAGATCAGAGAGTGTGATGACTAGCAGTTTATCCATCATTACAGCTGATAGAAAACATGGGCTCTGCTGAAAGTAAAGTGTTATGTCACATTTCCCCTGTGACTACAGAGAAAGAGAGGGGGTAAACATGTTTAGGAGGAAATGGTTAATGGTTGAATTAAAATTAAACCCTGCATTCTGAGAACACGGTGCAATAAAAGCACAAACACTGCTCACTAACACGCTAACATGTCAAACCCACTTAGACTAATATCAGAAAAACAGCTGCTAGGACACAACCCACAGTGCTGACTAATTAACCAACAAAATTGTCACTGGAATGGAAATATTAACAAGTAGTCAATAATTAAATCATTTAAAGGGATAGCTAAACCCAAAGTTACAATTCCGTCACCTTTTACTCATCTGAACCTCTATGGCTTTAGTCAGTGGAACTCAAAAGTTATTTAGAGAAAAACCTCAGTGGGTTTTTATTTCCATACAATGGAAGTCAATGGTCATCAGAAGAAGAAGTCACACTGGTTTGAATGCCATGTGGGTTAGAATATCGAGGGAAAGTCCATTTATTTCAATAGTTTGTTTCAAATAGTGAAACTTGTGTGTTATATTAGTTCACTACACACAAAGTGAAATATTTCAAGCCTTTATTTGTTTCAATTTGGATGATTATGGATTAAAGACAGAAAAAAACAAAAAACAAATCCAGTATTTCACAAAATTAGAACATTTCATGTGACCAATAAAAAAAGGATCTTAAACACATGTTGGCCTTCTGAAAAGTGTGTTCATGTACTGTATTATGTCCTCAGTACTTTGTTGGGCCTCCTTTTGCACTAATTCCAGCATCAAGGTGGCGTGGCATGGAGGCGATCAGCCTTTGACACAGTTGAGGTGTTATGGTAGCCCAAGTTGTTTTGATATTGGCCTTCAGCTCGTCTGCATTTCGGGGTCTCTGTTCCCTCATCTTCCTTTTGACAATACCCCATTGATTTTCAATGGGGTTTAAGTCAGGCGAGTTTGCCGGCCAATCAAGTACAGTTATTCCATGGCAATTAAACCAGGTACTGGTAGTTTTGGCTTTGTGGGCAGGTGCCAAATCCCGCTGAAAAATAAAATCATCATCTCCAAAAGCTTGTCGGCAGCAGAAATGCTCTAAAATTTCCTGGTAGACAGCTGCATTGACTGTGGACTTGATAAAAGACAATGGACCCACACCAGCAGATGACATGGCTCCCCAAACCATCACTGACTGTGGAAACTTCACACTGGACTTTAAGCAGCTTGACTTTTGTGCTTCTCCGGTATTCCTCCAGACTCTGGGACCTTGATTTCCAAAGGAAATGTAAAATTAGCTTTCATCTGAAAACAGGACTTGGGACCACTGGGCAACAGACCAGTACTTTTTCTCCTTAGCCCAGCACAGACGTTGTTTTTAGTTCAGGAGTGGCTAGACCCATGGAATTCTACAGCTGTAGCCCATGTCATGCAGACGTCTGACACCAGCCTCAGTCCACTCCTTATGAAGCTCCCTCAGATTTCTGAACCGCCCTTGCTTGACAATCCTCTCAAGGCTACGGTCATCCCTGTCACTTGTGCACCTTTTCCGGCCACATTTTTCCCTTCCTCTTAAAGGAGAAGTCCGGTGTGATTTTGACCTAAAGTGTATTGAATCACGATACCGAGTGTGAACGTACCTTGAATATCTCATCTCGGTTTGTGTCCTGCTGTCCGAAATCTGGGGTCAGTTAGCCAATGCTAACAACAGGTTGTCAATGAGAGTCAATAGGGCATCGAAGAAGCCATGTAAATAAATCACTGTTTTATGCCATTTACGAGGCACAAAGTAGCTCCACACTTCATTGGTAGACTTCCAATGGCCCTGACATTTAAAACGAGACATTGAGAACTTTGAAAAAGCACCGGTAGTTTATTTACGAGAAGATTTATACAGACATTCCCCTTAGTAAAATCACCGGCCGCCGCCATCTTGAATTCAGTCACAATAAGTCGAGTGACGAGCAGGAAGGAACTTATCAGGTTATCAGCTTATCAGGTTGTAGTTTCCTTCCTGCTCGACACTCGACTTATCGTGACTAAATTCAAGATGGCGGCGACCAGATTTTTTTCTTGCAGGAACTGTCTGTATAAATCTTCTCGTAAATAAACTACCGGTGCTTTTTCTGAGTTCTCAATGTCTCGTTTTAAATGTCAGGGCCCTTGGAAGTCTACCAATGAAGTGTGGAGCTACTTTGTGCCTCGTAAATGGCATAAAACAGTGATTTATTTACATGGCTACTTCGATGCCCTATTGACTCTCATTGACAACCTGTTGTTAGCATTGGCTAACTGACCCCAGATTTCGGACAGCAGGACACAAACCGAGATGAGATATTCAAGGTACGTTCACACTCGGTATCATGATTCAATACACTTTAGGTCAATATCACACCGGACTTCTCCTTTAACACTCTGTTAATATACTTTGATACTGTGCTCTGTGAGCATCCAGCTTCTTTTGCAATTGCCTTTTGAGACTTTTCATCCTTATGGAAGGTGTCAATGTTGGTCTTCCGCACAACCGTCAAGTCAGCAGTCTTCCCCATGATTCTGAAGCCTACTAAGCCAGACTGAGACCATTTAAAGGCTGAGGAAACCTTTGCAGGTGTTTTGCGTTAATTAGCTGACTAGATTGGGACACAGGGAGCCTACAATGTTGAACTTTGTCATGATATTCTCATTTTGCGAAATACTGGATTTTTTTTTTAACATTTTTTTATCTTTAATCCATAATCATTCAAATTGAAACAAATAAAGGCTTGAAATATTTTACTTTGTGTGTAGTAAACTAATATAACATACAAGTTTCACTTTTTGAAACAAATTATTGAAATAAATGGACTTTCCCTCGATATTCAATTTTTTTGGCACATACCTGTAAATATATATGCATCAGGGGCATTTCCCCCAAGGAGGCCGGGGGTTAGGTTAAATCATAATTCAAAAACTCCTTATTACAAAATATGACATGAAAAAGTGTATAAATCACTCGTTTTTCTAAAGTAAAACAGTCCAGAGACACCAGCAGGTAAAGTTACGGTGGGAGTCCGCGTCATTCTCACCTCCCCTGAGCCCATTGAGTTTTAACAGAACCCCCTTAAAGCGTACAGTGGGTTTGATGGGGGTAATTGAGAATGAATGGGGGAAAGTCACTTGACAGCAGGCAATGCCTCCATCGCGGTATGATTGGATATGACTAGTTGTGTTCGCCTGTGATTGGTTCAAACGATAAATCCCACCCCCTTTTGTGTCCGCGAACACGAAGTAAGCAATAACTGATGAAGGGCCGTTGAATTCTTTGGAAAATACTTACCACACCTCAAGCCATCGATCAGATGATATATTTCAAGACATTTGTCTGGTTTTTGTTCTTAAAACGCTATTGTGAGTAGAACTAAGGCATCCAACGCCTTTGTTGCTAATTCCAAAACGTAATTTTAGACCTAGTAACGACGCTTGAGCCGTTGATAGCAGACTAATGCAGTTAATAATGAAATTTTTAGACAAACATACAGACGAAAAGACAGTCTGTCTGTCTGTGCATCTCTCAAAAGTGATCGGCAGCAGCGTCTCTACTAATAGTGTTTCTTCAAGACCATGCCGTTGTTATCTCGCTTGTGAGAAATGTCATGTTTTCAAGTTGTTAATCGTCAGAGCAGCGCTAACAACATTAGCGCATATGCCAACGTGTGTGCGTCTGTAAGGGAGAGAGAGTGGGACAAATAGAGTATGTGCTTTCTGTACATAATAAAACGTCATTTTGTGGCAAAAACAGGGAAATAATCTGTCGTTTTTATCCTATTGTTTACTGTATTTATTTATTTGGCCAGTGTCGTTATGGGTTTTGGTTATTTTGCTGTTTTAGGCTGTAAGGACCTTTCAAATAACTAAAATAGTGTGGCGTTATATAGACATTTAATGTGGCCAAGAGTTGCCTGGAACTAAGTTCTCCATGCATTTCCCTGAAAATAATACATGCCTTAGAACATTTGTCAGCCAATCAGATTTAAGCATTCAATCATAGTATAATCAGTCAAAATTAACAACATAATGGCAGTAATGGTAAGACTAATAAAAACAAAAGTAAACAACTCACTAAACGCACCAAAATCTCAAGACAATCAGAAAAAAACGTAACAAATGCTAGTCTAGGTGGATGTTAGGAATTCAGTGTATGTTCACCAACTTTTCTGCACATGAATCAAGTCTTAGAGTCTTAAGTAGCATGGGTATATTTGTAGCAATAGCCAACAATATGGGTCAAAATGATATTTTTTTCTTTTATGCCAAAAATCAATAGGATATTAAGTAAAGATCATGTTTCATGAGGATATTTTGTAATTTTCCATTTTTATATAACGTAAATATATCAATATATGAATTTTTTGATTAGTAATATGCATTGCTAAGAACTTCATTTGGACAACTTTAAAGGTGATTTTCTCAATATTTTGATTTTTGTTTTGCACCCCAGATTCCAGATTTTCAAATAGCTGTATCTCTGCCAAATATTCAGCTTTCAGATGATATATAAATCTCAATTTTGAAAAATTGACCCATATGACACAATTCACAATTAGGCCCTGAGCTCATCTAATTACCTGATTTCTTTAGGATTAAAAACCTTCTGAATTATTATCATACATTATTATTCTCATTACTTCATATATCAAAGTTATTTACTTCAAAAACTTCTCAGTTTTATCAAAGTCTGAAATTTGTTGCAGGTTTAATGGCGAACATAAAGTTAAAAAAGGAGGAATTCTGCATTTGACAGCTTTTAGGGTGTTGCTAACACTTGTAACATAAAAAGAGAAACAAACAGTGTCACAGAGCACATTTTAAAGCTGTTTTCCCACAGATGTACCACATAAAAGACGCATTTGATGTCAAGTCTTGAGAAGGACGACAAAATTCAAGTTACAAACATCTGACAAAATCAAACAAAAAGTGTTTGACTTGTAAAATGACATTCTAAGCAATTAATTAAAGAAAGGTTTGTTTACACATACATACAACCAGTGTGGCCCAATTCAACAAAACAAACCTAACATTTTGTCTCAAAACACAATCGCCCTAGCAACAAACTAACAGCAACTCCTTTACTGTGTGTATGTGCGTACTGACCGTCCACGTTGTATGTTCATCGGTTAAAGCTGCACTAGACTGAGCAGAGTTTGTGGTGCTGTTCGTCTCCTCTCTGGACTGAGTGGCATTTGCTATAGTCTTACTGTGCTGCCTCTTGAACAGGTAGAGAGTCAACAATTGACTGACTTTAAACTTCCTCTTCTCTTTATCCATCTCTTCATCCCTCCTCTAGCCAGGGCATTCCACTGTTACCCCCATCCGCCTGCAGTCGGGGCAGCCATGGACAACAAAACTCATCCCAGAGAGGGAGTAAGCAGAGTCTGGCAGTGTGTGTGAGAGAGTATGGGAGTCAGGGTGTGTGCTCTACCCTACTCGACAACTACAGTGAGACACGCAGGAAGAGGAAGGAAGAGACTGAGACCTGAAAACAGAACTGGTGAGAGAAAAAAAACAGCGAGAGAGAAAGAGAGAGTGAAAGAGAGAGATAGGAAGGGAGGATGTGACAGTAATGCGTGACAGATGGGCTAATAACAAAGATAGAGGAAAGAATTTTTAAATAATTTTATTATGTGTTTTAAATTATATGTGACCCTGGACCACAAAACCAGGGTCAGTTTTTTAAAATTGAGATTTATACATCTGAAAGCTGAATAAATACACTTTCCATTGATGTATCGTTTATGATTTGATAATATTTGGCCAAGATACAACTATTTGAAAATTTGGAATCTTGAGAGTACAAAAAAAAATAAATATTGAGAAAATCACCTTTAAAGTGGTGCAACTTAAGTTCTTAGCAATGCATATTACTAATCAAAAATGAAGTTTTAATATATTTACAGTAGGACATTTACAAAATATCTTCATGGAACATGATCTTTACTTAATATCCTAATGATTTTTGGCATAAAAGAAAAACGTACAGTGAATTAAAAGATGTAACCGAATGTTTGTTTCTGTCGGGTGGACACTTAAATGCTCATCCTGTCCCATAATGCCTTGCTGATTTCCTCTCTCAGCATTCTCCTCCCTCACTGTCAAGAGAGCTAAATATACTATGGTGTTTTTAAAACATACAGGTTCTTCCTCTGACCCTGATTAGCCCAGCCCAATACCACAAGAGGAAGTCATAATCAATCGGCTATTAAAGGTCACTTTTTGGCATGTCCCAGCGCTCCTCTTCCTCTACTGTAAATCCTGTTAGAACCCAAGCTGACAGACAGAATGACAGAGCTCAAAGAAGAAAGCCGGATGGCAGCAGAAAGCTCTGAGATCTTACCTTCTCACTGATATCAGCAAACTCTTTCTCTACCCAGGTGATCTGTGACTTGTACTGCTCATGTAGGGTTGGGGAGGAAGAAGCGAACAAAGAGAGAATCAAACTGAGAACAAAATGACTGTTTTCTTTACATTTCCACACTCCAGTGCCCTGATAAAGCACCTACGAATTCAAGAATCCTCTCTTTACCAAAGTTCTGATAGTTAAAGAGATAGCTCAGCCAAAAATGAAATCCTGTCAAAACCTTCGTTCATCTTCGGAAACCAATTTAAATATTTTTGATAAAAGCTTTCTGATTCTGCGTAGACGACAACACAACTGAGACGTTCAAGGTCCAGAAATGTAGTAAGGACATCGCTAAAATAGTCCATGTGACATCAGTAGTTCAACAGTAATGGTTTGAAGCTACGTGAATACTTTTTGTGCACAAAGAAAACAAAAATAACGACTTAATCCAACAATTTCTTCTTTTCTGCATCAGTCTTCGACACAAGTTCACAAGAGTACCATGCCGCAAGTGTGTAGTGCTGCTGAAATTAAAATAAAGATCTTAATTTGTGTTCCAAAGATGAACAAAGGTCTTACAGATTTGGAACGACATGAGAGTGAGTAATTAATGACAGAATTTTCATTTTTGGGTGAACTATCCCTTTTAAAGGAGTAGTTCACTTTCAGAACAAAAATTTACAGATAATGTACTCACCCCCTTGTCATCCAAGATCTTCATGTCTTTCTTTCTTCAGTCGTAAGGAAATGTTTTTTGAGTAAAACATTTCAGGATTTCTCTCCATATAATGGACTTCTATGGTGCCCCCGAGTTTGAACTTCCAAAATAAAGCTTCAAAGGCCTCTAAACGATCACAGGCGAGAAAAGAAGAGTTATCTAGCAAAAAATTCGAAAAAAAAAAAAAACAATTTATATACTTTTTAAACCTCAAATGCTCATCTTGTCTAGCTCGGCAAGACGAGCGTTTGAGATTAAAAAGTAAATAAGTTGTAAATGTTTTTAGACATTTTAAAATAACCAATTGTTTCGCTAGATAAGACTCTTCTTCCTCGGCTGGGATCATATAGAGCCCTTTGAAGCTACATTTAAACTGAGTTTCGAAAGTTCAAACTCTGGGGCACCATAGAAGTCCATTATATGGAGAGAAATCCTGAAATGTTTTCCTCAAAAAACACCATTCTTTACGACTGAAGAAAGAAAGACATGAAAATCTTGGATGACAAGGGGGTGAGTACATTATCTGTAAATTTTTGTTTTGAAAGTGAACTACTCCTTTAAGTCAGTGAGTTGAAATCAAGAACCAGATCACTAATGGTGTGTTCACACTTGTAGTTTGGTTTGTTTGATTTATTTGGTCCGGACCAAAAAAGAAAAAAGATACATTTGTTTCTTGTTCTGCTTAGCGTTAACAGGCATTTTTGACAGGAAACCTAAAGATACCGAACCTAAATGCATAGTGATACATTCACAACCTGATCGGTCGGGTTGAATGATGTATATTTCGTGACAGAACGCACTAAACAAAAGGAAAAGGTGCGTTTGACTTAAAGCGGCGCTGCGGGGGTATGATATCAAAGTACCAATTCACTGATTGGTCTGCCGATCACCGCTTTACAGTCATATACACGCAATGCCGTCTGCTGGACTAAGCGCAATTATTTTTGCTTGCATATGATTTTTTTTTTCACCACAAAGAGCTCATAAAAAGCACTTTACCTCCTTGTTGCTCCATGTTTGCCCTCTGCTTGTTTTTGTTTTGGATACACCGCTTGTTCCCTTTGTGAAATCATGTCACATAGCGTCGCATCTTGTCATTACTTCCTGTTTTTGGTTCGTTTAAAAGTATTTGGTCCATGTTGCGTTCATATTTCATTCGAACCACACCAGAGTTTGTTTGGAGGCAGACAGAGATCTTTTTAGCAGCCTTAGGTGCGCACCAGGGTTCAGATGGCTGCGTTCACACTTACTCTACTGAACCACACTAACAGAGCAATCGCCCCAGAGTTTCTTTTAATCTAACCAAACATGACAAGTGTGAACAAACCCAGATTAGCAAACCAGATTGTGAAATGGATTTATTTAAGAGTCCAATAAAGACATTCCTTTACAATTAAACTTAACATCCAGAATAAATCTTGGCTTTAGAAGACTTTTATATAGTCAGTGTTATAAACCTAGTTGCACTATGAAACAGTGACTGGGCACAGTATTGATGGTAAACTTAATTACGGTAGTAAAGAGCTGAATATGATCGTTCAGTGTTGAAACAAAAACACTGTATCAGTCGAAACTTCCTGTTTAAGTTGAGGTTGAGAGAGAGAAACTTCTCTAATATTCCTTTTGCAGTCACTCTTGCATCCAGTGACTTTACTACTTAACACCATGTAACAGACATGCACACTACATAAAATGTCTTATTTTATCTGTCACTTTACTTTCACTCTGCTTTAAAATGACCAGTATCACAAAACATACACAAATAGCACTTCCACTGTCATTATTTGGTAATAGCAATGAGCACATCCATCTCTGTAAGCTCTCAATTACATGCAGTTCAACTAAAATGATTAATGTCTCTGACATAATTTCTAACTGGACAATTGATATAAAAACTTAAAGAGAAAACACACAGGAATTAACACCAACATTTTTTTCGCAATGCTGAACAACCCACAAAGCTAGAGGCTGCAGCTTTCTGCATCGTAAACCAGACGTTTCCTGTTTCTGAAATGTTCAAACCAGTTCGGTCACACTGAAGAGTCATAGTGAAACAGCTTACAAATGAGGGACGTGCCCACAAATTACTTTAAAAAAAAAAACAAAAAAAAAACTCCAGTATTATTTTAAACAAGAAAAACATCAAGCATACACAGAGGAATATACACCTATCGTACATAGAGGAATATACGCCTCATCTGGACCTCTCGTTCCTAACCACATGAAAGGTAGTTTCATCTCTCATCCTAAACAAAACCCTCTCTACCCACTTCTCTTGATTCCCTCTAGTAAACGACAAGTACACTTGCCTGTTGCATGCGTGGCTTGGTACGGAAGATATGCCTCCACATTTCCACCCTGACCCATGTCACTAAGGACAGAGGCTTCAGCGAAGGCTGTCCGTCACAGGTCTCTTCGTCTCTCTCTCTCACACACACAGACCTCTTGAGTCATTAGAAATGGGGAAATGTTGAAAAATGCGAGGGGCAGACGAGTGATGTGCATTTATACAAGTGGACCGGGTAGGAAATGGCGAAACTTTGAAGAAAAACCACATGTCAACCTGAGTCACTCAACTCCTTTCTTGGTATTAACACAGATGGGTTTCCACACTTCGATGGCTGCGGAAGAATGAGCTCAAGCATAAAGGTGTCATTTACCATGCAGACTTGTGGCCACCAATTTGTGCCGTGACCAATTTTGTCCCCACCACTTGCGCAATCTACTAGCGTCTCCAAATATTGAGGGGTTTTAGTTTTGTTTCATTTAGTGTTATAAGCTATTTTTAATGTTTTAAAGTTGCTGTTGTCATCAAAGGTGAAAAGTAAAAGTAATGGCCTCATATTTCAGCTTGGTCTCATGATAAAAACGTACATGTGAGAACTTTTTCGCAAGACGCAAAATATGTACCGCAATGTACGTTTTGTGGCATATTCAATGTGAAATGTCCACTAAAAGAGGAACGGATGAACGAACAGTCGAAGTCAAAAGTTTACACACACACACACACACACACACACACACACACACACACACCTTGCAGTATATGCAAAATGTTAATTATTTTACCAAAATAAGAGGGATCATACAAAATGCATGTTTTTTGTGTGTGTTTTTTTTAGTACTGGCCTGAATAAGATATTTCTCATAAAGATTTTTATATGTAGTCCACAAGAGAAAATTATTGAAGTTAAATTTATAAAAATGACACTGTTCAAAAGTTTACATACACTTGACTTTGTTGTTACCTGAATGATCCACAGCTGATTTTTTGTTTAGTGATAGTTGTTCATGAGTCTTTTGTTTGTCCTAAACAGTTAAACTGCCCACTGTTCTTCAGAAAAATCCTTCAGGTTCCACAAATTATTGGGTTTTTTAGCATTTTTGTGTACTTGAAGCCTTTTTTCCAACAATGACTGTATGATTTTGAGATCTTATCACATGGAGGACAACTGAGGGACTCATATATTACAGAAGGTTCAAACACTCAGGCTCCGTCCACACGAAGCCGGTGCGTTCCCTATCCTATCGCTGAGCAACCAGCGATAATGTTCGCATCTTCGTCTTCTTCCTCTTAGTTCGTATACAGCGCGCAAGGTTATGCGCATGCTCAAATTCTTCTTCTCTGTGTATAGTGTATCTTTATGGCAGAATTACAGCACCCCACACTGGTCTGGCATATATACTACACCGTTTTCAGTGGTTTCGTGTTTACGGAATTTTTTTTTTGAACGAGGAAAAAAAATTATCGGATAGGGAACGCACCGGCTTCGTGTGGACGGAGCCTCAGTGATGCTCCAGAAAGAAAAACAATGCATTTTTTAAATTTGAAGATTAGGGTAAATATAACTTATTTTATCTTCTGGGAAACATGTAAGTATCTTCTGTAGCTTCTAAAGGGCAGAACTAAATAAAAATTATATGATATTTAAGCAAAATATTCATTCTGTTCAAACGTTTACACCCCTGGCTCTTAATGCATCGTTTTTCCTTCAGAAGCATCAGTGAGCATTTGAACCTTCTGGGAAACATGTACGTATCTTCTGTAGCTTCTATAGGGTAGAACTAAATAAAAAAAATAAGATATTTAAGCAAAGTAAGAAAAATTTACACATCTTCATTCTTTTCAAAAGTTTACACCCCTGGTTCTTAATGCATCGTTTTACTTTCTGAAGCATCAGTGAGCTTAGTTGTCCTCAGTGTGAAAAGACGGATCTCAAAATCTAGCTGGGATTGTGTAGAACCCTTTGACACTGCAATTTGGACCTTCAAGCAATTGGCCACCATTAAAGTCCACTATATGGAGAAAAATCCTGGAATGTTGTCCTCAAAAACATTAATTTCTTTTCAACTGAAGAAAGAAAGACATGAACAATTCATGATTTCCTCACTCACCCTGTCAAAAAACAAAACGATGCCCACAGTCAAGCAGTCCCCACAGCTTCAACCCTACAACACACCATGACACCTTGACTACTCAGCCTCCAAAACCATCTGAACACAAGTTGCAACAGTCACCGCTCTCCGTGTGTTGCTAAGCAGCGAGCGCTGCAGAATCTCATCGCGAGAGCTGCACACGACTCGTCTCTTTGTGTGACCACCTGTTGCACTGGATTTACAGAACTGCTCATTCTGAACAAAGATGCGTGTGCAGCTGGTGTGTGAGCGGAAGAGATGTGTATTGGTCACGCCAGTCAGCTGGCAAAGGGCTCGAAGAGGCTTGCAAATTAATTGGCAAACATGAAGTGGGAGAAAACTGTTTGGGACTCTTTGATCAGTGAAAGGTGTTTATGAATATGTATGCCACCCTTATTAACTGAGTGAATAAACATGAGATTCTAATGAGGAGAGAATAGCCTGGTTGGGCTGGTGGTAAGTGGCTGAGCACTTCATAGTTTAAGAGTCCCTGAGAGGGACGCATTGTTTTGGAGTCTCTTAATTTGGAAGGAGCGAATGGGTGCCGATGCACCGTTGTAACTGGCCACTAGAGGGCAGCGCAGGTCTGTGCAAATGGGTGCAATTTAAGAAGCATTAATATGTAAATGTTAAAATGCTTTATATAAAATAAGGTGATGAAAACATCTTGCTGTGCAAGAAAAAAAAAATAAGCACTGCACCTTTCAGAATTTGCACTGCAACAGCAGCAGCACAATCCAAACATACACATATTTGTACAGCTATCTTTGTGGTGACTTGCCATAGACTTCTATTGTTTTTATACTGACATAATATTTTCTATCCACTAAACCAAACCCTCACAGAAACCTTTCTGCATTTATACATTTTCAGATAAACATCAAGTATTTTCAAATCATTTATTTACCTCGTAGGGACAGCTGCCCAGTTCCCACAAGGTTAAAAATGTCAGGTTTTACTGCCCTTGTGGGGACATTTGGTCCTCACAGTATAGCCAAACCCTGACCACACAATGTCCAAACACAAATAGCATACAATAAAGTACTTATTACAGAGAGCCTTAAAAGTAACACTGCCAAGTCTTTTTCTTCTTTTTCCTTTAATAGAGCAATTTATTTTCTATCAGGGATACACCAGTTTGATTTAATATCATGTTTGCTTAAAGTGGAATGGTTATTATCTGCTCTAAATCTTAATCTTGGACAATAATCTGTAACCTGACGAGCAGCTCATTCAGTAAATCTAATTACTGTCAGAGACTCTATCGAACACTAGACTTTCCCGCAGGGATCAGCGTGTACCTTGAGAGCTTCAGATACACATAAGTGACATTTTGCATATAAAATACACACACACACTCATATTTAGATAGCGCCTTAACGCACCTCGTGCAGTGAAAATGGGAGATTTTCATCATACAGTACGGTGGTAGATTCTAAAGGGAGTGTTATATTATATTAGCATTGCAGTCATTAGGATAACAGAGGTAGTAAAACCTGGTTCAGGCTGAATTAATTACGATGTATCATAATCAGTCTGTATATAGTAAACATAAACAGTCATCTCAGTAACGTCTATAGGCGTTAATTAGAATTACGATGCGATCAGATGGAAACTCAATATAATAGCCATGAAACATAATCGAAACAAAGTGATTCATACTGTTTTTGAGTAAGGTAAAAAAAAAAAAAGTACTTCATATCTTAGGATAAATATTGATATAAATCTTAGGTGAGGTTCATATTTCTTGATAGTGGCATGACGTATGTTTTACAAAAAAAAAAAAAAACGAGTAGCAGCATCCATGCAAATCAGATAAATGTGAGAACTAGAAAGTGCAGATGAACCTAACCCTACTGCTTAAGTGAACAGCCTGTCTGACACAGAACACTGAAATATAATAGGCTGTTAACATGCAAATAAATTCAGAGAGTTTGGAGTGAGTCACGTCAAGTCTAGAAGGGCTAAATATATGCAGTTTCTAACTGAAGAAGAGAGGAAAGGCTGATTACTCAATTACACTCTCTTTCTCCAAATATTTTTTTTGCTTTTCACAAACTGTGTACCTGAAAATGCCATTGAATAATCATACGCTCAACCACTGATCTGAAAAATGGTGGGGACCAGTGCCCTCGTCTACGGTGGTTACATGTACCAATCTGCTCTATATAAGTGCTCTGTTAATGTGCTGTTATTCATAATAAGGAAAAAAATACCCTGATTATCAGATTAGAATGACTATAATCTATAATTGAGTCACATATTAGACGACCTCTGTTTAACCTCATTGATTTGGGAACAATTTTCTCATTTTAAATTCAAAGCCTTGATCAGAATCCATTTATATACTATATTTCCTCAGGTCAAAAGTAAGATCACAAACCCTGTGAGCTGGATTTGGTGAAAGGGTCCATTAAGATGGATAATGCACCCTTTTTAAGATAGATTTTTCTCCATATAGTTAACTTCATTGGGGTTTAGCAGGTTGAAGGTTCAAATTGCAATTCCAATGCAGCTTCAAAGGGCTCCAAACGATCACAGCCGAGAATAGGAGCTTTCTCTAGCGAAAGATCTGTCATTTTCTTAAATAATTTTTTTAATAGATTTTAACCACAAATGCTTGTCTTTTACTATGCGCATCTTCACACATTGCGTAATCCAATGCGATCTCACGATAATTTCTATGCATTTTACGTAAAATGTGGTTCTAAAAACAACATTTTTACAAACACTAAAACTTATTTACAGCATCTAAATGTACAAATAGTGCCAAAAAGGACTGCAGCTGCAACGCATCGTCATTTGGACTGCTCTCGGTACTGCTTTTGACACTTTTGGAATAAATAAATGATTATGATTGCACTTACAGTACAGTTGTGCTCAAAAGTTTACATACCCCTTGCAGAATTTTTAATTTTATCAACAGAAAAAAGGGATCATGAAAACTGCATGTTTTTTTTTTTTTACTTAGTACTGTCCTGAATGAGCTATTTCACACAAAAGATGTTCATACTCCACAAGACAAAATAATAACAGAATTTATAAAAAGTACCGTTTAAAATTTAACATAGCCTTGAATCTTAATACTGCACTGTAAAACCATTTAATGTTTTAAAACCAATAAATATGAGTACTACAAACTCATCTACATTGAGTTAAATTAACTTAACTGAATTATAGTACTCATATTTATTGGCTTTAAAACTTAAATGGTTTAAGGCTATCGGTTTCTTCAAACGGTTTGAGTTACCGTAACTTGTCGGTTTCGTTTCCTGAATGATCCACAACTTTTCGTTTTCATGTTTTGTGATGTTTGAGACCCTTGTTTGTCCTGAGCATTTCAACTATCTGTAGTTCTTCAGAAAATTCCTCCAGTTCCTGCACTATTCTTTGGTTTTCCAGCATCTTCTGCATATTTGAACCCTTTCCAAAAGTGAATGTGTGATTTTGAGATCCATCTTTTCACACTGAGGACAATTGAGGGACTCATACACAACTATTACAAAAGGTGAAAACATTTACTGATGCTTATGGAGGCAACACAATGCATTAAGAGCCGGGGGTGTAAACTTTTTGAATTGGATGATAAGAGTAAATAAACCTTATATTGTCTTCTGGGAAACAAGTAAGTATTTATGTGGCTTCTGAAGTGCTTTATTCCTCTGTCCGGAATCACGTAGAACCCTTTGAAGCTGCACTGAAACTGCAATTTGAACCTTCAACCCGCTGATCCCCATTAAAATCCACTATATGGAGAAAAATTCTGGAAATATAATTATGTTTTTAGTTTGTGTGAATCATTGAAATAATGGCCACTTTAATAATATTACTGATTATGATAAATGATAGCCAATATAATATGACATCAAATAAAAAAAGAGACAAAAAAGGCTTTTATAAAGAAAAGGGGGGAAAATGGGAAAGGAGACATCCTTCTTTATATACAGAAAATATTTCTCAAAGCTAAAAATTTTTTTTCACTTTGAGACATGATTCAGTACATCAGAGAGGAGGTGCCAGAGGGTTTCAATCAGTGTTTAATTAGTAAAGCAGTAATTGCATTAATTCTGCCAATGGCAGAAAGCCATCTGCAGAATCTAGTGTCTGAGATTTGTGAATGAGTTATACCGGTCAGGTGTGAATGAAAGATTAGGGTTGTGGGGGGTGTCAGAAAATAATGGGAGTCATCGTAGTGATGAGGACGAGCAGAGTAACCATGGAAACTGCTGTCAGGATGGAGACAGGTTTGAAGACGAGAGCCATGGGAGTGTCAGAAAGCTCTATTTAACCATATGCATGTATAGCAATTTACATGAATTATACATTTCAAACAGATTAGGACCTAACTCCTTACATGGACTAGTTAAACTCATTTTGTAAGAATACACAGAGCTCATGTCCGTTACACCTGTGCAAGACGAAAAACCAGATGACCTTAATACCTGCGTCACATGCTGACTCTGGACGGAAATATTTGAAGATATGACGTTTGCTTGTGCGCATACGCTAACCCAGACAGAACTGATTAACACACATACACACACTCGCTCCGAGATTAATGTTGTCCCCCAGCACAAGAGCACAGCTCATTAATTCATAAAGCATGTTCTGTGGAGGCCTGTTCAACCCAGGACACCTTATACCACATGCACAGACCCCAAACACACATCACTCCCTCTCCAGGCTTTCCCATAGATACAAAAACTACTGCTACATGTTTTCCTTAAGGGCACTAAATAACTGCCTGTCCCAGCTGGCTGGACAATTAAACAATAAAACAAGACAAGGGTTGTGAATCATGCCGTGCACACCTCTGAGGAAAGTTAGGGGGGCTACGGATCTCCTTTAACATAACACCCAATCAGCTTCTGTTCACTGCAGAAGAAAAAGCAGAAATTCATTGGTTGATATTGAAATTCAAAACTATTTTAAAGTGAATTAAAAAAAAAAAAAAAAAATACTATAAAAATAAAATCAATTATTTTTAAACGCTACAAGTAAATTTATGCATGACAATATAACACACAGTGTAAAAAACGGATATTCAAGAACGGCTCTTAAAGGGATAGTTCACCCAAAAATGAAAATGACCCCATGATTTACTCATCCTCAAGCCTCTAGGTGTATATGACTTTCTTCTTTTAGACAAATACAGTTATTTTAAAAAAATACTCCACATGGCACTGTGGGGTTAATTAAGGCCTCCTGAAGCAAATCGATGCATTTATGCAAGAAAGAAATCCATTTTCAAAACTTTAGAAAGTGTAATCTCTTGCTTCCACTAATTTTTGTATGTGCTCTCAAGAGAGAGTGTCATTCCAGCAAATGACACAGGCGTAGCATAAGCTCCAGTGAGAATATGCTAGTCTCGTGAGAACCAAGTTTTGCTTACAACAAGGGAAAACCAGTCTCCTCTTAGGTTATATCAAAATCCTCAGACATTTTTCTTTTACAAATCTTCGTTTTGCACTTCTAATTTGTGACTGGTGTTTTGTTTTGCTCTCTCCGCTGCGCTTTTGTGTTCATCACCACATTCGCCTACGTTCTACATCTTCCGCTGGAAAGCCACTCTCTTCTGAACATGTGTTAGCAGAAGCTAGAGGTGACCTTTTATAAAGGTTTCAATATGGATATTTTTCTTACACAAACGCATTGATTCACTACAGAAGGCCTCTATTTACCATCAGAGCCTTGTGGAGTACTTTTTATGATAGATGGATGCACTTTATTGGACTTCAAAATCTCAACAGCCATTCACTGCCATTATGAAGCTTGGAAGAGCCACCTTGGATGGCTTGAGAGTAGAGCCCTGCATTTGAGCCCGAGCCCGTCGGGGCCCGACTTTTTTTTGCCCCTAGGGCCGGGCTTCGGGCCAATTTTCACGTCATAACTTGCAAGCATATCGGGCTTCGGGCCTGCTTTAGAAAAAAAATTAAAAAAAAAAAAAAGTTTAATGAGATTTAATGCGTGCGTCCCCGGAAGCGCCAGTGATGCATAGCAGAGTATGAGCGGAGCGCGGAGTGGAGCGGTGTGATTTTGAATGGAGGAAAGAGCGGATTTTTTTAAAAGTCGGAGCGTCATGGTTTTCACTCTCTTCAAGAGCGCTCCACCACCGCTCCATCATGAGTACAATTCATGCCAAAGGTCCATAATATAACTGCACATTAAGCAGGAAATCATATGTTAAACATGTTCAGCTTGATAGAGATGGATCACTCAAATCAGAAATAGTGTGATCTGTAGGTAAAATAACTGACGAAAACGTATTATTTTCATTACAAACTTTGCACTGGATAAAGCAGCATACTCTTTTAATGCTGACAATTATCAGCTGTGGTCGCTGGTCGGAACAAATATTGCACACTATGTTTGAAAATCTCCTGTTATTTTATTTTATTATATTTTATGAACAGGACTGTTACATTTCACACATACTTATTTATTTATTTATTTTTTGACGCGGAGCGGTGTTTCTGATATCAGTGAGCGAGGAGTGGAGCTGGAGCAGAGCGATTATTAAATGCAAGGAGCGCGGGGGGAAATTGTTGCCGCTCCACTCCGCTTACATACTCTGCGCAGCACAGAGATTTTCAGCCACGTGGTAAAGTTGTGTTTTTGAAGTTTTCTATATTATTATTTATTCTTTATATATTTGTTCATTATTCGTTTACTTTACCACTGCGACTTTGTATGTTCCGGTTTTGCGCAGCAGAGCTGCCTGCCCAGTTTGAAATGCCTTTGTTCTGAGATGGTGATAATAAACTTTAAATCTAACATTGTGATATATTGATGTTTGTTTTATATCTGTGGATTGCATTGTAGACTAGTCAAGTGTTGATTTGATATATAGGTTAAATTGAGTAAACTCACTGTGGACCACATACCGCTTGGATATCGATGTCACTTAAAAAACTAAAACTTACATTTAAAAAACAAACAAACAAACAAACAAAAAACTCCAAACATTTCTCTAAATTGTTCTGATAAAAAAAACAAAACGAAAAAACATAAACTTTCTATTAAATACGAATCTGGTCTATTTTAATGGCTGTAACAGTATAAGCTGTTTGGCGGAAAAAAAGACGGGCTTCGGGTCGGACTCGGGCCAAAATTTTTGATAAGCTGTCGGACACGGGCCGGGCTACAGCCTGTGCGTTTCGGGCCAGGGCCGGGCTAGGGCTTAGATTTAAGGCCCGTGCAGGGCTCTACTTGAGAGTGAGTAAATCATAGGGTAATTTCCATTTTTGGGCGATTTAAAATAAGACCAGGCAAGCTTTAAAATAAGCTTAAACCATTACATATCAGCAGTGGCGGTTCTAGACAAATTTGACTAGGGGGGCCAAGAAGGGGCCAGTGTTTAACCAGAGGGGCACATTAAAAAAATGACAACAAATGATAATTAAAGATTATAAACTTTATTTTACTTTAAAACCATACAAACATTTTAGGGATGCTCATATTGACCGTTCAACCGTTAACCGACAGTAAGAATTTTAACCGATTTTTACTATAAGTTAAACGGTTTTAATTTTTTTTAAGTTTGCTGCATGGTGAAAGAAAAAAATAATGTTTACTCACGGGCGCGTGTCGACACGTGCAGTGCGGCTGTTTAGACATATTTTGATGAGTAAGCACCTGCTTTACCTTCTCTTAGTTTGTGTAACTGATGTAGTAGCCTAAATGCTGCACGATAGCAATGGCGATGTTGCGTTATCAGAGAGTGAATCCGTGAATAAATTAATTCAAATTCTGAATTAATTATAGTCTTAAAAGTGCGCGCTCCCCTTACAATCACTGGAAAGCTGTCACTCATACATTACTGTAGTTCATGGCAATCTCTCAAAGTTAATAAAAGGTAATAAAATCACATTTACACAGTACAATTAATCTCTTATTTACATCATGTCTACACTTTCTTTGTTTTAATGAGAGAGTTCTCAGAGGTGTAGAATTTCAGCAGAACTGAACCGGCACTTTAAGTGGTGAGTGGATCGTAACATAGCTGCCTCTGATTGGCCACTGCGATAATGACATCAACAGAAATGTCTGTGATTGGCTATTGAACGCTGTGAGAACACGTTTATCCACATATGACCAGTGGATGAAAAGACCCCAACCGCAAATTGAAATGATTTTTGTGATGTGTTTTTGTCGCGGATCTAAGAGTTAACAGACAGCGTCACAGTCTATCCGTACAGCATGTGGACATAAGTAAAAACTAGGTACACTGAGGGATAGGCTGGCCTGCTATATATTTTTATGTCCAACGAGAAGAATAAGAACGGTACCGTTCTTCAAAGTGCATAGAAAGATTTCAGTGTGTTTTAGTTTTGTCATCTTAATTAGGTAGTTATTTAATTTATAAATATTTAGTGTAGGCCTGTTTAAATTATTCTTTTTTTTTTTCATTCTGATTTTCTCTGTTCTCAGAAGCGCAGCTGATGCGTGATAATTTGAGTATATGAATGCAGTTTTTGTTGTTGCTCTGTATGCTGCTGTTTGCACGTTAAAATAAAACATTTGCTTGTATTTATGTATCATCACAGATAATCGTGCATTCTATTTTTTATTTTAAACAAGTTTATTATTCTAATTGTATCAGTTAAGGTTAATGTTCGGATAATGAGCAGCGGTTGTCGGTCAGGAAAATTAACTGAAATGAGCATCCCTTAAAAATTTATTTTGTACAGGAGTGAGTGCAGGTGCAAAAGAGGTAAGGCCATAAAAAATGATAAATGCAGTACAGGGTACAAATACAGTGTGTCAATTCAATGTGAACAAAACTCCAGGGTACAACAAAGGGTACAACATTTTTGTTTACTGGGGCAAAAAAGGACGCTATGTCCCTTCCTGGTTTCATGATAACTATTAGAATAAGAAGAAATTTAGGGGCATGCATTGCCTTTCATTTTTTGCTTAGATATGATTTTCAGATTTTCTGTGAAGTTTTTGGTAGCACTTTACAATAAGGTTCGTTGGTCAACATTAGTTAACTACATATAGTTCACATGAACTAATAATGAACTGCACGTATACAGCATTAATTAATCTTTGTTAATGTTAATTTCAACATTTACTAATACTTTATTAAATTCTTGTTAACATTAGTTCATGCACTGTGAACTAACATGAACTAACAATGAACAGCTGTATATTTTTATTAACTAATGTTAACAAAGATTTTACAAAGCCATTTACAAACTTGATTTAATTATCAGTGTGAAAAACAAAAGTAACACGGTTATCTGAAAGAAAGTCACTCACGAAATGAAATTGTTTTGCTTACCTTCGACTCTTGCAACAGGAGAAATAAATCGTAGCTCCTCTATCCAAGAGTAGTTCTAATTTTTGCTGCAGTGTTTGTGTGCGCCGCTCTAATTTACCCATGTAAGTAGAACGATGCGTCGCATTAGTTCCGCTTTTGGCGCTCGTGTGTAAAATCATAATTAATTAATACTTTTTTTATTTGGTCAGCACGGGGGGGCCACAGGGGTGGCCAAGGACATGTCTACAGGGGCACGGGCCTCCCTTGGCCTCCGTGTAGAACCGCCACTGCATATCAGTCTCTTATTTTAATTCACCACCTCAACAACTGTTTGTTTCTGTTGAAGAATCCAGATTGCTACGGTGTTGGTAAACTTGGATTTACAGTATGAGGTACCCTGGTTTTAAAAGTGTGATTTGGAAAAGTCACGTAAAACTAAAACAAATCTTGCAATTCGATGGGAATTATTATAATAAGTAAACATTTGTCCAGATTTAAGCCAGGCATTTGGCTTAAATATTTGGCCAAGCTTTCAAAAATGCTTTATCACGTAGAAATTTCAAATAAACATTTTTAAAAGTCATTATCCTTCATCCTCATCCAGTAAAACAAACGGATTGGAAAAGTAATGCAAATTAATGGTTTAATAAGTGGGACAGCTGAAAAAAAAAAACATTCTGAAAACGTCTGAAATGAAACCGAATTACTTTCAATCATTTTGATGACTGTTTTTCAATTTACAAAACAGAGCTAGGAATATGGCTAAGAAGCCTTCAAATGTTGCTGTGGAGTCAAAAAGGTTGAGAATGAGAACCATTGCATAAAGGGCACAGTTAACACAAAAATGAGAATTCTATGGAATCTGAGGGTGCAAAAATATCTAAATATTGAGAAAATTTCCTTTAAAGTTGTCCAAATGAAGTTCTTAGCCATGCATATTCCTAATCAAAAATTACGTTTTGATATACAGTACAGTTGCAATCAAAATGATTCAACCCCCCAGAGACTGCAGTACTTTTACAAATAAAAGCTTGTCTGAAGTTTCAGGACTTTATAAAAATTGCATCTACAACAGTGTACTGGCATATTAAAGGTGACAATGTCAATATATGTTTGAGTTCTAGGATTTTTTAATAACACAGCTGTCATAATTATTCAACCCCTATTCAACATTGCCGTTTTAAGTCATTTATTTTTGTGGTAGGGACAAAATTGTCCTTAAAACACAATTAAGCCTTTAGAAACTATTAAAAAAACTGAATCAGTTTGAGATGTTACACATCTATACATTTATCCCATGCATGTGCTGAAGGGGAGTAGCAAATATGGTAAAGTCAACAGAGCTTTCACAAAAGCTATAGAGAAGAAATAGTTTTATTGTATTAGAAAGTCTAAGGCTACGTGAAGATTTCTAAGACATTAAAAGCCTTATTCCTTGGTTTAAAATGTGTTGTACCAGAAAACCTTTGAGGGTGTTGAACCAAAAATGTACAATTTCATAAAATGTTTGATCAGAGCAACTGAGAAAAACCTGCAATGTACACCAAAGACTTGCGAGATGACCCAATGAAAAGAGGAAAAATATTTCATTCCAGAGTAGAAGATGAACATAAGACAAGCATGGCTTTCATGTTGGGGCATCTTGGCGAATACCATTCTTGATCAAGAAGAATAAAAAGGTCAGCTTGAATATGCTAAAATTGATTTGGATAGACCTGTGGAGTTCTGAAAGAATGTTTTATGGAGTGATCTGACCAAACTAGAACTTTTTGGACGTATAGATCAGCGGATTGTCTGGTGCAAAAAAGGGAAAACTAATGAGCAGAAGAACACTATCTCCATGGTCAAACATGGAGGTGGGCTGATCCAATTATGGGGTTGTTTTACTGTAGCATGAAGTGGAAAACATGACCGTATGAAGGAAACCATGGATTCTTTGAAGTACTAGGCCATTTTGCCAAGAAATGTGATGCCTTTGGTGCAAAGACTGAAGATGATGATCAATGGACTTTCCTGCAGGACAATCATCCCAAAGTAAACATCCAAATCTACTTATGCTTGGTTCAGGGATCAGTCACAGAATGATCTTGAGTGGCCTGTTCAGTCTCCAGATTTAATTGTCATTGAAAATATTTGGTCGAATTTGAAGAAAGCAGTGGCAAAGTGAAAACCAAAAAATTTCTTTGATCTAAAAGCTTTTTCAGCCGAGGAATGGGCCAAGATTGCAGTAGAGAGGTGATCAACGCTTCTAAACACTTTCAAACAGCGTTTATTGGTGGTTTTAAATAATAAAAGATTCTGCACCAAATTTTACTTTTGGCAGTTGAATAATTTTGAACATGAACGTTTAGAGCCAATTTGATTGTTTTTCCATTATTTATCAATTAATGTTCTCAGAATTACTCAAATGCGTATTAAAATACTTTATCTAATAGTGTACTAATGCCTTTGTAGATTTGTTTTTAGAAAAACAAATTATCTGGAACAAAATGTCTTGCATGTCAAGAGGGGTGGAATAATTTCGATTGCAACTGTATTTACAGTAGGAAATTTTAAAAATATCTTTAAAGAACATGATCTTTACTTAAAACCCTAATGATTTTTGGCATTAGAGAAAAATCGATAATTTTGACCCATACACTGTATTTTTGGCTATTTCTACAAATATACCTGTGCTTCTTAAGACTATTTTTGTGGTCCAGGGTCACATTTTGAAAAACGTCTTTTGTAACCTATACAATTAAAGTAAAAAAAAAGTTGAAATATCTTATTTTTCCAGGTTCTGACAATCCTAATAATGTGGATATATTCTAGCTCAAAAAGTTAAATGTGACTACAAACTCTCCACATGCTTTAATTTCGGTACACAGGGAGTACAGGGCGCACAGGGTGATTGGGCACAGGTGCGGGGGAGTTGCATTCAGAGTCTGTAAAGAGTTTTGAATCAATACAATCATTCTGCCAAGTCATTTATGTTTTGTGTGAAGTGGATGAGATTTATACGTGTGATAGCGTACAGACACATCAGCGTCGATTCGGTGACTCACTGCAATATTGGCTTTAAATGAATCAACACAGCTAGCACAGCAAGTCATTGCTAACCAAAGCACAACCTTACAATAACGACCAATAATTCAAACAATGTCTGGTGTGATTATGTTTTTCAGCAGGTCGAACACACCTCGGCACAGACAGCGGCAATAAAGGGTAATGATTAATCCACTCAAAGCCTTCAGCTTTGACCAGGGTGATCTGGAAGTACAAAAACTGAGAGGAGAGGAGGAGATGAATCAGACTTTGTAAAGCAGGGGTGCCGTGTCCACGGAGAGAGCAGTAGTTTAAGAGCTCAGGTGCAGATAAATCGCGATACACTCACACCTGAAATGAGTATCTGAAGGTCAGCCAGGAGAAGCCACGTCCTGAGCAGTTAAACAATTGATGGATGTGAAGTGGAGACGGGCATCTTCAAGCCTGGCTGACTTTTCTCATTTCTACAGGCGTGTTGATAAATGAAGAGATGTTTGTAATTTAAAACACTGCCGCAGTACAGTGTGTTTGTCACTTCAACATGACAAGAGTGAGTGAGAGGTAGAGACTGAGAGGAAGTCTTAAAGGAACAGTTCACCCCAAAATTTCTGTCATCTTTATTACAACATAGGCTTATTGGAAATATGTGCCGCTATATACATTTTGCCAAAACTAAAAAGAAACGTACCTATATGTACAAATCAATGCAGCTTCCAGTTGAAATTAAACACTAGAGGCAGTAAAACTCAACTATTATTCCTTTTCACACAGAGTTCAATTAATAAAGCCTAATTTTCACACAATTACTTACAGAATATTATATTATAGTTTCAAAACGATTTTAACATCCTGCGCAATTTTAAAACTGATACTTTTAAACGTTCTCATCACATATACAGCTATCACTTTTTCATTTGTTAAAATGATTGGTTAAGTTTAGTGTTAGGTTTGTTGTAAGGGGCATTTCCAGTATGATAGAGCATTAACCTTTAGCGACACTACCTGAATATTTGAATTCTGAACAGCCGCAATACATACCTCAAGCAGTGTAAAAAAAAAACGCAGCAATACATGCCTGTACTAAACTAAATGAACTAAATAAAAACGTGCCACGGTCATGTTTTGAACGTGTTTTAGCACCACTCTCTGGACATTTGAAACTGCTATGAAGCGTGCAGTAAGGTACGTAATTATGGTGTTGCAGAAATGTATGTAGAGGCACGCATTTCAAATTAGCCTGGGTTGATTTATTCACCCTTATGATGTTTTGTGCGATAAAAAAATAGTAAATTGGTAAAATATCTAGTTTAGTCATGAAACGCTATGGCACTAACTGATTGGTCTAATTTGCATCTGCAGCTAAATGGGCTTGCTTGTGCATCATTTAAATAGTCTGGTTAAGTGTATACTATAAGCAAGTTTTGCAGCTTGCTATTAGAAACCCTCTACCTCCCCCAGCTCCATCAGGATGGATCTGCTAGTGGTTAATTTCATGCATGCTATTTGACTAACTATGAAACTATACAAGATTTCCATTTGAAATGAAAGCATAATTATAGGCTAAACGTGTTGCCGGTTTCAGAGAGAAACACAAAAATTCATTGATGTGCTTCACTAGGTAGCATTTGCCGGCAACCCGCCAAAATAAAATCTTGCTAATTTTAGGTTTGAAAACGTTGAAAAATTATAAAAAGGTAAAAAAAAGAAAAATGAAAATGTAAATATTAGCCATTTATTGTTTAAGTGTACATTCTTTAGTATAAATTTTTTTTTTTTTTAAATATAATAGTATTATCCCACTTTGTTCATTATTTTATAAAAAAAAAAGTGCAATTATTACAATTATTAATTGTATTAAAGTACAATTATTAATTATTTTATTTTTTAAAGTCATATTTAATGGTTGGTTTAATGGTCTGGTTCTCATGAGAGCACCAGAAGGTTTGGTGATCCCACTGCACATAGTGTGACCACCAACCCTTCAGGTGCTCTCATGAGAACCAGACCGAAAATATGTGCATCCCTGGGTATAATTACATTGTGACTCAATTAATCAAATATATGGTTGAAAGTTGTAAAATAGAAATTTAATGAAATCATTTTTAGTGTATTGTATTTAGGCAGTGAATAGGTGTTTATACAGTGAATAAGGCATTTATTTCTCCATAAAACCAAATTAGTCTCACATCAAAAACGTACCTGTGGGAACTTTTTTGTGAGATGCGAAATGTATCAATAAGTACATATAAGTTTCCAACAGAAATGAACACTAGAGGCGGTAAAACAGCGAGCACTTGTAATTGGTTTTGTACACAGTTATGATTGCAGCTCCATTATGTTATGACAAATAATGCTAACTATCAGATTATGCTACCAACACTGTGTTTTTAATATGGTAAGGATAGGTTTAGGGTTAGGGTAGGTGTACACAACAAGGTAGCACAAATTGTCAGAATTCCTTACTCGGTAGCTCAGTCGGCACAGAACTGGACTTGGATGTGGAATCCTTAAGTAATCCGATGAAAAATATGCCTTGCGCTAAAAGAGCTGAAGATGCAAAATTGAAAAACAAGCTAAAACGGCATGCTTGTGATTGCATTTTTACAGGTAGGTGTAGGTGTAGTGTAGATTGTACGTTACTTTAAAACATCATGGAGCGCTGCTACAGCTGTGGTCGGAAACTAATAGTAAATAAAATTTTCTACCTATTAGATTGTGATTTATTAATGTCTATACCTACACCAACCCTAAACCTATCTCTTACAATAATGCAAAAACAGTAATTATTGTACAGTACATCTGTATACCATCTAGCCTTTAGCATAAAATGCCAATCAGTGTTCATTTCTGTTGGAAACAATAGAGGTATGTATTTATTGGTACGTATTTCGTGTCCCGCGAAAAGGTTCCCATGTGTACGTTTTGGCCATAAGACCAGAGGCTACCCAAGCTACATGCTATTTTACTGGTTGTGAACAAGATCACTCCTGATTGGTTAGTGACATGGTCCAACCTTGAAAGCAACACATTTTATTATCTCACTAGCAGTCATGCATGAAAACTCCAGGATTTTTCTGCACGAGCTTGGCAAACAGTACCGCCTCCTCTCTCCCATTGAAAATTAACTGATAAGTCGCAGAAACCACAAACAGTGTAAAACGGCCCTAACAATTCTCACAAAACAGCATCCCTGAAATAGACACTTCCTCACAGTATCACGTTGACTGAACTGAACCTCTGCAAGGCCAAGACACACAGCAGGAAACCTTGAGCCTCTGAGCAGAGATCTGTTTGCCGTTTTTGTCTCACAGTGACAGCAGGGTCACGAGGAGGTTCACGCTTCGGGCCAGACAGCTGTGGAAAAAAAAAAAAATCTAGCTTTAACACCTACAGACGTCTGACTCTATTTCTGCCTCCACACACCATCTGTCCTGCATGAATCTGCTCACACGGAGCGCTGCAGCCAAAAACAAATATAAACAATCATCTAACATCTAACAGCAAAACCTAATGAACAAAACAAACCTCTTGCATTAAAAATGTGCCTGTATTACTGGAACAGAAGAGACCAAAACAAAACAATGACATTTGCTAACAAAGCCATGTGATGAGCCAATTGAGATCAGATCAGAAGAGAACCATCTTATCACACTGTGAACAACTCAGAAACTCATATTGAACAATTACAGAAGGTTCAAATGCTCACTGATGCTTCAGAAGGAAAAATGACGCATTAAGAGTCAGGGGGTGTAAACTTTTGAACAGAATGAAGATGTGTACATTGTTCTTATTTTGCCTAAATATCATATTTGTTCTAGGGATGCTCATATTGACCGTTTAACCGTTAACCGACGGTAAAAATTTTAACCGATTATTACTATCAGTTAAACGGTTTAAATATTTTTTTTCTATTTTTTTCTATTTATTTATTTATATACACGTGCAGTGCGACTGTTCAGACATATAAGCATGCTTTACCTTCTCTTAGTTTGTGTAACTGATGTAGAAGCCTATATGCAACACGAGGGCAATGGCGATATTGGGTTATCAGTGAGTGAATCCGTGAATAAATGTATTCAAATTCTGAATTAATTATAGTCTAAAAAGTCCACGCTCCCCTTACAATCACTGGAAAGCTGTCACTCATACATTACTGTAGATTATCGCAATCTCACAAAGTTAATAAAAAGTAATAAAATAACCTTTACACTGTACAATTAATCTCTTATTTACATCATGTCTACACTTTCTTTGTTTTAATGAGAGAGTTCGTGGACGTGTAGAAATCAGCAGAACTGAAACCGGCATTTTGAGTGGTGAGTGGATTGTAACATAGCCGCCTCTGATTGGCCACAAATCAACAGATATGTCTGTGATTGGCTATTGAACGCTGTGAAAACACGTTTCTCCACATATAACCAGTGGATGAAAAGACCCGAACCGCAAATTGAAAGGATTTTTGTGATGGCGTTTTTGTCGTGGATCTAACAGGCAGTGTTCCAGTCTATCCGTACAGCATGTCCACATGTTAAAAACTAGTTACACTGAGGTATAGGCTGGTCTGCTGTATATTTTTATGTCCGATGAGAAGAATAAGACTGGTACCATTCTTCAAAGCACATAGAAGGATTCAGCGTGTTTTAGTTTTGTCATCTTAATTAGGTAGTTATTTAATTTATACATATTTAGTGTAGGCCTATTTATATTATTCTTTTTTGTATTTCATTCTGATTTTCTCTGTTCTCAGAAGCGCAGCTGATGCGTGATAATTTGAGTATATGTGAATGCAGTTTTTGTTATTGCTCTGTATGCTGCTGTTTGCACGTTAAAATAAAACATTTGCTTGTATTTTTTATGTATCATCACAGATACTTTTGCATTCTATTTTTATTTTAAACAAATTTATTATTCTAATTTTATCAGTTAACGGTTAATGTTCGGATAATGAGCAGCGGTTGTCGGTCAGGAAAATTAACTGAAATGAGCATCCCTAATTTGTTCATTTAGTACTGCCCTTTAGAGGCTACAGAAGATACTTACTTGTTCACCAGAAGACAAAAGTTAAATTTCACCAATTCCAAAAGTTTTCACCCAAAGTTTTAAGAAAATCAATTGTATGTGAACGTGTATAAATTCAACGACTGTGAATCTATGTAAACATATTTTATGTAAAATATCTTTTTCAGGTCAGTGCTAAATAAATAATAACATGCATTTTGTATGATCCCTCTTATTTTGGTAAAACGATGAACATTTTGCAGATTCTGCAAGGTGTATGTAAACTTTTGACATCTACTGTAAATCAACACAAAAACTCATTAAACATCTTACCTTTTGGAGTTTAAGACAAACTGGAAGTTAAGTTTAAACAAAAAACTAAAATGGTCGCTTATTAAAGGGATAGTTCACTTAAACTAGTAAACTCTCACCATTTACTCACCCTCAGGTCATCTTTCTCCCAAAGTAGTGAAAATGTTGTTTAGCTGAATGTAGAGACTGCTCTTTCACGTACATTGGAAATCAATGGGAACTAAGGCTGCTGAGCAAACACCAGGTCTGTAGTCAATTTTCTGAAGCCATGATAATTTCACGTAAAGAACAGGCTGAAATTTAAGATATCATTCTCTAAAAATCTTCCCTACCACCTTAGCTCTCAAATCTCATTCACGCGCAGAACATGAAGCGACTTCAAAACATGACAATTCAATTTTTTGCCTAAAGCTTCAAAACTACTCCTCTAAGGTGAGTCACAGAGATCATGACCTTATGGATTCAATCACTGGTCTGCAAATTTGACCAGAACATCAGCAGTTACGGCAGATCACACAGATTAAGTGGATAATCAACACAAAATCTATTTAAGGTCTGTTAGTCTAAAACCACTGCAGGCTGAACCATAATTTGTGTGATGGGGCTGTAAGTGTTTTACCCTGCAGCAGTCTAGTCAAGGCCAAATTTATACCAGAAATCTCAGCATAAACATATTAATGTTTTATCAAGACACAGCCGTGACAGTGAGTCATGTAATAAACTAATAACACAAAATAACTCTGAAAGAGAATATTTAAATAGTGCAAGGGATAAGTAGGCTACAGGAAAGAGCGAGAGATGGAAGTGATCAAGGAAGAGAGGGTTTCCTTTGGTTTGTGGACATAGCTGGATGATTCTCTTGATTGTATTGACTCTACACCATCTCTGTGGTGTGAAAAAGTGTTGGCCCCCTTCCTGATTATTTATTTTTTTGCACGTTTGTCACACTTTAATGTTTCAGATCATCAAACAAATTTAAATATCAAAGATAACACAAGTAAACACAACATGCAGTTTTTGAATGAAGTTTTTTATTATGAAGGGAAAACAAAATCCAAACTCACATGGCCCTGTGTGAAAAAGTGTTTGCCCCCTAAACTTAATAACTGGTTGGGCCACCCTTAGCAGCAACAACTGCATTCAAGCGTTTGCGATAACTTGCAATGAGTCTGTTACAGCGCTGTGCAGGAATTTTGGCCCACTCATCTTGGCAGAATTGTTGTAATTCAGCCACATTGGAGGGTTTTCGAGCATGAACCGCCTTTATATGGTCATGCCACAGCATCTCAATATGATTCAGGTCAGGACTTTGACTAGGCCACTCCAAAGTCTTCATTTTGTTTTTCTTCAGCCATTCAGAGGTGGATTTGCTGGTGTGTTTTGGATCATTGTCCTGCTGCAGAACCCAAGTTCGCTTCAGCTTGAAGTCACGAACAGATGACCGGACATTGTCCTTCAGGATTTTTTGGTAGACAGCAAAATTCATGGTTCTGTTTATCACAGCTAGTCTTCCAGGTCCCGAAGCAGCAAAACAGCCCCAGACCATCACACTACCACCACCATATTTTACTGTTGGTATGATGTTCTTTTTCTGAAATGCTGTGTTACTTTTACGGCAGATGTAACGGGACACACACCGTCCAAAAAAGTTCAACTTTTGTCTTGTCAGTCTACAGAGTATTTTCCTCAAAAGTCTTGGGGATCATCAAGATGTGTTCTACCAAAACTGAGACTAGCCTTTATGTTCTTTTTGCTCAGCAGAGGTTTTCGTCTTTGAACTCTGCCATGCAGGCCATTTTTGCCCAGTCTCTTTCTTATGGTGGAGTCATGAACACTGGCAAACACTTTTTCACACAGGGCCATGTGGGTTTGGATTTTTTTTTCCCTTCATAAAAAAACCCTTCATTTAAAAACTTCATGTTGTGTTTACTTGTGTTATCTTTGATTAATATTTAAATTTGTTTGATGATCTGAAACATTAAAGTGTGACAAACATGCACATTTTTTATTTTTTAAATCACTAAGGGGGCCAACACTTTTTCACACCACTGTAACTGTTCTCTCCATCACACATTCGGAAGGGACTGAATTGAATAAAGTTTCAAATATAGATATTTTTCTTACACAAATGCATCGATTTGCTTCAGAAGACTTTTATTAACCCCTGGAGTCAGAGGAGTACTTTTTAAAATGGATGAATGCACTTTGATTAATGACCGCCATTCACTGCCATTATAAAGCTTGGAAGAGCCAGGACATTTTTAATATAGGCCTAATTCTGCCCAATTCTAATTCTAAAGGAAGTCATATACACCTAGGATGGCTTGAGGGTAAATCATGAAGCCATTTTTATTTTTGGATAACCTATTCCTTTAACACTCTAACATAACAACAAGAGCTACCAATTAGATTTATCAACATTTATGTGAATAACATTGTTTTTTTTGTTTGTTTTTTTACACAAAACACTCATTCACAGTCCACACACATCCGTAACTAATTAGATTTCTCCAAAATATTACGCCACTGTCTGCATTAACCTTATTTCCCCTTGTATTTATTTGTCTCCAAATACTTCCCTGTCTAAATCAACTTAAAATCCATGAAGAAACCATGCTTACATGAGAAAACTGACAGCAGGAGTGAGAAATGTGTTTGAGCGGGAATGGGATAAGTTCACTCAGGTATTCTGCACTGCAGTCAGACAGATTATCCGAAGCGCGTGCAGCACAGAACACGCTGGCGTGATGTCACACAAGATGATGTCATCCTGCTGGGAGAGAGGGAGAAATCCTCGCTCCACGCTGATGATATGGGTAAAATGTGCCAGCAATTTTGCCGCAGTGCATAAGAGAGGAAAAGACGCCAGTCTATTAAAAGAGTAAGACACAACACGAACGGTTCAAATAACCTGACAAATAGAGAGAAACAAACAAAGAAAAACATGGGTAAGAGTAGAAAGAAAGAGCAGATTATATTCTTCCTGTGCTTGCAATGCTGAGTAATAATACAGAAGTCTCTCATGCCGAAACGCGTCTAAAATGACTCACTTTGAGAGCAGAGCATGTGCAGGTGTCAGCACATCACTGTTGGCATCCTGGATCAGCAACAATATGAATGGACACTGAGCCAAGCCGCTCAATACAAGAAAACATGTCAATGCAAGCTAGTACGAAAACACTTGACAGGGATTTCTTTAATTGTAGGCCCTTTCAGCCTGTGCACTTGAAGTGTTTTAAGAGTTTGATTTAAATTTGTCTACTAATAATGTATATAATAGGGGCGTTTCCTCCGAGGAGGCAAGGATGTTGGATGAGAAAAAAAATACAGTACAAAAATAAAATAAAACACAAATATTACAACAAATATAACATTAAAAAGTGTATAAATTACTAGTATTTAATAAAAATAAAAAAACACCATTGTCCAACAGCAACACCAGCAGGTAAAGTTACAGCAGGAGGCCCCGTCTCTAGCCTCCCCTGAGCCCACTGAGTTTTAACAGACCCCCTAAAGCATGCGATGGGTAAATTAGAATTAATGGGGAAAATTCACATGAGAATATGCTAGGGCTGTGCAATTAATCGAAATTCGGTTTCGATTTCTGCTTCGAGCGATCATGAAAATTAGGGGTGTGACGAGACACTTATCTCACGAGACGAGACGAGACACGAGATTGGGTTCACGAGAACGAGACGAGATTTTTAAACTTTTTTAAAGAAATCCTCAGTGATGAAATATATAGGGGAAAATTGTATTTTATTCAACAAAAATGTAGGTGCATTTTGATATGAACTTGTACTTTACGAAATTAAACTTCTATTTTAATGAATTATATTATATTATATAAACATGTACATTAATGCTGCATGATTCTGGATAAATTGAAAAACTATTTTCTTTTATAAACTGGAGATCTCCATTCTGAAGAAAAAAAGGAATAGAAATCTAAACAAAATTACGTAATTTACTAGTGGTTCTGACAGAATGTTCATTGCTTAAGTCTAAATTTGAACAAAATTTTTAAAAAATGAAGGAGCCAGTGTCTCAATTAATAAAGGCTTGTTTAACTATTGGAATCTCTTGAATGTATAATTCAATGACAAATACTTTTTTTTAAACGTGCAGTTGTCGCCACCTCCTGGCGAAGAGGATAAACGTTACTCTACAGTCGTGTTAGAAGATACTTTCGTTTTGATCGCTACTGTAGACAATAAGTGTTTATACCCAAACTATAAGCTTTTATCCCAGTACTTATGTTATTTACATGGCTGTAACAAAGAAATATTAATGATTACGTGGTTAAAAAGACTGTTAGTGTTGCTTTCTGAAACAGCAGCAGTAAGAATGCAGATTTGAATGTCTTCAATAACTTCCACATCGTAAGCGTCAGTGGAGCGCGGGAATCAATTGTAATAGACCTTGCTGAATCGTTGTCATTCATGAATAAGATTGCATGGGTGTTTGAATAGAGATCTTGATATTTTAAGGAGTAGTCATGCAGCTCTAATGTAAACACTGCAAAATATTTTGGCATGATATCGTCACGTTCTCGCCAGACCAGTCAGATCTCGCGGGATACATCGGAATATCGCGAGATCTCGTGCCACGAGATATTGTCACACCCCTAATGAAAATGCAGTAATCGAGATTAAAAACGATTATCGTGTCCCATTCTGCCCCCTTACCAGTGGTGCGATTTCGCTCCTCCATAAAAGCCTAATTTCACATGCAAATCAGCATTCGCTCTGTGTATTCTTGATGATTGTGTAAACAATAACATCATAATCATTTGCTGCATTTCATTTTGGAGGCTAATTTAGGAAAAGTAACCGTTAAACATTCACTGGGCAGACTCTAGCTTGGAAGGGGTGGAGAGTGTTAATAATGGTAATTTTAGATGACTTTTCTGATGTATTTAATTATAAAACCCTTTATAATCCATAATAACTTCTATTAATAACTTATTATTTTCTCTGAACCTTCTTGGTATTAAGACAGGCACATGCAATTCTGGCCAAAAAGGGAACATTACCTTTAGAGAATTTCATAATAACAATGTTATGAGATCGTTTTAAATATAAAGTTTTGAATTTAGAAATTTAAATGATGACTCAATTTATACTTTAAAAATGAAACTGCATCTGCCAGAAGGTGGCAGCAAGTCACTGTCTTTGTCAATGAATCATTTGTTCAATCGATCTGTTCTAACAGCTGATTTATTTACGAACGAGGCAAGTGACTCTCTTTATGAATGGGTCACTGAATCACTGACTCACTAGATTATGCAGATTTATTCATAAACGAAAAGCTGTATTTGCTTGCTTGGAGATGCACAGCGGCTGAGCTGTTGTTTGGAACTATTTTCCTTGACAAAATAGCACAGAATCAGACAACAGTGTTCCTAAAATGTAAGTCACTTAACATTAACTTTTAAAATCAAAGACTGTTGTATAAATTAAATTTAACATTAGTTCATCGCAATCTTACAAACTTCATTTTTAATGAATGACGTTCTCTACACTGCACACTGAATCTATTATTTAAATTGTCTCTACTCTTTGTTATAATAAATGACAAACTGCGGTCTGCTTTCACGATCTGTGCTGTGAGGAGCAGGACGCGCAGCAATAGAGAAGCACTTCTATTGGCTGCAGTCTGCAGGTATTATGGCAAAAGACGACATTGGGCAGCGAAACCATAGACACAGATATCCCGCTGCGTTTTTAATCTACATTGCTCTACGTTTATTGGCAGAACTGGGATCACTTTTGTAGTCTTTTGAATGGATAAAATATAAAAAACACACACTTTAATTTCCCAAAACACCTAACCAGTTCGAAGTGAAATGCATCCTTAATGACGTATGCACCTGAATAGTGACGTGACATGCATTTTCGTTTGTGTAGTGTAGCCGGAGATCATTCTAAAACAGCGTTTAAAAAAAAAAAAAACACTAGTGTAAAAAGGGCCTGAACGAACAATATAATGCCCACAGAGTTTGGTGGTGGGTAATTGAGAATGAATGGGGGAAAATTACTATGACTGGATATGACTGGTTATAATTGGCTGTGATTGGTTCATGGGATAAATCCTCCTCGTGTTCGTGCACGTTCGCGAATTAGTCTGAATGACATTAATGGGAAGACTAATTTAAGTAAAGTAAGTACTTAAAGTAAGTAAACAACTCACACACTTGGATATAACCACTTTGTTACGTCAAAATAAGACTAAAAATGGCATGAAAACAAGATCTGTGAGAGTTTTTGAGTAATCAGCTTAGTGAAATTTAAAGTAAATCCCTGTCTGTGACCAATATTTACTGAGCTTTGATGACTGATGATCCAAAAAATTTGATTAATAATTAAAAGTTGACTATTAAAAGAATAGCTAAACATAAGTTCACAAACAAAACATTGTTTAAATCGTGTCTTGAGTTTGTAAGCATGTGTGCTTTCTAGCAGTGGAACCTCATTCCACTCTAATGATTATTGCCACTGACACTGTAATAATGATTTTTAAAGTTGATAAAATACAATTAAAAAATGTTTTGTGTATGGGGACATTTAAGAGAGAGTACAGAATTCAGTATGTAAGCATTTCCAACAGATTTCTTCTTTAACGGTGAAGAATGTAAACGCCTCCGATTGGCCGTTGCATCCATACGCTCAACAGAAATGAAGAGTTATAATGCTCACCAGATTTGATGCGAGCAGATCAATAACTCTTTGATCTAATAGTGCTGGGGCATTTTTTGCTTCGTATCTTCAATATTGGTGGCCATTTTTGCTCTTAACCGCCAATAATATCTGATTCTGATTTCTGCACTGATTTCATACATGACAGAAATCTGTCGTAGCAATGAAGCTGTTTGATACCGCTGTGGGCTTATTCGATTTCTGCACACAAACTTGAGGCATCTTATGATTGTGTAAAGCCTCAATCAAATAGAGAGCAATGCACGCACAACAAGCACTGCTGGGTTGAAGATGCTCCATAACTCATTTAACACATCACTCTCAGCATGCATGTGTGTGAGAGCCTGAAAAACGTATAGATGAAGGAGCATAATTCAGAGTGAGAGTGAAAGACTCATGAGAGACATAAAAAGAACAGCGTTCGAGTGTTGCAGTCAGAGTGTTGCATGTCTTCCACAGATTAAATGCACTAAACTGAACATGTCTGTGACAATAAAAGATCTCCCACAACACCTCGAAATAACAACAGTACGACCTAATTCATTGCATATTTTGGATTAAATCAGGTTGACTATGGAGACATTTTCTACCACTTACAAAAAGTTGAGAATGATCACTGTATCTATAAAAAGAGTCTCAAGCTGACTTTGCGCTCTGATCAGGCTCTGTGAAATGGTGGTATTGAAGGCGACTGATGTTGATTTGCTTCTGTGCAAACGAAATGCAGCCTTAATCTTTGTTGTTAACAGACTGTACTTTTTTTTTTTTTTTTTTCAAATTAAGTATTTCATTCAGCAAGGACACATTCAGTTGATCAAAAGCGGCAGTAAAGACATTTGTATTACAAAAGATTTCTATTTCAAATACATGCTCTTTGTTTGACCTTTTCAAATTGACAGGAATAAACTACTTTTTTACAATATATTAAGATAGAAAACCCATTACTTTTAACTGTAATAATATTTCACAATATTACTGTTTTTAATGTTTTTTAACAAATAAATGTAGCCTTGGTGAGCATAAGCTAGAAACAGTTAAATTTTAACAAATGCAAATATTTAAATGGCAGTATATTGGAGTCTAAAAAATTTTTTTACTTATATTTTTTCATAATTTCATGGTTCTATCATCGTAATTGCATATCCGTTTTGCAGCAGTAAATCCTGTCTAAATGTATTTAATGTAATAGTGCCACCTTCATGCAACATTAAAGGAGAAGATGACTTCCAGAACAAAAATTTACAGATAACTTACCCCTTTTTTATCCAAGATGTTCATAGCTTTTGTGAAGAAATCATGTTTGTTGAGGAAAACATTTCAGGAATGTTCTCCATAAAGTGGACTTCTATGGTGTCCACGAGTTTGAACTTCCAAAATGCAGTTTAAATGCAGCTTCAAAGGCAACTAAACAATCCCAGCTGACGAAGAAGGGTTTTACCAACGTAACGATTGGATATTTCCTTTAAAAAAAATTACAATTTATATACCTTTCAACCTCAAATTGTCTAGCTCTGTGTACTCCGGTCCTAGACAGTTAGGGTTGGTTGAAAAACTCCCATCTCATGTTCTCCTTTATCTTCAAAATCATCCTACATCACTGCAGAAGTACCGACCCAGTGTTTACAAAGTCAATGTGCAAAGAAGATCAAAAGCTTTTTACAAATAAAAAGGTAAAACAGTGATGTAGGACAATTTCAAACTCGAGTACACAGAGTGCGCATGCACATTGCAGAGCTAGACAAAATGAGCATTTGAGGTTAAAAAGTATATAAATTGTAAATTGTTTTATAAAATAACAGATCATTTCACTAGATAAGACCCTTCTGGAGTCAGACCTCAGTTTCAGTAGTCATGTTAAAGCAGTAACTAAATCAGCATACTATCATCTTAAAAACATTGCAAGAATTAGATGTTTTGTTTCCCGTCAAGATTTGGAGAAACTTGTTCATGCATTTATCACCAGCAGGGTGGACTATTGTAATGGTCTCCTCACCGGCCTTCCCAAGAAGACCATTAGACAGCTGCAGCTCATACAGAACGCTGCTGCCAGGATTCTGACTAGAACCAAAAAATCAGAGCATATTACACCAGTCCTTAGGTCCTTACACTGGCTTCCAGTTATGTTTAGGATAGATTTTAAAGTACTTCTACTCATTTATAAAGCACTCAATGGCCTAGGACCTACATACATTGCAGATATGCTCACTGAATATAAACCTAACAGACAACTCAGATCACTAGGATCGAGTCAGTTAGTAACATCAAGGGTTCACACAAAACAAGGGGAATCCGCTTTTAGCTATTATGCCGCCCACTGTTGGAATCAGCTTCCAGAAGAGATCAGATGTGCTAATACATTAGCCACATTTAAATGCAGACTCAAAACTCACCTGTTTAGTTGTGCATTTATTGAATGAGCACTGTGCTACGTCCGAACAGTTTGCATTATTTTATGTATAATCATTTTACTGTATTAATTAATTTGAAATCATTTTTTTTTTTAATCATCTTAAATGTTCTTAATTTTGTTTTTATTGTTGTGATTATTATTTTAAATTTTTATGCTATTGTGATTTTAATTCCTTTTTATGTACAGCACTTTGAATTACCATTGTGTATGAAATGTGCTATATAAATAAACTTGCCTTGCCTTGCCTTGCCTTCTTCCTCGGCTGGGATTGTTTAGAGTAGAGGTCGACCGATATGGGTTTTTCTATAGCCGATGCCGATGCCGATGCCGATGTTTAGAGGTCAGGGTCAGCCGATGGCCGACATGTGCTGCCGATTTTTTTGGCCGATTTTTAGGGCCGATATCTTGAAGTTCTTCCCTTTATTTGCATGCTAAAATGTCACACTAATAATAAGTGGATGCACATCATTTCTAAACTTAACATCATGTACAATGAACACAATGAACCATCTTTCGGATCTTGATTTTGTGCACTGCACAGTATTATTATAAAAGATTTAACCAAAGTGGTCCCACTTTACATTAGGTGGCCTTAACAACTATGTACTTACATTTAAATTAATAATTTGGTACAGTGTACTTATTGTGTACATACATGTTTTTACATTGTATTTATATATTTTTAAAAACCTATATGTAATTACATTTGTAATTAATTTCTGTAATTACCACTCTTGAACCAACCCTTACACCCTAACCCACCCTGAAACCTACTCATACCACCAAACCTGCCCCTAACCTTACCCATATCCCACCTTAATAGAAGCAAAAGTGTTTTGCAATGCAATATGACCACATTAAGTACATTGTACTTTAAGTACATAATAATTAAGGCCACCTAATATAAAGTGTGACCGTATTAAATATATAAAACAGATAATATAAAAACTGTTAATCGTTTACATAAAAGTTTAAGAGCTGAGATTAATCTGAAACTTTAATGTTTTAAATAAAATTTTGAATACAGAAATTTTAAATGATTTATATAACTGAGAGGACCTGCCAGCAGATGGCGGCAAGACACTGACTTAATTACTGAATCATATCATTAATTTGATTTGTTCGAGCAGCTGATTCATTCCTGAATAAAGCAAATTACTCTCTTTATGAACGGGAAATTTAATCATTTCACTAGATTCGTTTAAAAACGCACGTTCATTCATAAACGAAACACCGCTGTGTTTAAATGGAGATGCACAGCGGCTCAGTTGTGACTTGTTTCAGAATACTTTTGATGACAAGAAAGTGCAAAATCTTACTTTAGATGACGAAATAAAGCAAAATCAGGCAATAGTGTAATCTGCCTGCCACCCACCCGCACCTGATTCTCTGATTTAGCTAACTGCACACAATCTTCCTATTACAATTATTCTAATTCTTAATTTTGCATGATGATATGATGAATGGATGGTTCATTTTAACAGCTGATCTTCACATCGCTGCACACTTATATAGGCTTAATCACTCGTGCTTTTAAGCCAAATCCATGCTGAAAAAAATAACGTTTACTGACATCTGGACGTGAACATAGTTTTAAACTTGCAGTATCTCAAGTGCACCTGTCTGCAGCCTGCAGATCGAGGCGGGGCTGAATCTGGGGTGGGGCTGCACGTGTCGCCCCGCCCACATGCCTTCTCATTGGTAGTAGGTAAATTAATGACGTCGACGCAACATCCCTCCCACAACTCATCTCATTGGTTAGTGAAATGGATTGACGCCAAATGCAGTTGGAAACTATACTTATGAATTATACGTTTTATATAAACGCTGAATCCTTTGCTTATTTATTCAGCTTTCAGATGTGTACAAATCTCAATTAAAACGTACGCTTATGACTGGTTTGTGGTCCAAGGTTACATACATTTACAAGCATGTTATGCAATGTTAACCAGTGGTGTTTATTTACAGCTTTTTTTATTTTTATTATTGTCTTAATTGTTAAGATACATAAATGTGGAAAATTATCAGCAAGAGTGTCCACTATCCTTATGTTATTAAATTAATTAATAGAAAAGTGTTGTTAAACATCAGAGTTGTTTATAAATACAAACATTTATGACACATGAATGAATTATGACGACACATAAATGAATTTCACTGTTATTTATTTAAGATAATAATGTTCACAGTTATTTCTGATTCTCACTCCCGATCTAATAGTGACACACGAAACAGCAGTCTGGGTCCTCTGTGCTCAAATACATTAATTTCTCTAAGAAATTGAAATAACACCCTATTGACCCTTCCCGAAGTATATCTACTAAATTGAAACATATTTTAATTTCTTCTAATTTCGCTATTAATTTACCATATCGGATTACTTCCTTGTTTAGTCAAGCCAGCTAAGGCATTTCTGGTCAACTGTACTGTGCCGTAATATGAGCGTACTTTGTTCGTTTTCTCTACATAATCCATTCACAATCGAAGAAAAGTGTTGTTTGTCTAAGAGGATCAAACGTCCATGTATACCGTTTCAAGAATGACAGATGCCAGTTTAAAAAAATTGAGTAATTCGGCTAAATATGCGCGATTCATTGCTATGATTGACAGGAATAACTGGACCAAACATCTGACAAGCTGATGGCAAAAAAGAGCTTAAATGATTCAGACTAAATTTAGAGTAACAAAACTACAGCGGGAACAAGTATGGTTAATAGATAAATGGATTTTAGAGTTCAAGATAAAACTTAAAAGATGGTATTAAACTTTATAAAATATTTAATATTCCTATCTATTCACATTGACTGCATTATTTAATTATTATACCATAATTATTTAATGTATTTGTAGTGAACTATATATTAGTATTTAAATAATTTACCCTTATAGGCTGTTTGTGTGTGAGCTTAATGATTTTCTGTACTTCCTATACTATATACTTAAGGACGGTAAAAGTACTCAAATTTATTATACTAGTAATTTTATAATAAATCGAAAAGCAAGACGTCTTGAAAAATGTAGGGAGTTTAAAAGGCAGCTGCATAATAAATAATCCTGTGCTGCCATCTTTTGGTTATATTGGGTAGTTCCATATTACGCTCCGTGCATAAGGTCAATTGTCTTCTTTCAGTTTCATATTTCCTGCACTCTAATATGACGTGTTCCACTGTTTCTTCATGCCGGCAATATTCACATTTCCCTGTGCCATGTTTACCTATTTTCAGTAATGTTTCATTTAATCCCGTGTGTCCAAACCGAAGCCTTGATATTATTGTCTCTTCTCGCCTATTCCTCTCTGTACACCTTATTTCTCCCACTCTCCTTTGAATCTTATGAAACCATCGTCCTTTCCTATTTTCTTCCCATTGTTGTTGCCATTGTTTCTTTAATTTATTTTTAATAATAATTTTTGTTCCTCTAATAATAACTGTAAAATCAATTTGATTATTTTTAGTAACTTCCTTTGCTATTTTATCTGCTATTTCATGTCTCTTAACTTCATAATGTATTCAACGTCATTACTTTGCCACCAATGAGATGAGTTGTGGGAGTTACGTTATCTCGACATTATTAATTTACCTACAACCAATGAGAAGGCATGTGGGCGGGGCGACACGTGCAGCCCCACCCCAGATTCAGCCCCGCCTCGATCTGCAGGCTGCAGACAGGGGCTTCTCCAGTATCTGGGGTGACGGAAAGGACGCGGGCGCATCAGGGGCAATCATCAAAATATATTTAAAAAGAAGCTGTCGCCACGGTCCTAACCACATAACTCAGGTTCAGATTTTAGAAAATGTAGTTAATGTTTACATCATTATTGATTTATCTCATCCACGCGCGACCCACCCACAAGTAATTAGAATGCATTTTTTTTATTACCAGACCCGTGGATATAACCACCCTCTGTGCATCACTGTCTCCGAGCGAGGCGGAGTAATCGCAACGCTGCATTGTTTGTGAGAGCTGTCGCGTTCTTCACCCCACGCTCACAGTGAAATTCTCCGACTCGGATACAGGAAAAATAAAACAGAACTTATAACACTGGGGCTTATATGTTAGCAAACAAGCTGCTGATCGTTTTAGACTACAGTCTTTAAACTTAACTGCAAGTAAGCAAACCTTTAACTAGCCGTAGCATTATGCCAGTTCCCGACGGTTCTATGATTTTCTTTCACTAAGTGAAAGCAACACTTCATAGTTTACTAGTAATATATAGTACATATATGGTCATGGGACTTTGAAATATTAGAATTTAAGCCTTACCTTTATCTCTCAGAACTGTTATTGAATCTTACAAAAGTTTTGGCTTGGGGTCCTTCACAGTAGCGCTCTACCGCACCAATAACACGGGGCTGCCCGCAGACGTGCCTGACTTTAAATCGGCGGTACTAAACACGGAAATCGGCCGATGCCGATATATTAAAAATAGCAAATATCGGCCCGATATATCGGTCGACCTCTAGTTTAGAGCTCTTTGAAGCTGCATTCTGGAAGTTCAAACTCGCGGCCATTATAGAAGTCCACTATATGGAGAACATTCCTGAAATGTTTTCCTCAAGAAACATAATTTCTTCACGACTGAAGAAAGACAGACATGAACATCTTGGATGACAAGGGGGTGAGTAAATTATCTGTCAATTTTTGTTCTGGAAGACACGCAAGTTACATTTCAATTGTCTATAGATCAAAAAGTAGAAATAAAACAAACAAAAAATACAAAACTACTCGAAATAAATGTCTATATTCTCATGGAGTTGTATAACACTTTTTTCTCCACCATGATGGTTACTGCCCTTCCCTGAAGGCTAGAAATATGTACCTGATGACATTTGTCTACAATTAAAATCCTTTCTTTTCTTCCTGTAATCTCATTAAAGAGCAATCCCTCTTTCTGTTCATGTCTTTCCTTGTCTCAGGTTGTCTTTCAGAGCAGGACCTGTGTGCTTTCTCTCCTTGGAGGCAGCTGATGATGCAGGAATGTAAAACATCTCCTCCCAAAGGCAAGTCCGAGCAGATTCTGTTAAACAGAGCATGATCACATACATACACACACAGACTGTCCTGGAGTCACAGCACAGGATATGAACAGACTGCTTAGAGGTCCTTTTAAAGTGGATCATAATTGCAAAAGGAACACGCAAACAAACACACACAGGCCGAGTGAGGATGGCAGGCAATTTGTCATTTTCAAGGGAGCGATTACTCAGACTGAGTGAGCGAGTGTGACCTGTGCTCACAGCAAACATGCAAACACACACAGAGCATTAACTTACTCTACTGAACCCTGGCTTGCCTGCAGTGTCACCATGGTTACGCATCACCATGGTTACACAACATATACATACACCATGTCATAGATCCAAACCACAAATGCATAAAATGTTCTGCCCACACTCCACATGCAAGGTCTATTGTTTTGCTATATATTAAAACATGTTCCTGTTGTGCTTCTTGCGCAATTGAGAAAAGACAGAATTGTTTCATAATGATATAGCAGACGGTAATACCATGAAACTACACAACATTAACATGATACTCCAAGGTATTACCATGGTACAAGAAAAAAAAAAAAAAAACAGTGCTTCACTGATAATAAACTATGGTATTGTGTGATTACCATATCCGTGTATTATGGTAAGGAATAGTTCACCCAAAAATGAAAATTCTGTTATTAATCACTCACCCTCATGTCGTTCCAAACCTGTAAGATCTTCGTTGATCTTCAGAACAAAAATGAAGATATCTGAAATGCGAGAGCTTTTTATCAATGTCCTTACTACCTTTCTAAGCCTTGAATGTGGTAGCTGTGTTTCTGTCCATGCAGGGTCCGAAAGGTCTCGGATTTAATCAAAAATATCTTAATTTCTGTTCTGAAGGTTTGGAATGACATGAGCGTGAGTAATTAATGACAGAATTTTCATTTTTGGGTGAACTATCCCCATGTAATAAATTCACTAAATAAAAATGTTCAATTGACGGTTTGTGTGTGCAATTGCAACGTCACATCAATAAAATCAATGCTCATTAGCAACTAATAAACTTATAAATCAAGTGCTATGATCTCAGACCTCCAAAGCCGTCTTAATGCTCATCTGTAAGCTAGTAGGGACAGTCTAAGTGAACAGAGAGACTAGTTACTGAGCTATATAGTGGCCTTCAGCACAAACACGCACACATACACAATCATGTTGCATGTGATAGGTTTGGTTTACTGAAGGATCATATGTAGAGCCACTCTTGCAATGTGCTTCGGTTCATTGTCCTGTTGAAAGGTAAACCTTCTGAACTGATTTTCATTAGGGTTCTCTCAATATTTTGGTGCATTGACCTTTTCTTCTATTCTGGCAAATCCTTCAGTCCCTGCTGCTGAAAAACAGCCCCACAGCATGAGGCTGCTACCACCACACTTTCTTTTTGGGACGGTACTCTGCAGGTGATAAGCAGTGCCTGGTTTCCTTCAAGCATGATGCTTGGAATTGAGGTTCATCAGACCAGAGAATCTTGTTTCTCGCAGTCTGAGGGTCCTTTAGGTGCTTTTTTGCAAATTCCAAGTGTGTTTTCATGGAGCTCAACTAGAGTGACCATCAGGTTCTTGGTCACCACTCTAGCCAAAGTCCTTCTCCATCACTTGCACAATTTGGCCAGGAGGCCAGCTCTAGGAAGAGTCAAGGTTGCTTCAAACTTCTTCCATTAAGAGTAACATAGACTACATGCTTCTATAAACCTACAATGCAGCAGAATTTTTTCTGAATTCTTCCCCAGTGTGGCTTGATGCAATCCTGTTTCTGAGCTTAACAGTCAGTTTTTTAGACCTCAGGGCTTGGATATTGCTCTGATATGCATTTTCACCTGTTAGACCTTTTATTAAGACGTGTGTGCCTTTTCAAATCATACCAATTCAATTGAATTTGTCACAGGTTAACTTCACTCAAAGTGTAGTAACATCTAAGTAACATGAATCCGCCTGAGCTAAATGTAAACTGTCGCAGTTAAATGTATGAATACTTATGCAATGGAATCATTTAAGTTTTTTTTACTTTTAATACATTTGCAAAGATGTTAAAAACATGCTTTTTGCTTTGCCATTATGGTGTATGGAGTAAAGATTTATGTGAAAAACAAAAGTAATTTGAAGCAGTTTAACTTAAGGCAGCAACACAAAACATGAAAAGGGGTATGAATACTTTTGCAAGGCACTGTATTCAGATTACTGGTTGACCAATATGAGTCCTAATGAAATTTTGATCAAATAAATGCAACCTTGGTAAGAATCAAAATCTCAATGACCCCAAATTTTTGAATGGTAGCATACTAAATATGATGACAAACAAACTGCCAATCATTTTAAGAGGAAAAACTGCATTCCAGATCACTCTGTCCCAACGTAAAGATCTAACGATTTTTAAAAGAGTAACCACACCTTACTGTAATCCTTCTCACTTGAAAATGTAATCCTCTATTGTACATTTGAGCCGAGAACTATTGCAAACAGGATAGTCTACACTTACTAAAAATTACTGTGCCATAACTATGTTTTTTGCACATGCACCAGGGTAAAACAGGATGTTATCATAGTATTTTCTGAAGCACTCATTAAAAACCATGACTACAGATAAATCCACAGCTCCAACAGTTTACCAGAATCACAGGGTGCTGACTGCAAATCTCAAAGGACAATTTCCAGAACATTGGACTATCTTTCACTATTAATCAGAGGTAGCCCTTGATGTCCACTTAAGCCTGGCTGTGATTTGTGAGTCGGTGCAGCGGCAACCCAAACAGAAGCTTTAATTACACAAATCCTAAAAATCTCACTCGCATCCACAGACCAGGGTTCAAACACGCTACAGGCTAAGGGCATCAGATGACATCAGTGCCGGGGAGCGCCACAAAGCGGCCGAGACTGCTGAAAAATTGATGAGCAAGCACAAGAGTCCCTCTTCAGGGAGGATGACCTCAAAGAGATTTCACTCAGATGCTGAAAGTGATATCAAATACTCTTTAAACACACACACACTTCTCAAAAACACACATACATACTTCTATAACACACCCACTGTTAATCACAGATGCACACACACACTCACGCTATGGTGTGTAAGGCACCCCAGCTGTGCCAATCGAACCTAAAAGGCCATTATCTAACATAAGAGTGCATACTAATCAAATTCACACCAATGGAAAAGACATTATTACTCAACCCCTCCTTTTCCATTGGAAGCACACACACACACACACACACACACGTGCACACTCACGCAGACTCAGTTTCACTCAAATATTTCTCCCCTTTTCACACAGCAGTGTTGCATTTAAAAGGTCTTAAGTTAAATACCACCTACATCAGAAATTTCACAGCACTGGGGGAGTTCACCCAAAAATGAACATTCTGGCATCATTTACTCCTTTTGTTGCTTCAAATCCACATTACTTACTTTCTTCTGCTGAACACAAAATGAGTTTAGCAGTTGTCAATCTCCAAAAACGTTGAAAATTTTAAATATTATATGTGACCCTGGACCACAAAACCAAAGTTCGGGAGAAAACAAAAGCCAGAAGTCTGTGTCGACAGCCATACTTTCAGATGATGTATAAATCTCAATTTAAAAAAAAATTGACCCTTATGACTGGTTTTGTGCTCCAGGGTCACATATTCAAATATTTCATTAGTCTATTAAAATATTCCCCCATGTAGTTAAAATCATATTTATTTATGCTTGTTTTGTAAAGCCTTCTAATTCAAAATTGAACCACCATGTTTACATGTGGAACGTAAAAAAAATACTGTGGTATCTAGGGGTTGACCAAATATCGGTGCCGATATTAAACAATTTCATGGTTATCGGTATCGGTCATTTTCAAAACTGATTTAGAGACAAAATAATTTTAAAGCATTTTAAAAAAGTATTTGTCAGAGCCCTTGTGATTCCTAATTTTGACATTCATTTTCATTTATGCACCAGATATATATCGGTTCAAAATATCGGTTATCGGTCTACTTGATCTGTAATAATTGGTATTGGCCCTGAAAAACACATATCGGTCAAATAATTAATTTTTTATTCAATAAATATACTGTCATTAAAATATGTTATTATAAAACATATTTTTAAAAACAGAAACAAAATCTTTTTAAAACATAAAGATTCTGAAAGGATTGAAGGAGATCCCATTGTAATTAATTTTCAGATTTGAATAGATTTATAGCAGTATATTTGATTATATAATATCTTTCTAAACATGGTGATTATCTCAAATATGGACACCCAACATCATATAGAATATTTGCCATCTGAATCAATGTCATGTCAACAAATGGAAAAGTCAGCCTTCTATTAATTATCACGTTAAAGGTTGTATCAGCGATTTCTAGCCTAAAACATAAAGTGTCAATTTCAGCTGACCTTTCTTCACGATCCGCTCGCTGCCTGCCCCATAAATTGTCTGTGAAAAAACCGCGTCTCTCTGGTCAGCCTAGGGTCCGAGATATGCCAAAAAAACAATCGGCACTACCAACCTTTCCACACAAAAACAAACAGTGTTCCAACCAATCAGCGTCAGGGGTTTGGTGTTGTGGACTTTCGCTCCGCCTCCCTCACGTCCCAGCACCAGTAGGAAAGTCCACAACACCAAACCCCTGACGCTGATTGGTTGGAACAGTGTTTGGTTATCTGTGGTGTGTTGATAGCGCCGATTGTTTTTTTGGCATATCTCGGACCCTAGGCTGACCAGAGAGACGCGGTTTTTTCACAGACAATTTATGGGGCAGGCAGCGAGCGGATCGTGAAGAAAGGTAAGCTGAAATCGACACTTTATGTTTTAGGCTAGAAATCGCTGATACAACCTTTAATTATTTTGCCTTTTTGCCCCAACAGCAGGGGTGCTTTTTAACCCAAATACCATAATTTTACATATTCTTTTGTTATTTAAAAACTGTTGCATTAATTATCATAAACAAAACTGAAAATCATTAAGAAGATCTTTGTCTCAAGATATATTCAATAATTTTAGTGATTCGCATTTGCTACTTAAATCTACAACATTTTAAAAAACATTAAATATTAAATTAAGCAAGCACAGAACCGACTTTGCGCTGCTGCCCAGGATCGCATCAAGCATCAGCTAAATTTGCATGTGTATCTTGAAAAGCAGATGTTTTGCCATCTAGCGGTTTAGAGAAAAAATAATATCAAAGGTGCCTTTAGCCCCGTTGTACCCTACTGTTTTAGAACTGTGGTCAGTACAAGATTTTTTTTTAATAAATTAATCATTTTCAAAATCAAAAGTGATAGAAAATACATTTATAATGTTACAAATAAATTCTATTTTAAATAAATGCTTATTTGTCAAAGAATCCTAAAAAAATATGGTTTCCACAAATACATAAAGCAGCACAACGTATTTCAAAAAGTACAAAATATCTTTCCAAACCCAATCTTTTGAACAGTAGTGTACATAAACAGACAAATAAAGAATTGATTTATTGATAATGACTAAAAGTATACAATATGTGTGTGAGCGTAGGTGTGTAATTAAGAGCCCAAAGTCTCTTCTGCTGTGTAAGCATAAGTGCTTTGATGAAATATTAAAGAGTCTTCACAGAGACCCACAGTGTTTAAACTTGGGTTAGGCAAGGTTCGGCAGAAAAACAAAAGCCAGACATCTAGAGGGACCACACATAGTTTCAACAAACAAAAACAGTCTGTGTCGACCATATTTTGCTAGACAAACGATTTTTACTTCACGGAGGCTGCTTTTTACCTTTAGCTGGGAAACATATTGTAAGAGTCTGAAAATGATTATACTGTAAATGACTGTTTATATCAATTTATGTTTATTTCAACAGAGAGCTTCTATATCCATCAACCTCTCTCACAATAACACAAACATCCCTCTCTCTTTCTCACAAACAATTTTGATGGCAAGACTCCATTCGCTCTCATTAGTGCCAATAGTCAGTATTTATGAACATGCGTTCATTAAAAACCTTTTACTCCGACTCTGACAACTGACAATGAGCCGCAATGTTTCGTCGCACATGCTTGCTTCTCTATCTCTCTCTTTTTAATGCATCGATATCTCATGCTGTTGCCATGCCGATTATGAAACACCATGACAACAAGGTCAATATAGTCAGCAAAGCGGCACACGGCAAACACACAACAGGGGCAACATTCATCAATTTAACAACATTTTCGAACAAACAGGACAACACATCATGTGAACATCAATTATGGAGGAAGCAAACAATCACATGACAATGTCAAGGGACTCTAAAATGCAGTGAAATAGCAGAAGTAGGACAATATGTGAAGGCATTCAAGTAAGAGATAATATGCAGTAGATTCAAAAGCCTAAGTAAACTTTAACTATGTGGGCAAATGCTGATTTATTGGCCTATGTGTTAATTCAAAAATAATAAAAATGCAAGTCACACATACAATTACTGTTTTTTTTTATTTGTTTTTGTTTTTTTAATTAATATTCATTTTAATATTTTGGGGTAAAAATGGAAAGTTCAAAATGTCAGGTTGCTAAAACTGTCCTGATATTATAATGAATGAAATAAAACCTTAAAGGGATAGTTCACCCAAAAATGTGCATGGCGTTCTTCGTAAAGAACAATACAATTGGAGTTGTGGAGAAAAATGTCCTGGTTCTTCCAAGCTTTATAATGGCAGTGAATGGGTGTTGAGATTATTAAACCCAATAAAGTACATCCATCCAACATAAAAAAGTACTCCACATGGCTCTGGGGGGAATTAATAAAGGCCTTCTAAAGTGAATTGATGCGTTTGTGCAAGAAACGTATAGATATTTAAAACTTTATAAACCATAATCTCTAGTTTCGGCTAGCTTCAAGACCTATTCACTGCCATTATAAAGCTTGGAAGAGCCAGGACACTTTTAATATAACTCAGATTGTATTCGTCTAAAAGTAGAAAGTCATATACACCTAGAATGGCTCGAGGATGAGTAAATCATGGGGTATTTTTCAATTTTGTGTTAACTATCCCTTTAAATAGTTAGGAATAAGCTTTCATTTTTATTTTCATTATTAGTATTATTATGACTTATATTATTTGTAGTTAAATAATGCTGTGAATTTGTATTATAACAATAACCGTCCAATACTCTTAGCTCAATTTTATGTTTTCTGCATAAAGTGAGGGATTAATAAAGGCCTTCTACAGTGAATCGATGCATTTGTGCAAGGAAAATATCGATATTTAAAACTTTATAAACCATAATCTCTAGCTTCGTCTAGCTTCAACACCTATTCATTTCCATTATAAAGCTTGGAAGAGCCAGGACAATTTTAATGTAACTCTGATTGTATTTGTCTAAAAGTAGAAAGTCATATACACCTAGGATAGCTTGAGGGTGAGTAAATCATGGGGTGTTTTTCAATTTTGTGTGAACTATCCCTTTAAGTAGGTAGGCATAAGCTTTCATTTTTTAATTTCATTATTATTATTATTACGACTTATATTATTTGTGGTTAAATAATGCTGTGAACTTGTATTATAACAATAACCATCCAATATTCTCAGTTCAATGTTATGTTTTCTGCATATTTTCTCACAAAATAAACAGACGAAACAAATACACCAAAAATTTGCATTAAACTGATAAAAAAAAAACAGCATGTGACATATTCAACATTCATTACTGAATCACTTGACAACAGATTTTACAGCATTTTTGATCAACATAATGGAAAGGTTTGGCAGATCTTAATGTGCTGAAAATTTTTTTTTAATATATTTTGGATGAACATCCCCTCCCACATTTCCTGCTTTTATGCATCAAATAATGTGTGTTAATATCAGTTGTTTTTTTCCTCTTGCCTCTCTAGACAATGAGCAGCAGTTCTGACAGCACTTCATAGACAGAACAAATGATTGAAATCTCCCAGAAGGACGTTCCTGCTCTTAGAAACCTCAGCTCTAAAAGAAACAGAACAGAAGACAGAACAGCTTGGACTTTTTTAAACAAACTTCAGCAAAAACACTCGCAAAAATATGAGCCAAGAGTACTGAACTCTACCACAAGGCCAGATGAGAAGCTTAATACATCCATCAGATGGAACTGACTCGTAGTTTAGTACTTCTGCTGCTCTCTAGAGCTGAACTGTCTTGTACAAGACCAATTTCTCACTTTCAATTTTCACATGAGCCTTTGATTCTGTTCCAATCTCTGCGGCAGCTTTGGAAATGACTCCTTAAATTGGCCAAAGTCACTAGCAGAAATGTTCAAAACCAGAGTGATGACTGAGGAGAGGTCTGTCTTTCATCACAGGAGCGGTAAGGATGAAAACATAAAAAAAAAAAAAAAATGAGGCACACTGCGCTTCGTAAAACGAATACTGGAAAAGTCTTCAAATAAGATGATGTTGACGAGAAAAAAACAGAGGGCATGGTGGATATTTGGCACTATCAGTGTGATTATTTTGGCAGGGAAAAAAAAGAGAAAACAGGAGAACACGATGAATTTAATCCAGGCATGAGGAACCACCCTTAAACTAAATGATCACAGGAAGTTGAAACATGTTTTGACTAGAGAGCACAAGTCGTGGAAAATATTCAGCACACTTAACATAATTCACTAATTACAAGAAATGAGATTCTTAAGATTAGTTGATTGTAAAATCCTATACACAAATGTTCTGCTCAAATGAGCACACTTGTATATAGTACACTAAACAGTGGTCAGAGTCATTGCCATTAATGGTCTACTATTAAGCTAATGGGAGATAATCATAATTGTCCACTTTATATCAGAAGGACTAGATTTAATGTTGCCAATATCTACAGCATGTGCTTGAGAAAATTGATGTAGAAACCTTCATTTATTGAAATGACTCATCCTTGTTTACATGCACAGATTTTTTGCTGTCTGAATCAATTTAATTTGATATTTCATTCTGTTTAATTTTTTTTCCCCAAACTATATTTTTTAAATCAGGTATATTTTCATTCTGTTAGAAAAAAATATTAACTTAAAGTCAAGTTACTTTTAAAATAACTTTCTTTTACAGAAGTACGAATTAACCATGGTAACTCATGAAACTATTGCAATACAAATTCGGACTAAGACTAAGAATAGGATTATATCCAGGAACTTGCCTCAAAAACCCTTGGGATAGATGTGGCTCACCTTATGTGAGGATGAGATCTGACAGTCACCACAGCCAATTTGTGCCAAAGCTCACCCTGGAAACTGATGCAAGGTTTGAGCTCCATGTGCACTTGGTTCAGAGGACACTGGAAAGCAATTTGGCTTTCATATCACGTTTTAGTTATTGAATAGATAATAGGGGTGGGTATATATATATCACAATAGTTATTTTTGCTTTAAATAAGGCTTTATGCTATACATTTTTGTTACTATAGAAATTTCATAATGTCAGCATCACAAAAAAAGTAATACTACCCTAAAAAATAATAAAACTCAAGCTCAGTGAAGACAAGTAAACAGTCAGTGATTAATAAATACTAAATACAAGCAATAGGACAAAAAAACTACAGTAGAACAAATAAATAATACTACTACATGCATTTTATAAAGTAATCAAATGTATAAAAACACTGCATATTCTACACTGTGTAAATTAAATACATTTCATCTTAAAGTTACAATAGTGATTTAGTCAAGAGCAGTGAGTGATTTTCTCTCTTTTGTTTGATTTACATGAATGATTGCACTGTAAAAAAAAAGGGCGTAAAATTTACGATAAAAAAAAACTGGCAGTTGTGGTTGCCAGTATTTAACCGTAAAAAATACAGTAGCAACGTTTATATTTTACGGTTTTAACGTAAATTGACTTTTAAATACCGTAATATCATAAACTGATATAATGTTAATGTACCAACCTACTGAAGTACTGAAATCTGTTTGTACCTTTGTAATACACTGATGAGAAAGTCACATGATCAACCAAAGCCCATCGCAAGCAGCTTTTAAATTAGGGATGCACCGAATGTTTGGCAACCGCTCTTTCGGTGTTTGGCCGAATAAGTGAAAAAGGGCGAATAAAATATTCCGAACAAATAACGTAACGCAATCAACCAGAGGCGCGCACTAATGCAGCAAACATGTCGGCAGTGTGGAAGCTTTTAAAAATGTCCGAGAAATATGCAAAAAAATCATTACAAGCACCGACAGCGAGAGACTGTTTAGAACTGCATCGCATGTCTTCAATGAGAAGAGAAAGGGGTGGTTGTTGCTGGTTACTGTATGATGACTGAAATCGCGAAATGGCCTTAAACCATTAGTAAATTCACTACAGAACGTTATGTTGTCTAATTCACGCACAAATTGTATGTATTCTGACAGCGCTGTACAAGCTTGTTGGCCAACGTTCAAAGTCTTATATCTAACTTATTAATTTTAAGTTAAATTGTGCTTTGTCGGTAGGCTATAATGTCTGCTAGAATGTTAAAAATGTTCAGTGTTAAGTAAATATTTAAAATTGTTGTTTTGTAATAGTTTTTTTTTTTTTTGAAAAGCAAGACAAAAGTGTAAAAAAACACATATTGATTTATGCAATGGTGGAAAAAAATTAGCAAAATACATAGGGGAACAAACATGAAAAACTTCGGCCCAGTGTTTAATTTTGTTCGGCTTCGGCCAAGAATTTTCATTTCGGTGCATCCCTATTTTAAATAATATAACATATATAGAAGGTGCACAGTGTCATTCACACAAACACTAAACACCATAACACACATGAAACTAAAACATTACATTTAACAACATTAGATGTAACATACAACCCTAATGTACAAAACTGAAAAAACTAAGAAACATGTTTCAAATTTGAAATGTAATGCAGGGAATTCTGGGAATGTCAATTTACGGTTAAATTTTACGGTCTTTTTCACTTCTGATAACGGTATACTACTGTAAAATTACATGCAATGTCCAATACAGTTTTACACCATATATAGTAGAGGAACTTTACGTTAACCATTTAACAGGTTGTTACTGTAGCATTTTTACAGTATTTTACCATTAAAGTCACGGTCATTTTTACAGTGTGCTGTCACTCTTATGCTAATGATACACTGGGCAACTTTGGCAAATGATACAAGGCCCACGAATGATTATCCAAATTATCCAAATAGAAATTTCTCAATAGGAAGTGCCCAAGCAACACTGCTCAAAAAAAGTTGCCTGATTAAATAGCTCAAAAAGTTGCCCCGTGTATCATCAGCCTTAGAGCTGGCCGGACACAAAATATTCTGTTACATATGTCTTCTTTTTCAGCCGTTTGCTTTCACTTAAGACCTAAATTACTGTGTTTATGAAGATAGTTGCAAAGATGGGCATTTTGACACATACAAGTGTGTTTATTTAACTGTTCAAAGCCTAGAAGGCAGCATTACTATATTAACAAAAGATCATGTTCCATGAAGATATTTTGTAGATTTCCTACCGTAAATATGAAAACTTAATTTATAATTAGTAACATGCATTGCTAAGAACTTCATGTGGACAACTTTAAACGCAATTTTCTCAGTATTTCGATTTTTTTTGCACCCTCAGATTCCAGAGTTATATCTCGGCCATTGTATTGTCCTATCCTAACAAGCCATACATCAATGGAAAGCTTATTTATTCAGCTTTCAAATGATGTATAAATCTCAATTAATACATAATAGAATAAGTGTTGTAGAATTTGTAATGTGGAGAAACTCTCCTAAAAACTATTGAGCTGCATAATTTAAACCACAAGATTATTCCAGCAAAGCTTTTATGATTTTACGATATCTTGTGCATTATATATAAACTACTTTGCATTTGGTGTTATTTTAAATTTATAGATATAGCCTTCTTTTATTCAGTTTTCATATTGTTAAGAAAATACCTCTGCAATAGAATTTCAGAGAGCAAATGATGCCATAAATAAATTTACAGGTCTATTCATGTAATGTTTCCCTCATTAAAAAAAGTTTTTAATATAAGGAACAGAACAGTATATAGTAATACCTTTAAAAATGTTTTTTTTTTTTAGAAGTCCGAGACCATATCGGCCAGGATAACAAAAAACGGCATCTTTAATTTTTGACACTGACAACATGAATAAAAATAAGGGGGTCATTAAAAGACAGAGGAAGCAAGAGCTGATGAGAAGCTAAAGCAGCAAGGAAGTGAGATAAAAGTGAGAAGTTGCAAAATGACATGAAATAGAGATGATAAGGTCTCATTAAAATTTCTGTTCTTATCACCCAAGACTGTCGCTTGTGGCTCCGACATGTCATGCTTGACTCTGCTCAACTAAAGACCCAGGCTGACAGAGATTCCTGGACAAGCAGTTATTTATTCCTGCTTGCTCTCTCTGGGGAAGGCGGAGGAGAACGGAGGTATTATTAGCAACGTTCATCCACAATATCGATCCTGAAGCTTTGGCCCTTCAGCAGACAACATGCAAAACAGGGCTTTAGATCTGTGAAAAAACTATCAGGATATATTTATCATCAACGATTAAACCGTTTTTTAACTGAGAACTGAATGTAGCTTTAATGGTGAATTGCGTAATTCCCGCACCACTACTATCTCTAAATAATTATGTTTTTAAACAGGTTTCCACAAAAACTCCAGATAGTCCCGCCCCTAAACCGATGCTATTGGTTAAGCCACTGTTGCTGTGTCAGGCTGGTCGGGATGTTCATACAGAGCAAGAGTGTTTATACTTTTCATTGATGGACATATTGTACATCTATACTACACACTTGAGCTTTAACAAGGGCAAATAATATCAACACGCTGGGGAGAAAAAACATTGAGTGAGAGCGAAATAAAGGGCAACAGGCTTCACCTCATTAGCTGTTCCTGTTCTTTTTACATAACTGATCTCATCCATCCATCCCTTCAACACTTGTTCCCACTCACAAACCATTTCATTACACCTAGACATGATGTTCCCATATAATGAGGAAAAGGATGCTTCAAAATAACTGCATGAAGAGTCTAAAGACAAAGCCCTCGACAGGCAGACATCTATCCATTTATTCACACGTCCCAATTCAAAATTGGAGAACAGGGACAAGTGCTGTGAGCCGAGGGCTTTTAAAGTGCTCACAGTAAATCTGTCATAATGACTGCTTTTGTGTGCATTTTGCCTCAGATCCAATAGCTGGATTGTCTTGCTGAGCATGTCCTTCCAAACAGATTGACTTTGCTGTATTTATGACGACAATAGATCACATCTAAGTTCATCACCAGTGAAATGACCCTCACCAACAACCCTTGCTGACGTAAAATGGAATAAAAACTTGTGTGATTTATGTTAAGTGTTCCCACAACAACAACCAATCAGCATGTATCAAGGGAAGCAGTGACAGACCGTGAGCTGGTGAATCGGCCAGCAGTAATGGACTCATGAATCATGCGCTCAGCCTGTTAACAGTGTGTCTACTGCTATGTGTTTAAGCATTTCACAAATCTGTTTAGGCCAAATGTCATCCCTAACATTTGGTACACTTAAAGGAACACTCCACTTTTTTTTGGAAATAGGCTCATTCTCCAACTCCCCCCCGAGTTAATAAGTTGATTTTGACCATTTTGAAATCCATTCAGCCGTTCTCCTGTTCTGGCGATATCACTTTTAGCATAGCTTAGCATAGATCATTGAATCCTATTAGACCAATAGCATCACGTTCAAAAATAACCAACGAGTTTCGATATTTGTTGTATTTAAAACTTGACTCTTCTGTAGTTATATCGTGTACTAAGACCGGTGGAAATGCAAAGCTTCAATTTTCTAGGCTGATAAGATTAGGAACTACACTCCCATTCTGGCGTAATAGTCAATGAAGTTTGCTGCCGTAATAAGGCTGAAGCAGGAGCAGTAATACCACGCAGCACATGTGCAAATGCTAAACTAGCTGGGAACTCATTTCTGATAATACTCCGCCTGCTTCGGCCATATTACGGCAGCAAACTTCCTTGACTATTACGCCAGAACGGAAGTGTAGTTCCTAATCTTATCAGCCTAGAAACTCGCAGCTTTGCATTTCCACCGGTCTTAGTACACGATATAACTACAGAAGAGTCAAGTTTTAAATAAAACAAATATGGAAACTCGTTGGTCATTTTTGAATGCGATGCTATGCTTGGATAAAAGCGTCTGCTAAATGAATAAATGTAATAGGATTCAATGATCTATGCTAAGCTATGCTAAAAGCGATATCGCCAGAACAGGAGAACAGCTGAATGGATTTCAAAACAGTAAAAATTAACTTATTAACTCGGGGGGGGGGGGGGGGGGGGGCTGGGTGCTGGAGAATGAGCCTATTTCCAAAAAAGTTGAGTGTTCCTTTAATAAAATAAAATTCTGTCATTAATTGCTCACCCGTAAGACCTTCGTTCGTTAAAATATTTTTGATGAATTCCGAGAGCTCTCCGTCTCTGACCCTCCATAGACAGCAAGGGTCCCACAACGTTCAAGCTCCACAAAGGTACCAAGAACAAGGACAAAATAGTGCATGTGACATCATGGTTCAACCGTAATACTTTTTGTATCCAAACTCTCCAAAATAGCGCTAGGATGACACAGAGAAGAATAATTGTTGAATAAAGCTGTTATTTTACTTTTGTTAGTATTCTCGTATTCTCATAAAATTATGGTTTGACCACTGATGACACATGGACTATTTTGTCGATGTTCTTGGTTCGTATCTGGATCGTGGTAGGACCCTTGCTGTTTATGGAGGTCTCAGGCAGAGGTGTAAAAAGTACTCAAAAATGTTACTCAAGTGAAAGTACAAGTAATGAGTGAAAATTTTACTCAATTAAAAGTAAAAGTACTCAGCCAGAATTACACTCAAGTAAAAGTAAAAAAGTACTGCATTAAAATTGTACTTGAGTATTAAAAAAGTAAAAGTAAAAGCAAAAATGAAAACTAGAGATTCTTGTTTACGTTTTTAATCTCTAAAAACATGAAGTGAATGAACCACATACAAGGTTTTATCCTGCTTTAGAACTGTTTAGATTTAACCTTTGAAGGCCGATATTTCTTTGTTGAGCGGGAGACAAAGGATGCATTTCATCTTGTATGAATCCTTACTAATACCGCTAAAAGAAAAGAATTCGCTAAGGTAAGGCCACGGGTGCTCTTGCCCCTGTGGCTGATTTTGGGCTGCGTTCACTACTGAATCATGTTCTTCCTCCATTTTCTTCCACTGACTGCATGTTATAATTTCTCTAATTTCCAGGTCAAGGTGCTGTGCATTGTGGTGATTGATGCAACTTGATGTCACTTCCAAAGGACCAATGAACATGTCTGATTAATTTCATAGAATGTAAAAACGAATCTCATTGGCACAATGAATAACATTTTAATTAAACTGGAATTCAGCGCAATTCAATTGGTTTGTTAGCAAGAGAAAATAGTAAAAAAAAAATTCACAAAAATTAGTATTTTGGAATTATTTACTTTTTGACTGTAAATAAAATTGTAAGGAGTAAAAAGTAGTTTTTTTTCTTTAAAAATGTACTTAAGTAAAAGTAAAAGTATTCATTTTTAATTGTACTCAAGTAAAGTAAAAATCCCCAAAAATAATACTTAAGTACAGTAATCAAGTAAAATTACTCAAGTACTTTACACCTCTGGTCTCAGGTTTAATCAAAAATATCTTAATTTGTGTTACGAAGATGAACTAAGGTCTTATGGGTTTGGAACAACATGAAGGTGAGTCATTTTTGACAGGAATTTTCATTTTTGGGTGAACTATCCCTTTAGGATTGAACTGTAACATCAGTTTCTTGACACCTACAGACACCCCTAAATTCTCATCTCAATAATAATAATAATAATAATAATAATAATAATAATAATATGTCATTCTCATTACTGTAATGTGAAAATAAATAATTATAGTTTTATAGAACTTAGAAATTTTGAAAGAAAATCATTATGCAACCTATGACATTTTATTGTTAAAAAGACAAATCACATCAAAATATGTGTATTTTTATTCAATATTTCAAAATACTGTTTCATGACAATTAACAAATATCCTTACATTTTATTTACCAACTGCAGGTGTGGCAAACAGCTAATTTTGTACTGTGTTTAAACAGTGACCCTGGACCACAAAACCAGACATATGGGTAATTTTGTTAGAATTGGGATTTATACATCAATAAATAAGCTTTCCATTTATGCATGGTTTGTTAGGATAGAACAATATTTGGCTGAGATACAACTATTTGAAAATCTTGAATCTGAGGGAGCAAAAAACTACATATTGAGAAAATCGCCTTAAAATTGTCCAAATGAAGTTCTTGGCAATGCAAACTACTAATCAAAAACTAAGTCTTGATATATTTATGGTAGGAAATTTACAAAATATCTTCATGGAACATGATCTTTACTTTATATCCTATTGATTTTTAGCATACAAGAAAAATGTATCATTTTGATCCATACAATGTATTTTTCGTTATTGCTACAAATATACCTGTGCTACTTAATTGGTTTTTATTTAAGCATTAAATAAATGTATTACAGTAACAACAATCTAATGGCAATCATCACTGAAAATAATAAGAGTTATAAAATATTCAAAAGCCATATCTGGACAATATAGTAAGATTTTAAGAGTTCTTAAAAGACATGAAAACAACAGGTAAATGTGACAATATAAAAAAGGTTTGTGGTCTAACATTTAAAACAGGCTTACATTTTATGCAAAATATAACTGTATTTTTTAATAGATTTATTTTTTTACTGTAAAATATTTCATGATAATCCAAAAAATCTATTACCCTTATGCAATTTAGGTCAAGAAACACCAGGAAATGCCAAGTTCTGTCATGAAACTCTAGATGGCGCAGACTGATGGGTCCTTAACGCAAACTGATGATTTTCACAGGGTTAAATTACTTGGCACTGATTGGTTCATGTTGCATACACAGCCAATGGGCTTGCTGCTTTACATTTAATGCTGGTTAGCATTTTGCAGCGTGCTTTCAGGGTTCCTCTGAAACCGTCCACCTCCCCAGCTCCACCTGTTTAGATCTACTACAGGTCATTATATATGCTGTTTGTGCAGCAGCAGAATGTCTTAAATACTCACAGCACTGTATCGGCATATTACACTGACAGTAGCAAGTTCCTGTACTTGTGTTGCAGCAACAATTCAGCAGCTTAGCAGATCTATTCCACCAAGACCAATTATATTAACATTGTCAAATCCATCACCATACTAAAATCTTCAGAGAGCTGTAATGACAAGAATACAACCACTTAAAAATATACAGTGTCATATTCCACCAAATGCAGATTATTTCCATAATCAATAATTAGTCAATGGTTGATTGGCGATAGTCTTGACTAATTAAATGCCATGCATAATAATCAGAATACATGCATAATAAAACATTCACTGATAACAAAAATACATTAAACTAATGCTCAAATGAGGTCATTTTGAATTTGGACAGACTAAATTAAATGCCCAAAAATATCTGGCCGTAGTCTCTGGGGTCTAAAGCATTACAGGACCTTGACTGAGCTGCACTGCAGTTTTGAGGTGAGCTCACTGTTCAGAAAGACAGAGAAAAGCGCATGCTGTAGAAGACAGGCTGTCTCTCTGTCCATCACATCAGGCTCATATAACACATAAAAAACACAACAAATGCAGGGATTCATGAGGGAGAGAGAGAGGCTTTCCCCACAGAGCTAGATAGACAGGCTGCAAAAAGTCAAGATGAACCCTGGAACAGAGAGGCCATGAGTAATCCAACCCCATTAGACACACACAGAGACCTTAGAGTCTCTGAGCCAGAACTCTAGACTGAATTCTTCTTAGCACTTGTTCCATTGATTGTTTCAGAAAGCTGTCAATATACCCCAGACACTTCTGTGAGACAGAGGCGGCTCTGAGGTCTCTTAAACACAGCACTCACAATATTGGCTCAAACATGAGTCTCAAATCAAATCTAAGGCAGCAGTATGACTCAGATTCATGGCTCACCATCAAGAATGACCCTATGGTCAGTGTGAGAAAGTTGGGGGCAGTTGACCTACAGCAACTGTCCATTTGTCCTATCAGGCTAATGCGTTAAGGTCACACATCTTTTGTTTGAATGCCTGATGCATTTTTATACTTTACAAATGTTGAGACTGCGAGAAATTGCGAGAATGGACTATGATGAGGAGCACCACTTAGCACAGGTTAAAATGTACAAAGATATACGTACCGTAATAGCGCAAGTAGGGTAATAAAAACACAGCAATACGCGCATGTACCAATGTAATAAATGTGTGCATCGTCAAATATTGAATGTGTGTTTTAGCGCCACGTTCTGTACATTTCACTTTGAAACTGCTGCAAAACATGCAGCAAGGTATGTAATTACATTGTTGCACGTATTTCCAATGAGCCTGGGTTAATTAATAACACGTGTTGTTTCATTACAAACATGAATAGATTTTAAATAAAATGTGTTGCTACAACAAGTTATTCAACACACATTTGTTGGGGCCATTAAAAAAAGTTGGCAACTAAGTATAAACAACCAGCAGGAAAAGAAACATCTGTCCTGCAAATTACCCATGAACTCAGAAAGCTGGATAAATAAATGTAACATCTGAAAACAGCATGTTCTAGGATTTGCTGGAATTGCTGAAGAACATAAGTTTTTTCTAGAAAAAAGAAATCTTTTATAACTGTCCCAAACACCTGGAAGTGTGTTTGCGTATGTGTTCAGCTGGGTCCTACCTTAACAGATGAAGTGACCCCATCCTCAGTGGTGCTCTGCCCATTCTGAAAGAGAAACAGAAAAAGATTTATGTGTATATGTATATGCGTACTAGTTTGGTTACATCTTATTCTTTGCTACTTTTCATAATTAAGAATAATAGTCATCAAAACTATGAAATAATGCAAATTGAAGTACGAAAAGTTAACAGTAACCACAATACTTCATGCGGTGTCATGTGGAAATTGTTTTGAACTAGGGCTGTGCAATTAATCGCAATCGCAAAAAAATCGCGATTTAAGCACATGCGATTTCTAAACCGCACAAGGTTGCGATTTTATATATCCCCCCCAAACGGCACCCCCCGCCCCCCTTGAACGTCAAGTTCATTTTATTTTCGATTTGTTGCCACATCACAATAGAAGTCATTTAAGGTTATCTTTCCTATAGAACAGGTCTATACATAGTTATTTTATTAAACATACTAAATTGCCTTATGTTATTTATCTTATTTACACTAAGGCATGTCATTTCTGTCTCTTCATGGTCGCGTGATTACAATGTCTCCTCCAAGAAAACACGGACTGGATCGCGGACTCCATTCATAAAAACCGAATTTACTATAGCGCGGACAGTGGCGCCTCCAAGGGGGGGCCAGGGGGGGCCGCGGCCACCCCTAAAATGACACTGGCCACCCCATTGGCCCCCCCAACCAGCAAGAGTGGAGTTTTTTAGAATAATAATTTTATTTTATAAATTAACACGGACATTGACAAAACACAATATTAGAAATAAATATAATAAACTTCTATGATGTGTAATGTAGAATACGCTCTCAACCCCTCCACCTCTCGAGTTGCGGCGACTTCAAGCACTCTCACAAGCGCAGCCGCACCGCGAAGCATGCATAAATAGTTCAGTTCTGTATGCAATGACAAAGAGATTATATAATATTTCGTTTCGTTATTATTTTAAGTTAATTTAGAAAAGCGTTTGGAGCATTTTTTTTGTTCGTTAAATGTTAGTTTTTGATTTTCAAAACGACCAGCGAGTCGATCATAACCTATGTTTGATCAATTTAGCCTTCTCAAATAATCACGACTTGCCTAAAATAAAATCTCTGGATATTAAACTGTTCTATCATATTATATATGTTAGTTTAAACATTTAACCTATATAAATGTACGCTGATAGACCCATATCCAATCGTTTGTGCATGCGGAAAGTGAAAGCTAATTTTGGGCTTTAAACTTTGTTACTTTATAAAAAAAGAAAACATAGAAGACCACGTTCAGTGGGAGGGGAGGGGTTCGCGATGGGCTCCCCCTCGCCAAGGGCCCCTGTTACTCTGTTCCACTATTACCCCCTGTCCGACGCCCCTGCATAGAAGATGCGCTGCTGTCCACGGCCATAGCCAGTAATGAGGTCACCGAGGTCCGGACCTCGGTCATTTTTTTAATATTCAAAAATAAAATGTCAAGCTCTCTGAATGATTATTTAGCCGTTTAATTTAGCCGATTATTTAGCCACCTCATATCACATGATTGTTTGCAATTCATCTTGCTGCGAGAAGACAGCGCAGTGAACTGGGCTTTAGAGCGCGTTGAGTGAGAGCGCGGGTGCAGCCTCTGTTTGTTGCCAGATCCACCTATTATACGTGTTTTTGACTCGTTTTTCCAATTTAGTGTGACACTTTGGGACGTTTATAAAGTGGAAATTTGAACGTTAGTGTTAGTGATATATTAATCATATTTACAAAAAAAAGCTTTGAACTTATTTCGGATATCTTTTTCTTTTTTTTGGTAATTGCTTGTTTTTCGTAGCAATATCTGGCAACATTGTATATTCATAAAAAAAAAGCTTATAGACTACCTGTAACTTAATTGCTGACAGGAAGATACCACAATCGGTAAGACAAACGCAGTGATCATCGTTATTATTTGAAAGAAATATAGAACACTATCAAAAACAATAGCATAATACAAATCTGTTTGTTACAGAATGAAATAGCCTACTGGCCAGCAGGAAGACGTCTCGTGCTCTTTAGTTAACCTTAAGTCATCAAAAAACATTAATTAAAGCAGTGTTTCTCAACTGGTGGGTCGCGGAGTGTGCAGTCAAAGAAACAACAAACGTAATTCTTTTTTTTCCTCTGACGCTAGACTATATGTAGTGCATTTGTGGGTGTTATTATAGCAGAATTCTTAACACCTTACTTCGGACCTCACTCATTTTCAAACCCTGGTTACGGCCTTGATACTGTCGTCTTGGTCTTGAACAGAAGCGTTTTACAATAATTAACCGAAACCGAAAGCAAAATCTTTTATTAGGCTATGAAATCCTTAAAAATGCAATTCTCTCTAAAGACGCGTCCAATGAGGAAATGGCGTGTCAGGATCGTCAGTTTATTTTTTTTTTAAATATTACCTTAATATTTCCCCCGACACATTCATGGTAATTACCTCTGCCTGTGCTTCGTGGCAAGCTGTAGGCTATTGCATGCGCATGATCGCGCAACTCTTCAAACTGCGCTGAAGAGCCGTCGGGCTCGGGCTGCACTTGTATTAAGCTTGTGTCTATTTTGATGAATATGCCGATTAAATATCTATGCTTTCTTTTTTATTATTAATCTCATTTTAAATTAATTTGCACTCCAAATAAAGACGAGGTTATTTGCAGTTAAATTGCAGAGCGACTTTTTCTATTTTGCTCTGTACAGAGCATAGTAATACTTAAGTTTTGAAGCCTATAACTTTATATGCTACCAGAAATGATGCCAAAAAGTATTGTCTTCAATCAGATTTAGGCATTCAATTTTTTGCATTGTATTGTGCCACCCTAACATTTTTACTGGCCCCTTTCGGCCACCCTATGAAAAAAATCCTGGTGGCGCCACTGAGCGCGGAATGCCACGTAATTCGTCGATTTTTGGATTAATAAATCAAAAGTTGGTCTGTCACTTAATTCAAATCGCGATATAGACTAGTGTCTGTGAAAACTGAAATGCAAAAAGACTTAAAAAAGTTTTAATATGAATCCTGCATGTTCCGTTTGCTTCTTTATGTATGAATGGTGGAGACGCGTTTTATTTCTTTACTACATGCAGACTGAAGCACACGTGACGCTCCCGCTAATTTTTGGCATTTGCATCTCACATGAACAGATAAACTCAATCGCCAAATCGCTGCTGTGAGTTTCACTTTTACCGTTTCATTTGAGAAAACTAGCATCATATACATACAGAAACTTCACTGCAACCTGTCAAAATAAAAGTACGGTTTAACATGTAACAGAACAATATTAGTCCTGTATTACTTTTGTACAGTATAATGTAGGTGTTTATATATTCCTATTTAAATAATTTACATAAAACAATATATATGATAAAAAAATATTACAACAAGATTAACCACTTAATTATTATTTAAATGTTTTAAACTGAATATAATTTTTCTTCCACACATTGATTTTAACAGTAAATTTCTTTTTGTTTGACAAATTAAAAGGGTTTATTTATCATTTGATTAAAAATAAATAAATGTTTATGCTTTTTCATTATCAGAAAAATTAAAACACATAAGAAAAAAAAAAAGATTTTAGAACCCTCAAAATGTTAAAAAAGAGAGTTTTGGACTTATTTTTCCACTGAAATGAATGTATTCGTTATTGCACAAAGTAGGCTAAAGTACTGGGAAAAAAGTAAAATGGCTTATTTATTTTATGTTGTCTGTTTTAAAGACAATTTCACTACAGTTTTGTTTATTAAACTTAATACTATGTTATTTCATGGTGAAATGTTTTGTTATGCACTTCTTGTGCACTGAACACATTTAGAATGTATGTATGTAGCTTGTTTGAAAAAGCAAAAAAAAAAAAAAAAAAAATCGCAAATAAAATCGCAATCGCAATATTCGTTCAAAAAAATCGCAATATGATTATTTTGTCCATATTGCACAGCCCTATTTTGAAGTGGTTAATTTTTTCTTTAAAGTCCTGTTTAACTCATTAATTTGTGAGAAATTGTGGCACTCTTATGAGTGCACGTCGAAGACTGACAGGGATGAGCTGTTATTTTGGTTTTCTTTGCGCACAAAAAGTATTCTCATAGCTTTATAAATTAAGGTTGAACCACTGATGTCACATTAACCATTTTAAAAATGGCCTTACTAACTTTCTAGGCCTTGAACGTGTCAGTTGCGTTGCTGTCTATGCAGGGTCAGAAAGCTCTCGGGTTTCATCAAAAATATCTTAATTTGTGTTCTGAAAATGAACAAAGGTCTTACAGGTTTGAAACAACATGAGGGTGAGTAATTAATTAATTGCATAATAAATTTTCATTTTTAGGCATACTATCCCCTTTAAACTCCATTTACTTGCAAAAATAATTGCAATCACTTAGCCTTCAAAGTAGTGTGCATAAACACTGTTCAGGCGCGTTTACAGCTGGATCCTCTGGCTTATTATCGCGAGAACTGCCACAGCACAAGTGCACATGTGTGGATGCATGCACTTGAAGGCTCACAGCTGTGGTGTCATAATCATAAAAGCATGTTATGCCTAGATTATATAACCAATGGCTCCTGGGGCATTTAAACAGGCTTGGCTCCTTATATACACTCACATAGACATTTTCTTTCTGTGAATGCGCTTGAGCATCTGTAGTGTCCACAAGATGGTTCTTCAGATGTCATTCTATAACACAGATTTTACTATACAGCACTAATCAAAGACATTTACATTAATTCATTGTTTATACTGTACTTTTACTAGGTTAGTAATCAAATCAAAATACTTAAAACTTAAAGTCACCATTAAATGTTGTGGAACGCTGCAGAATATTGTTTTCTTGTCTATCTGTGTAAACCTTTATCACATAAATCTGTTTTGAATGTCTTAAATAGTCTGAAATATACAACAAAAATCTACAGTTATGCCATATATTACGCTGCTGCCACACAGATCTAATATAAACACACAATTTTCCCCCCCAGCTGTTTACCTTCACAGACACAACTAACTGTTTTTGTAACTCCTGTGTGTTTTTAAGATAAACTTGTGTATTTTACAGTTTAAGTGCAATAAGACATGAAAGAGAACTTTTAACGTTTAATACACAAATGCCGTGTGGCAGCTACTTTATGTGTGCGTGCTTCAGATGTGTGCGCTCAGAAAACCCTATATCCGAATTTTATTGCATGTGTGTTATTATGGTTCAAGACATTTCAGATAGTGAAACTAAACACATAAACCTGAAAACAAATACAAAGTAACTTTACAAAGTGCATCAGTATTTACTGAGGTAGGTTATTATTGGCTGGCTGTTGCTGAAGACTTCCAGTAAAAATCTAGCATTGTTTAAACTGCACGCATTTAGCTAAAAGCAAATTTAACCAAGGATCTAAAGGTCCACTGAAGTGCTTTGAAACATGCAGCATTATTCTGTGTTAATGTAATTTCAACTGTAACAGTAAGCCTTTTTTTTAAATAGCCAATAGCGTTTCATTTATATCACAGCTTGGGCTCAGTAACTGTGTTCTGTGTAGAATTCAACTGAGTCTGATATGTTTTGTGGTCTGTGTCGATTGGCACATACGATCCACTCCATTCTATCGTATGTACACTATACAGAAAATACTAATTCTATGAACAAGTGACTGATTTTATGTGCGACTTCAGCGTCTATTTATAGTGTAGGGGGTGGGCCGCTTCGGATTCTAGAGAGCATTTGATTGGACAGAAAGTTTGATGAGAAGCTGAAGTGCAGGATGATGTCATCAAAAAGTGTTGATCCATATTGGCGGAAGTTAGAGACTGTGAGTTTTGAATGCTTATATCTTCTAAATGCAAATTTTGTCATTGTTTTGGAGCATACTAGCTTATAGATAACCTTAAGGGTAACATTTATACAAACAACCTCAATTTTGATTTCATGGGGACTTTAAGTGTAAAAAGCTTTACAGAGGACTAAAAATAAGATTGAGCACATGTCTGCATTTGGGAACAGTATCTGATGATGGGAAGCCAACATTGAGTCAGTTTAATAAAAACTCTTTAGATGAGAGCAAACCACAACCCACCTAGAATCAAAACGCATGTAAATTATGAAAAAACATGTACTTCCTCATGCACGCTATTTCCCCTTAATTTCTGCCTATGGAGAAGCAATTACCAGTGTGACAGTTTATCAGAACTTAAACAGTTTCTTCTTTTATTTCTTAACAAATATGTGACCCTGGACCACAATACCAGTCTTAAGTAGCATGGGTATATTTGTAGCAATAGCCAAAAATACATTGTATGGGTCAAAATTATAGATTTTTCTTTTATGCCAAAAATCATTAGGATATTAAGTAAAGATCATGTTCCATGAAGATATTTTGTAAATTTTCTACCATAAATATATAAAAACTTGATTTTTGATTAGTAATATGCATTGCTAAGAACTTCATTTGGACAACTTTAAAGGCGATTTTCTCAATATTTAGATTTTTTTGCACCCTCAGATTCCAGGTTGTCAAATAGTTGTATCTCAGACAAACATTGTTCTATTTTAACAAACAATATATAAATGGAAAGCTTATTTACTCAGCTTTCAGATGACGTAAGAATCTCAATTTCGACAAATTTACACTTATGACTGGTTTTGTGGTCCTGGGTCACATATTTAAACACGTAAAGACAGAACATACTGTCTATTCATGTCGAATTTCCAGCATGGCGACTGACTTCTACAGTTCAAACGGTGAATTCTCTCATGAACCGGCATAAAAACACACAATCACAACCTGCACAGACCATTGCTTTCAATTTCATTCAATACAGAACCTTGAGCGAGAAGAGAAGGAAATGAAAGAGACAAAAATAAAAAGAATTGGAGGAAGGAAGAAAACACTTCTGGCTGCAAACGTTACACAGACAAAGATCAAGGATTCCTCACATGCGAAGTTAGAGCCTTTTTCATTTATGCTACTTTCAGACTGATTCACTCAAGTGCTCTGGTAGTTTAAATTGCTCTGAAAACTTGTCTTAGAAAAGCTCTGGTTTATCGTCAATGTCACTTTTTGACAACAATAAACACAAGAGGTCTGGGTAAAGAAGTTTCGTAGGTAACCTGAAAGACCATCAGACATTATCTCCAAATTGTTAAGTGAGACTTTTGGCCATCCCCAAACACTTTAACATTAACAAAAATGCACAATCCTCTTGAATGCACAAAACCAAACCACCAAAATTTAAAGGTGACATATAAAAATCTGACTTTTTCCATGTTTAAGTGCTATAATCAGGTCGCCAGCACATCTACCAACCTAGAAAATGTAAAAAAAAGGACAATCTACTAACTTTTTCTTTGTTTTGATAAGCTTTTTCTGCAAGCATGTACAAATACAGGCTACTCAGATTTCACTTCCCACGTGGTAAGGGGATCTTATTATAATATTACCACTATGGCGTTATTCTTTAGTCAAAAGTTATGAGCGCGTAAGACATGCTCACGAGCACATTATGTTATTTCACACGCGCAAAAATGAACCTTTAGCTGGCATGATAAAAGTACTCGTGCACAAATTCAACAACCGAGAGGTGTACAGGCAGCTGCGCACGAGCGCCTGGCATACTCTCATAGGTTAACTCTGCTTGTACAGTGGAATCCTGCTCGCGCGCAGCGGGCTTCTGCTCGCGGAGTGCTGTTTTGCTCACGCAGTAGATTTCTCCTCGCTCAGCTGATTTCTGCTCCCTCGAGTCTAGATGACTTTTGACATTTGGGGGCGGAAACCAAGGAGGGCACTGACTCTGTTATGATTGGTCACTTTCATCATAATCACACCCACAGGGACATCCTTGTACCTTGATTGACAGCTCTCATTACAGGAAGCACGGAGTTGGGTTAAGTTACCACCGAAGAAGAGTGGGAATGAATTAGAATGAGTTTTCTAATATACATAAACTGTCTCTCCACGTATAAAATGCTGCGCAGATCATAGTTAAATCAATTACCATATTTTGAGCAATAAGTAACGTAACTAGCTAGCCTATTCGTTCTGTAGCTAACGCCTTAGCCAACACTTGTGATGCTGATCACACCGGCGTTTCCTTTTAGTTTATGCAATTTTGTGCATAAACGTTTGTATTGTACATTAATAATTCTAAATAATTTATTAATGTTGAGAAATGTTAACATTAATGTTTTTTATTTATTTTTTGTTTTGTTTTTTCCAGTGTTTTTATATATATATATATAATATATATATATATATATATATATATATATATATATCACAGTATGTCTCATTTTTTTATACACTTTTCTTTACAGATTTTTCTCATTCTTTAAATTCACATTTGTTCAAAGTGATCCTGGCTATCAATGTATTAATTTCAAGTCATTTTACTGTACAGTTTCAGTGAAAATTAAAGGCAAAATCATCCCAAACATACTTGCACTTGTATAATTTCCTTATATAGGTTAGCTCATACAAAACAACATATGTCCTAGCACTTGGATTATTTCCATATATTTAAATACTCATAAAAAAATGTTCCTCTATA
>NC_133381.1:27033820-27171659 GCF_049309525.1 Garra rufa | reverse complement strand
TTCTGTGGTGACTGAACACACACACATAATGACATTCAGCCTGCTGAGTGACAGCAGGTTTCTGATTTATTTTTTTAATTTTCTTTAATTCATAGAAGCTTGTATAAAATTTATATTAACAGCACTTGCTCAGAATGATAAGATCTCTGTGTGAAAAAAGTTTTAAAGAGTTTGGATGCTGCACTTTAAAGATATAAAAAAAACTACGCTCATCTTTTTTACTATATCTTTAAAAAATCACCACGTCAACACCGTTCAAGATATCCCAAATCCGCTCGCAATTTAACATCTTCAGAATCTTCTCTTCATGTTAAAAAAGTTTGGTGTGAAAAGCTTGTTGTTCTTAGAAGTAGTGTGAATTTGTTTACAGCCTGATTTTTCCAAAAATCCACATTCAAATCAAAATAGCCGGCTTCCTGTTGGTCTTAGCTAATGAGTTTGATTTAGAAAGTTGTCCAGATTGATGAGAAAAATATATGTACAGAGTTTGGTGACTGTAGGAAAAACTAACCCCCCAACTTTTGTCAAAAGATGGCGCTATAGAGTGCCTGCTCCACGCCCATTTATGACCTTTCGCCAGTGTCTAACTATCCTTAATATTGATGTGTTTGTTGAGTTTCATGAAATTCTAAGCATGTTATCTGCCTCGAAAAGACAGGAATCTAATTTTAAAGTTTGACACGTTGCCATGGCAACAGCATTCGATTTATCTTCGACCCCTTTACATATTCTTAACGGCCGTGTTTTGACATGATTTTGATGAAGTTTAAAGAAAATCAAGTAAAATTAAGAGGCTAATTTCAAACCATTTTGAAAATGACACACTTCCTGCTCCCAGTTGGTGGCGCTATAACTTTGACTCATAATAGTCACATTTATGGAATCGGCATCATACAACGAACAAACTGGTGAAGTTTCATCAGAATCAGGCAATGTGTGCAACAGTTATTAGACACTTCCTGTTTCTCATTTCTCGCCATAACTTTGTCGCCTTGCCACGGCCAAACCGTTCGAGATATCAAAAATCTCCTCGCAATTTAGCATCCCCAATGTCTTGAGATCATGCTGACCGAGTTTGGTGACAATCCTATGGAAACCCTGGGAGGAGTACGTTAAATTCCAGAGCATGCGCTTTTTAAACAGCCCTAAATATCTCACTTCCTGTTGCGTGGAGCCTATGACATAGAGTACAAAAGTTGTTCAGCTCGATGAGTTCTATATGTGTACCGAGTTTCATATCAATACGTGCAAGTATGTGTGCGCAGTACATCAAGTTTTCAAACTGTGTTCCAGGGGGCGCTGTAGAGGCCCTGAACCACGCCCGGGTCCCAGCCTCTGTGGCATCCGGACGACGGCAGATTCCAACGTGTGTGCAAATTTTCAAGAGTTTTTGAGTATGTTAAGGCCCCCAAAAGTGCCCCAACGGTTGAAAAAAAACAAAAAAAAAAACAAATTAAAGCTGCAAGCAGCGATGAACGGGCCCTCGCACACGGGCTCACCGCCGACCGGTGGCTTTAGGAACACAGCAAACGGTGGGCAGTATGCTTTTAATACAGTAAATGTAGGAAAAATAGATCAAAGTCACTTAAATGTGCCAAACTTCCTGCTGCCAGCTGGTGGCGCTATGCCTATAACTGATTATTGACATTTAGATGTGTTCAGGCCAGCACTTTGATCAAACATATGAAGTTTGGTGCAGATTGACCTTGGTATGTGTGAGTTAGTGCAAGATATGATATATCCTGCTGCCAATAGGTGGCGCTATAATAATATCTGTATATTGGCCTTTAGATGTCTTCAGGCCAGGACTTTTACCAAACATGTGAAGTTTGAGGCAGATCGGACATTTTATGGCTGAGTTCTAACAACTTTTATGTCCATGGCGAAACATCAAACTTTGTCAGGCCGCCATGGACACGCCCTTTAACGAAAACTCAAGATCTTCACAATTTAACATCTCTAAGGCCTCGAGATCAGACTGACCAAATATAATGTTGATATCATTAAATCTCTAGGAGGAGTTTGGTACAAGTCATTTCCTATTGCCAACAGGTGGCGCTGTGATTATAATAGAATATAGGCCTTCAGATTGGTTCAGGCCAGGACTCTTATCGAACATGTGAAGTTTGAGGCAAATCGGACATTTTATGGCTGAGTTATAACAAGTTTTATATCCATGGCGAGACCACAAAATTTGCCAGGCCGCCACGGACACACCCTTCAACGAAAACTCAAGATCTTCGCAATTTAACATCGCTAAAGCCTTTTTATTAGACTGAGCGATTTTGGTGTTGATCTGATTAAATCTTTTGGAGGAGTTTGTTGCAGAGTACAGCATGACACTTCCTGGTGCCAGCAGGTGGCGCTATGAGTAAAACTGAATATGGGCATGTAGATGTCATCAGGTCAGGAGTGTTATCACACATGTGAAGTTTGGGGCAGATCGGGCATTTTATGCCTGAGTTATAGCAACTTCCTTTTTCATGGCGAAGCATCGAAATTTGCCAGGCCGCCACGGACACGCCCTCCGATGAAAACTCTAGATCTTCGCAATTTAACGTCACAAAGGGCTTTAGATTAGACTCACCAAATTTGCCGTTGATCCGAATAAATCTCTAGGAGGAGTTCGTTCAAGTATGACGCCTGAAAATGGCAAAAATTACACAAATTTTGCTAAGAAAATTAAAAATAACCGACTTCCTGTTGGGTGTCAAATTTTGCTCCAAGAGGCTTTTTTGTAGGTATTGGTGAGCTACATGTGTGTACCGATTTTCGTGCATGTACGTGAATCACAACTGAAAGCGCACACCGCGGAACGTGTAAAGGTGGCGCTATCGAGCCATTTTGCCACACCCACTTCTGCAACCCATATCAGACGTAAATTTTCGCCAGGTCTCATGTGTGTGCGAAGTTTCATGAGTTTTCGGGTATGTCTAAGCCCTCAAAAATGCGATTCATTTTGGAGAATAATAATAATAATAATAATTAAAGCTGCAAGCAGCGATGAACGGGCCCTCGCACACGGGCTCACCGCCGACCGGTGGCTTTAGGAACACAGCAAACGGTGGGCAGTATGCTTTTAATACAGTAAATGTAGGAAAAATACATCAAAGTCACTTAAATGTGCCAAACTTCCTGCTGCCAGCTGGTGGCGCTATGCCTATAACTGATTATTGACATGTAGATGTGTTCAGGCCAGCACTTTGATCAAACATATGAAGTTTGGTGCAGATTGACCTTGGTATGTGTGAGTTAGTGCAAGATATGATATATCCTGCTGCCAATAGGTGGCGCTATAATAATATCTGTATATTGGCCTTTAGATGTCTTCAGGCCAGGACTTTTACCAAACATGTGAAGTTTGAGGCAGATCGGACATTTTATGGCTGAGTTATAACAACTTTTATGTCCATGGCGAAACATCAAACTTTGTCAGGCCGCCATGGACACGCCCTTTAACGAAAACTCAAGATCTTCACAATTTAACATCTCTAAGGCCTCGAGATCAGACTGACCAAATATAATGTTGATATCATTAAATCTCTAGGAGGAGTTTGGTACAAGTCATTTCCTATTGCCAACAGGTGGCGCTGTGATTATAATAGAATATAGGCCTTCAGATTGGTTCAGGCCAGGACTCTTATCGAACATGTAAAGTTTGAGGCAAATCGGACATTTTATGGCTGAGTTATAACAAGTTTTATATCCATGGCGAGACCACGAAATTTGCCAGGCCGCCACGGACACACCCTTCAACGAAAACTCAAGATCTTCGCAATTTAACATCGCTAAAGCCTTTTTATTAGACTGACCGATTTTGGTGTTGATCTGATTAAATCTTTTGGAGGAGTTTGTTGCAGAGTACAGCATGACACTTCCTGTTGCCAGCAGGTGGCGCTATGAGTATAACTGAATATGGACATATAGATGTCATCAGGTCAGGAGTGTTATCACACATGTGAAGTTTGGGGCAGATCGGGCATTTTATGCCTGAGTTATAGCAACTTCCTTTTTCATGGCGAAGCATCGAAATTTGCCAGGCCGCCACGGACACGCCCTCCGATGAAAACTCTAGATCTTCGCAATTTAACGTCACAAAGGGCTTTAGATTAGACTCACCAAATTTGCCGTTGATCCGAATAAATCTCTAGGAGGAGTTCGTTCAAGTATGACGCCTGAAAATGGCAAAAATTACACAAATTTTGCTAAGAAAATTAAAAATAACCGACTTCCTGTTGGGTGTCAAATTTTGCTCCAAGAGGCTTTTTTTTAGGTATTGGTGAGCTACATGTGTGTACCGATTTTCGTGCATGTACGTGAATCACAACTGAAAGCGCACACCGCGGAACGTGTAAAGGTGGCGCTATCGAGCCATTTTGCCACACCCACTTCTGCAACCCATATCAGACGTAAATTTTCGCCAGGTCTGATGTGTGTGCGAAGTTTCATGAGTTTTCGGGTATGTCTAAGCCCTCAAAAATGCGATTCATTTTGGAGAATAATAATAATAATAATAATAAACGAAGCAGATCCAATAGGGTCCTCACACCATCGGTGCTCGGGCCCTAATTAAAGCTGCAAGCAGCGTTGACCGGGCCCTCGCCGTCTGGCAGTCGCCATCCCGATAGCATCAGGAAAACGGTGCCCAGTTGGCACATGCATTCACAATAACCCTTTGGACTAACCCTAACTGTCTCTCCTCCTGTCTGACTCTTTCTCTTACCACCCATCCCACCTCCTAACACTCAGCCACTTACCACACAAACACACACATAGAGTGCAGAGCAGAGTGAGATCAGATTTGTTTTTTAATTTTCTTTCATTCGTGGAGTTTTATATAATTATGAAATGAACTGTGTTTAATCAGAATGAATAGTTATTTGTATGAAAAAAGTTTCAAAGAGTTAGGATGCTGCACTTTAAATATATAATAAATCATTGAAAATTGAAAATGGGAAATGAAATTCTAGGCACGCTATCTGCCTCAAAAACACAGGAAACAAATATTTGAATGTATTTTGTATTACATTGTAATACAAAATACATTGTTCGTTGTTCGTTCGTGTGTTAGTTCATTAACCAATGTTAACAAAAGAGACCCTATTTTAAATAGTTACCATGTTTTATGATCTACATCCATTTTTTAATATTATTTTAATGATCTATAAGCATCTGTGAAATAATTATAAACAAATATATTAAAAATAAATACATATTTACTTAGTTGATGTATTTGTTTCTCATTCTAATTAAGTGAACTGAGCAGTATAGTGTCATACTTATAAGATTTTTTATTCTATCAGTGAGATTGTATATATGTATATAAATCATATAATTTTTCCTTAAAAGATTAAAAAAATATTTTAATGCTCTTTAAGCACCTATACAAAATAATTATGTAAAAGTACACTGACAGTACAGTCTATATCAACTGATTCTATGGATTATTTTCATTCTTATACACTGAGAATGAGCTAAATAGCATTAGAGGTCAAACGATTCCTTATCTTATGAGGACCTCTAGTGTTCATCCCTGGTATTAGAGCTTTAATCTGACAAATTTATGTGACACTTTTAATGTTTTTGGGGCCTCTGAGCATGATAACATTTTGAAACTACACGTATTTCCTAAGAATTTCTTGTTCTTTATATGTAAAAAGTTTTGATGAGTTAGAATAATGCAATTTAAAGATATATGAAAATAACTCTTCATCTTTTTTATTGTTACTTTCATAAATCACCACATCAACACCGTTCAAGATATCCCAAAGCCGTTCACAATTTAACATCTTCAGTATCTTGGCATCATGTTGACAAAGTTTGGTGTGAACTGTCTGATTCTGCTATGAGTGATATGAATTTATTCACAGCTATATTTAAAAACACAGGAAACAAATGTTAAAGTTTGACATGTTGCCATGGCAACAGCATTTGATGTATCAAGGACCCCTTCACAGATTCTCATCGGCCGTGTTTTGATATTATTCTGATGAAGTTTGAAGCAAATTGAGTAAAATTAAGAGGTTGATTTAAAAGCATTTTGCAAGCAACACACTTCCTGCTGCCAGTTGGTGGCGCTATAACTTTGACTCATAATAGTCACATCTCTGTGATCGGTATCATACGACGAACAAACTGCTTAAGTTTGGTCAAAATCAGATAAAGTGTGTCAAAATTATTAGACATTTCCTGTTTCTCGTTTCTCGCCATAATTTGTCGCCCTGCCACGGCCAAACCGTTCGAGATACCAAAAATCCCCTGGCAATTTTGCATTCCCAATATCTTGAGATCATGCTGACCGAGTTTGGTGGCCATCGGTGGAAAGGTCTAGGAGGAGTATTTCAAATTCCACAGCTTGATTTTTCCAAAAATCCATATTTAAATAAAAATAGCTGACTTCCTGTTGGTCGTAGCTAATGGGTGTAAATTAGAAAGTTGTCCGGCTTGATGAGTCCAATATATGTACCGAGTTTGGTGACTGTAGGACAAAGTAACCCCCCAACTTTTGTCAAAAGGTGGCGCTATGGAGCGCCTGCTCCACGCCCATTTATGGGCTTTTATCAGTGTTTAACTGTCATTAATACAGATGTGTGTGTTGAGTTTCATGAAATTCTAAGCATTTTAAGTGGCTCAAAAACACAAAAAACTAAAGTTAAAGTTTGACACGTTGCCATGGCAACATGATAAAAGTTATGGATAACGCCCTTCACAGATTCTTATCGGTCGTGTTTTGACATTATTGGGATGAAGTTTGAAGCAAATTGAGTAAAATTAAGAGGCTGAGTTTAAAGCGTTTCAAAAACGTCACGCTTTCTGCTGCCAGTTGGTGGCGCTATAACTTTGACTCATAATAGTCCCATCTCTGTGATCGGCATCAGACGGTGAACAAACTGCTGAAGTTTGGTCAAAATCAGACAAAGTATGTCAAAGTTATTAGGCACTTCCTGTTTCTCATTTCTCGCCATAAATTTGTCGCCCCGTCACGGTCAAACCGTTCGAGATATCAAAAATCCCCTGGCAATTTTGCGTCCCCAATGTCTTGAGATCATGCTGACCAAGTTTGGTGGCCATCGGTGGAAAGGCCTAGTAGGAGTATTTCAAATTCCATTGCATGCACTTTTTAGACATCCCTGAATAGCCGACTTCCTGTTTGGCGAAGCACGGACTATGAGTGTGAAATTTGTTCGGCCCGATGAGGTCTATATGTGTATGAATTTTGGTGACTGTAGGTCAACCGTTGTGCGCTCCAGAGCCCTTCAAAAGTCGCAATTTTTAACGCTGTGCCATGCCCCCCCCAGGTGACCCCCCCATGTCAAAGTCTGTCCGGCCCTGATGGCCGCAGGTTCCAATGTGTGTGCAAAGTTTCAAGAGTTTTCGTGTATGTTAAGGCCCCCGAAATCCCCCAAAACATTGAAAAAAAAAAAATAATAATAATAATAATAATAATTAAAGCTGCAAGCAGCGATGAACGGGCCCTCGCACCCGGGCTCACCGCCGACCGGTGGCTTTAGGAAAACAGCAAACGGTGGGCAGTATGCTTTTAATACAGTAAATATATGAGAATATGTCATAAGTCATTTAAATGTGCCAAACTTCCCATTGGCAGCTGGTGGCGCTATGCCTATAAATGGCATGTAGATGTGTTCAGGCCAGCACTATTATCAAACATATGAAGTTTGGTGCAGATTGACCTTGGTATGTTTGAGTTAGTGAAAGATATGATATATCCTGGTGTCAACAGGTGGCGCTATGATAATATCTGAATATTGGCCTTTAGGTGTCTTCAGGCCAGGACTCTTACCAAACCTCTGAAGTTTGAGGCAGATCAGACATTTTATGGCTGAGTTATTACACCTATGTCCATGGCAAAACAACAAACTTTGTCAGGCCGCCACGGACACGCCCTTTACTGAAACTCAAGATCTTCACAATTTAACATCTCTAAGGCCTCTAGATCAGACTGACCAAATATAATGTTGATTTCATTAAATGTCTAGGAGGAGTTTGCTATAAACCTAATCCCCTGCAAGGACTTCAGATAATGCCAACTGTGAACCAAATGTGAACATTTTCCCTATATTCTGATGATGATGATAAGAACATGTAATTCATGATGATAACAAAATGTTATTATTGCTTGCATTACATTCACCACTTCTGCTTAAATCGTTACCTATCTGTACAATTTGTATGTGGATATTGCTTTGCTGGTGACTCCTGTTATAAGACATCACTCTTAAGCGCTACATAACTAAGAATCAATAAGGAAAACGGTGCACAGTTGGCAAATGCATTCACAGTAACCCTCTGCTAGTTTGGATTTTAAGTTTACTGAATTGAAAGGGTTACACTTTAAAATCAACACAGAGACACATACACACAATATATAAAATGTTGCCATCCAGTTTCATTTGTTAACATTAACTGTATTAGTTAACATGAACAATAATTAAATAGCATTTATTAAGGTTAATTAATATTAAGCTAAAAAAAAGTATTCATATATTGTTTAAAGGTAAATTAGTATCTTTTAGTTTATGTACTGTGAATTAACATGAACATGAACACAGTTCATGTGGGTGTACAGCAATACACAAAGTGCTCTATAAACGCTTAATTCTTTCAAAATATCTTTAAAAATCAAGTTGAGTGTTTTAATGGGGCGATATATATATAACTGATCTTAAAATGATGGTTTTCGGATGTTTTGAACAGATAACAGCAAAGTTTGTTTTGTTGTCAAAGTTTGTCTTGAAATTTTTAATTATTATAATTTTATATTCAATAAATAACACTATGAAAATATTGTCTACAATGAAGATTATTCACTCATGCTTAAAAGTTGTATTTTTCTTAATCTTTTGCTATGTGACTGAATAGGACAAGTTCATGGTACAGTTCAGTAAAAATAAATAAAAAACAACAACTGTAAAATACAAACAATGAAAGATTTAATGACCCTTTATATTTTCTCAAAATATCAGACATATTTATGTCGATTACGCTACAGCAATGTGCATCTTCCTCAAAGATGGTCTTAAGCAAAACAGCATGTTCCACTGGTCTCTCTCCCTTACACCCCTCCCCCCTTCAGTCACTCTTCAGTGACTCAATGGTGACTGAACACAGACAGGCACAGGCAGAGTGACAGCAGGTTTCTAATTTCTTTTTTTAATTTTCTTTAATTCATAGAAGCTTGTATAAAATTGATATTTACACCACTTGCTCAGAATGATAAGATCTCTGTGTGAAAAAAGTTGTAAAGAGTTTGGATGCTGCACTTTAAAGATATAAAAAAATTACGGTTATGTTTTTTACTACATCTTTAAAAAATCACCACGTCAACACCGTTCAAGATATCCCAAATTCGCTCGCAATTTAACATCTTCAGAATCTTCTCTTCATGTTAAAAAAGTTTGGTGTGAATACCTTATTTTTCTTAGAAGGAGTGTGAATTTGTTTACAGCCTGATTTTTCCAAAAATCCACATTCAAATCAAAATAGCCGGCTTCCTGTTGGTCTTAGCTAATGAGTTTGATTTAGAAAGTTGTCCAGATTGATGAGAACAATATATGTACAGAGTTTGGTGACTGTAGGAAAAACTAACCCCCCAACTTTTGTCAAAAGATGGCGCTATAGAGTGCCTGCTCCACGCCCATTTATGACCTTTTGCCAGTGTCTAACTATCATTAATATTGACGTGTGTGTTGAGTTTAATGAAATTCTAAGCATGTTATCTGCCTCGAAAAGACAGGAATCAAATTTTAAAGTTTGACACGTTGCCATGGCAACAGCATTTGATTTATCATCGACCCCTTTACATATTCTCATCGGCCGTGTTTTGACATTATTTTGATGAAGTTTGAAGAAAATCAAGTAAAATTAAGAGGCTGATTTCAAAGGATTTTGAAAATGACACGCTTCCTGCTGCCAGTTGGTGGCGCTATAACTTTGACTCATAATAGTCACATTTATGGAATCGGCATCATACAACAAACAAACTGGTGAAGTTTCATAAGAATCAAGCAATGTGTGCAACAGTAATTAGACACTTCCTGTTTCTCATTTCTCGCCATAACTTTGTCGCCTTGCCACGGCCAAACCGTTCGAGATATCAAAAATCCCCTCGCAATTTAGCGTCCCCAATGTCTTGAGATCATGCTGACCGAGTTTGGTGACAATCCTATGGAAACCCTGGGAGGAGTACGTTAAATTCCAGAGCATGCGCTTTTTAAACAGCCCTAAATATCTCACTTCCTGTTGCGTTCAGCCCATGACATAGAGTACAAAAGTTGTTTGGCTCAGTGAGATCTATATGTGTACCGAGTTTCATATCAATATGTGCAAGTATGTGTGCGCAGTACATCAAGTTTTCAAACTGTGTTCCAGGGGGCGCTGTAGAGGCCCTGAACCACGCCCGGGTCCCAGCCTCTGTGGCGTCCTGATGGCCGCAGATTCCGACGTGTGTGCAAATTTTCAAGAGTTTTTGAGTATGTTAAGGCCCCCAAAAGTGCCCAGAAGGTTAAAAAAAAAAAAAAAAAAAAAAAAAATAAGAACCCTTAGAAGAACAATAGGGCCTTCGCCCTTTTGGGCTCGGGCCCTAATAATCCTTAGAAAAACAATAGGGCCTTCGCCCTTTTGGGCTCGGGCCCTAATAAACGAAGCAGATCCAATAGGGTCCTCACACCATCGGTGCTCGGGCCCTAATAAGAATCCTTAGAAGAACAATAGGGCCTTCGCCCTTTTGGGCTCGGGCCCTAATAATAATAAACGGAGCAATTCCAATAGGGTCCTCGCACTGTAGTGCTCGGGCCCTAATAATAATAATCCTTAGAAAAACAATAGGGCCTTCGCCCTTTTGGGCTCGGGCCCTAATAATCCTTAGAAAAACAATAGGGCCTTCGCCCTTTTGGGCTCGGGCCCTAATAAACGGAGCAATTCCAATAGGGTCCTCGCACTGTAGTGCTCGGGCCCTAATAAGAATCCTTAGAAGAACAATAGGGCCTTCGCCCTTTTGGGCTCGGGCCCTAATAATAATCCTTAGAAAAACAATAGGGCCTTCGCCCTTTTGGGCTCGGGCCCTAATAAGAATCCTTAGGAAAACAATAGGGCCTTCGCCCTTTTGGGCTCGGGCCCTAAAAATAAGAATCCTTAGAAGAACAATAGGGCCTTCGCCCTTTTGGGCTCGGGCCCTAATAAACAGAGCAGATCCAAGAGGGTCCTTGCACCATCGGTGCTCGGGCCCTAATAAGATTCCTTAGAAGAACAATAGGCAGTCCCTCCAGAAAAACGCGATTATGCGATCGCATGATTCCATGCATAATCAGCCAAAGTCCGCATATTTATGCGGGGGACGCATTTTTTCAAATACGCCGCACTTTCGCCGCATAAATTGCAGATTTCCGCGCGCAAAATATGCGGGCTTGCATGATTTCATAATCCCATTTCTGTTTGGGTCTTTGTCTTCGTTCTTTCGAGTGCTATTGTGGTCGCGCGTTGCCGCGACGTTCTGTCTTGCCTCTCTTCATTTTCGCCTGCCTGACCAGTCCACATCAAGTGTATTGGACATCGAGAGATTGTGAGACCCGAATATTAATCCGTGTGGCCGTTTGGCCATCCCCGCACTGTTTCAACTGGAGGACTGTGTTTGTGGGGTTCGTATGGTACCATTAGATTGTTGTGTGGATGAAATTATAAGTTGATGTGAGTGGTTTGAGTGTGGTCTGTTTGTTTATTGTTGGAAGCGTGTGCGAGTGTGTATATGTACGAGTGTGTGAGCGTGAGAAATCGGTACTAAGGGTTGTGAGTTTGCGTGATCTTATGGAGTAAATTTTGTTGTGTGTATATTGTTGATGGACCAGGTGTAATGTGATTGCATCTGTTATTTTGTTGCTTTTCTATTATTGATGATCAATTTTTTTTTTATTTGTGTTTATTGATTTGATTTGATTTATGGTCATTTGATTTTTGTTTTTTTGTTTTTCGTGTTTAGTTGATTTTGACTTATGACTATTTGATTGTATTCTTTTGTGTGTGTGTGTGTGTGTGTGTGTGTGTGTGTCAAGATGGCGGCAGGCAGTAGGCCACCTGTTGTTGCAGGTGAAAGCAAAAATGTTGTTTGGTAAAAGCTGAACAACCACACCCGTTGTAATTGCCATCGTTAATGCAATAGGTGCAGATAAGATGCATTGGAAAATCCTGTGGACTATGTGCTTGATCGCAACAATCAAGCTTGCATACAAACAAGCATTACCCACTGGGAGAATTTATGAACAGCCGCTGTTACCTCATGATTCTTTTCATCTACCGGGAGAAGAGCTTACGGTTTTTCAGCAGTATGTTCGCCCGTTGTCGGAGGAACACTGGACGGCTTTTCAGTCTCACGAAAAAACCTATAGAAGCCGTCTGAATACCAAAAGCCAGCGCGAGGGGAACTTTGTTTGCTCCGGTGATTCAGGAAAGTGGATAAAGTTAGCTACATTGCTAAGTGGGATATTCTTTAAGAATGGAGTTTTCACAGCGGAAAGCCACAGTGGTAAACCCTTTGGATTACAATTTCTGAAATATGCGGCGAGAGTCTTAAAGAAGTTCCCGGTCATACAGTCATACCCTGAAGATTTAACATCGGCTTCAATAGCGGACTGGATCTGTGGACAGCTGCGTTTTATAAGGGAAGCCGTTGTGCCGTCTCTGCGAACAAGAGCGACTCGCAGCCAGCGAAACAGAAAGGTGAGCAGGAACAAACTCGCAGACTTGTGGCAGAATAGAAGAGCGAAAGCGATCAAAATCATCCTAAATAACAGTGAGTATCCCGACCCTCCTCCCTGCTCTAGTGACATCACAGTTATACAGACTTATTATGAAAATAAATGTTCAAATCAGAGGTGTGAGGTAGATTTGTCATCCCCGCCTTGGTATTTGAACGATCTGTCACCGAAGCCAACTTTTTTCCCGGAAACAACGCATTTCACGTATCAGGAGGTAGAGACTGTTTTAAATAATCTCCCTAATAATAAAGCAACTGGTAAAGATGGCGTGACATATGAGACTTTTAAAAATATGCAGTCCTGTCAGATTTTAACAACTATCTTTAATGTCTGTTTGGAAAATAAGAAAATACCTGACTCATGGAAAGGAGCATTGATTTACCGTATTCCGAAAAAAGACAATATCCCTGATGATCCATCAACATGGAGGGATATATCCCTCCTCCCTACCATCTATAAAGTGTTCATGAAATGCATACTGGCCAGAGTGCTTCCATGGTTGGTAGAGGCTGACATCTTATCCACCAAGCAAAAGGCATATGTTAAAAGGCAAGGTATGAATGAACATGTATTTTGCCTTAAAACAGGGATAGATGACTTTAAGCACGAGTCATGTAGACTGTATTCGGTCTTCCTGGACTTTAGAGATGCATTTGGAACTTTACCTCACAATGTCATGATCAGATCATTGGAGGAAATACAGCTACCTCAACTGTTCATTGATATAGTGAAAGATGTATATAGAGGCTCCTTTATTGAAGTAATCTGCGGAAAACAACTCACTCACTCAATATCACTTCAGATAGGTATAAAAACTGGCTGCCCTTGGAGTGCAATTAATTTTATAATTGCTATTAACCAATGGTTAAAGTGGATGTGTCAATGTGCCTCCCCTGGTGTTATATCTCCTATTCCAGTACAGGGCTATGCAGATGATGTCCAGATGGCCTCCAGAGAAGAGGGTGTAATTAAAAACATGCTGGCCCGAACGGATGCTTTTCTGGAATGGTCAGGCCTGGAGATTAAGGATACAAAATGTGCTGTTCTGTATGAGAGGAGGAGTGGAGGGAACAGGTGGTACCGCTCAAAATCTGACAGGTGTCCAGTGTTTACTGTAGCAGCAAAACCTATACGGGTATATTCCCTTCATGAGACATACACCTATCTTGGACACAAAATTAATATTGCAGGAGAATGGAAAGAGCAAGTAAACATCATTTTATCAGAGTTCACATTAAAGTTGGACTTGATTGACATATGTCCATTGCCACTGACTATGAAGCTGGAGGCTATTAGACAGGTGGCACTGTCTAAAGTACAACATCTTTTCTCCAATGTTCACATTCAACAGAAAGTGCTGGATGAAATGAATAACAAAACCGTGAGCTTAGTGCGAAAGTGGTTTGGACTTAATGCACACAGTACCCGTGATATTATTTTTCATCCCCAATGGGAAGGAGGGTTGGGTGCACCAAATGTGACATGGATCTATACCAGCATGCGGATCTCCCATCTTCTGAATATGCTGAATAGCGACGACAAAGATGTAAGGGAATTGGCTCGATCGTCCCTCTTTTTGGATCTAAGGAAGCGCAAGGTCCCACTGGCCGGAGAGTCAGAACCCCACTTCCTTGGTTTCAAAAGAAAACCCAGCGGGAAACTTGACAGTCACTCTGCTGGTTTTGGTGTCTGGTCGGATTGGCCGGACCTGAACAATCTCTGTGTTCGAACTGGAGTATCATTGGAGTGGGTGCGGTCTGACTCTGAGATCATGGGAGTTTCAGAGGATGTTATTACTGACCCCCGGACTTATGTCAAGGCAATAGCCACATACGGTGGTTATAGTTACTCGTTGACATCTGAAAGTGCCCGGCGAACTCTCTTGGATCTACAGCAACATTACCAAAAACAGCACTGGACTGGACTGAAACTTCAGGGAAAACTTGCATGCCTTCCTTCTGCTGATCATTCTGTTTCACACTCATTTCTTAAGAATACTGCACTTAGCGAAGACATTATTATTTTTACAGTTAAGGCTAGATTACAAGTTCTTCCTACTAGACTTAACCTTTCTATCTGGTATCCTACAACTCAGGTTCCTTATTGTTTGCATCACACTACAGAACAGATCACTGAAACATTGCCACATATCTTGAATGGCTGCCATGCTTACAAGGGAATGTACATAGCGCGCCATGATAGAATAGTGGATCTTATAGTGAAAGATGTGTTAAAGTATCTACCATCTTCAGTGAAAACATATAAACATTCTTGTGTAAAAGCATCTATGTTTAGGTGTTTTAATAGTAATTCCGAAATATTTTCACATTTGTCTGCAAATACACCAGATGTTGTTGTGATAAATGAGGAGCGTAGAGAGGTGCATGTTTTGGAGGTTGCATGTACCTTTGACTCTAGTATGGAGGAAGCTTTTATGACCAAAGTCATTAAATATCAACCACTCTTAAATACTATTCTTGAGATAGGTTATCGATGTCGTCTGTTTGTCTTCATATTTGGCAGTTTAGGACATGCACATAGGCTGGTTGTAAGAGGGCTTCAACAACTTGGGATGCCCAAAAAGAGAGCTAAACGGCTAGCAAAGTTTTGTTCCTTGTCTGCTATTATAGGTAGTCACCAGATATGGCGGAGACGATGTTATTTATATCCATAATAACAAGGGGGTATGCTTAATGTTGTAAAGAACTGATGCATGACATTGCTCCACGTTTTTTCTGTATATGTATTTAATTGCATCTGTATTATTTATGTCCCTGTAAATGATTTCCTTTAAGTGGATTTAAATAAATGGGTAAAATGTGTGTGTGTTTATTGATTTGTGTCAATTTGATGTTGATTTTGTTAAGTTTGTTGGACGGGCTAAGGAGTGCTGACCACTCTAGGTCCATGTTAATGGGTACCCTTGTTCACTGAGTGATTTTGTTCTTCTGATTTTTACACGTGTCATCTAAATACACGTGTGTTTGTGGTGAAATGAGTACATTAGTGTACGTTTGAAGTGCGTAGTGAAGTGGAATTGGGGTAGGTTGGTTATTTCTCCTTGCCATCTGATGTGTTACTTTTGATTTGTCTAATTTGTTTATTTTTTTGTTTTGATTTGTAAGCCATATTAACCCCTTGTGTCCTAAATTGTGTCTGTGTGTTTAGCTTTTATCCCAGTAATAATAAAATATTGTATCTTTTTTTCTATATTCACGTCTCTGCTCTATTCTTGTGGGAACAGACCTGGGTGTCTTTGACCATTATTTCCCTGGGAGAGATTCCCAGGGTGGAGTAGTCGATGTTATAATTATAATTGAGTCCAGAATAACGAAATTCACCCCTTACGGTGCTACATCTGGCAATAAGTGTGTTGGGGGAATCACTTTTTTCTCTCTTTTTCACCAAACCGCAGTTTTTGCAAGTTCCCACAGTTTTTGCAAGTTCCCGCAATTTTTGCAAGTTCCCGCAATTTCATCGCATAAAATTGCATAAATATGCCGCATATTCAATCGCATTTTTTAAGAAAACGTGCCGCATAATCAAGGATTTTTGCCCGCAACAATCACAAAAAAACGCCGCGTTTTTCTGGAGGGACTGAATAGGGCCTTCACCCTTTTGGGCTCGGGCCCTAATAAGGTGGTTGTTGCCAAACGAAATATGATTTAGAGTTTAATCATATTAAATGTATGTGCAAAGCAAGTTTAATTTGGTTTCAGAAGAATTAGACGAGAGATGTTTGAATTTATATCAAATTTAAGATTACTGGGCCTAAAGCCTTCTACACACTGCACGACTTTAGCAGTCCTATAAGATCATTGCTGATCACACTGTGCAACATGGATCTAATAAACTTGGGTACGACATGCATGTAGACTGTATGGTGGTGACACCTTTTGATTTGTAGGATAGCACACATGATAAAACGTCATCAGCATGCGCTAGTGGTAAATAAAAAGAGCATAATGAATCATACTTTGGCAGCTGTAGTTTTTATTTGTGCTGAAAAAAGTGGAAGGAGGAAGGAATAAGAGCTTGAGGTAAACAGTTTTAAGTTTTAGCGCCATGACACATTGATTTCATGTCACGTTTTTATTGGCTGGTCAGTAAACGTGGGACATGGCAGCAAACAAACTGTGCGATGATCAGGCTGAATTTCTGACACTGTCAGAAAATGATCATAGGTTATCTTTGATCACAAGACTGTGACAACAACCGTCTTTGAACCTCTCTCACTGTTAGACATAAGACCACGGATTAGGAGCCATGATCACAGAAATCGGCACGATTGTTTCACAATGCCAATCTTTCTTTTGGGACAGCCGGAAATCATGCAGTGTGTTTCGGGCTTAATAAGAGACCTAAGCATTAGTACCATTGTGATCTCAATTTAATATAACTGCTATCTTCAGTTGAGATACATAAGACTTATTTTCTTTGCAGTGGGTGTGTATGTGAATGTGTCTTTTGAACGTGTGTCTCAGAGAAATGTACCGGAACATGACATAAAACAGTTTTTTCCTGCTCCTAGTGAATGTTCATCCCACACTCTGTTGAACACTAACCACTACAGTCACTTGAGTCTCCATGCAAAACAGATAAATCCATCGCTGGCTGACAGTTAGCCTTTCCTGCTGACAAATTGCAGGAGGATTGCAGGTTCCTGGGTGTTGAAATTCCAAGAGTGAAAAAAAAACAAAACAAAAAAAACTGGTAGCAGGCAGTGTAAGGGATAACATGTTACAAGTAATGCTCATTATGCAATCAGATTGTAACAAGTAACAAGCAATAAACGTTTTAATTTTACAACAATATAGTTAGTAACAAGAGTTACTAACTGACCTTACTCTTATTTTCCATTTATTGACTGGGCCAACACCCATGATGAGAGAAACAGAGATAGGTGTATTCAGGCATGAGAGTTGTTTGAGCATGATTGGTATTGTAATTCTAAAGTGTGAGCATGTGAGATCTTTGTAGTTCTACTAGAAAGACTCAGGATGCCAGAGAATGTCTGAATAACATTTATATAACAAGTAGTATGCAAAATGTTAGATGATATAAAAAGGTTCTTTGGTGTAGGCCCCGTCCATAGTCCAAATCCAGATGTATCTGTAAATGCAATAATAAGTAAGAACAGAAATTTTATTCTCCGGGTGTCAAGTGATGATTGGCCATATCTACTGTATGAATAATTAATAACGTGGCATTAGAGTCTTTCCAGTAGAACTTCCACTAAAGCTGTCATTTCTAGAGTGTGCTACTTATATCAGCGATATATAGAGCCTGAATTTTTTCAGCTTAACACACATTTTATAATTATAAAAAAGGGGGAAAAATAATCCTGGGTAAAGAAAATAAAGCAGAATGCTTCCATGGAATCCAGTTACTCATTTGCAGCAATGGATTTGTTCTGCCCTGAAGCTCTCAGTGCAGCTTCCATAAACTTTTCTGTTGTCATGACAGTGAGTACAACAGAAAAAAAAACAGACCACAGAGAGTAAAACGCTGTTACCTTTACATTTTAGTAATGCATTTGGCAGACACTTTTACCCAATACTCATTAAAATGTATTCAAGGTTTACATTTTATGATGTTTATTTCCTGGGAATTGAATCCATGATCCCTAATTTTTTAGAGCCTTACTGTACTGTTTGAGCTACATTTTGTAACAAAGGTTACAAAAAGATTAAAATAATACTGATTCATTTTTACATTTAATTTTAATGTAATTAATGTGCTTGCGACAGTTACACTAGATGGCCGGTTGCAAAAACTGTTTAGACTAGTCCTAAAAAGTTAGTCATCCTTTTTTTTTTCTTATTCAAAATTGCAATACATTACATAATAATGCTCCTCAACAATGCAGCATCATAGCATTACCTTATTTTACTTGACCAGCAAGTAAAGGAAGGTAAACAATGTTGAAGAAAATGTCACAATAACTAATAAATAATGACAATTTAATAACAGAATAATAACAATAAAAAACATTTTTTTGACCATCTTATTTGGTGGTCCATGGTGAGGCCATTGCGTAGATGTTTTAAACAAATCTTGGGATTTTTTTTACCACATTGCCCTAGAAAACCTGAATTATATGTTTATACATCATTTGATACAATAAGGTTGAGAATTCCAAATAAAAAGCACCAGTGGAGGTAATGGTCAACACCCCTGAAGCAGCTTTTTTCAGCCATTATTATTATTATTTATTTCAGAGACACACGGAGCCTGTGGCGGGGCATACAGACCATCACAGATTACAAGCCCCCTCCACAGACCTGTGACAGCACCATCTCCCTGCTGAACGAGCTGAACACCTTCTTCGCTCGCTTTGAAGTGCAAAACAGCACCACAGCACAGAAGACCCCACCCCCTCCTGGTGACCAGGTGATGAGTTTGTCCCCGGACAGTGTGAGGAGATCCCTCAGCAGGATCAACGCTCGCAAAGCTCCGGGTCCTGACAACATTCCTGGTCGTGTACTGAGAGACTGTGCAGTGGAACTCACTGATGTCTTCACAGACATCTTTAACATCTCACTCTCCCAGGCTGTCGTCCCCACCTGTTTCAAAGCAACCACGATCATTCCGGTGCCAAAAAGTCATCTCCTTTCTGCTTTAATGACTACCGTCCAGTTGCACTTACCCCCATCCTCATGAAGTGCTTTGAATGGCTAGTCATGCAGCACATTAAGACTGTCCTACCCCCCTCCCTGGACCCCTTCCAGTTTGCATATTGGCCCAACCGCTCGACCGATGATGCCATCTCCACTGCACTCCACTCTGCACTCACACATCTGGACAAAATGCTGTTCATAGACAATTCAGCATTTAACACTATAATCCCCCAACAGCTCACACAAAAACTGATCCAGCTGGGGCTCAACACCTCACTGTGTAACTGGCTGTTGGATTTCCTCACAGGAAGACCACAAGCAGTACGGGTCGGCAGTAACACATCCAGCACTATCATACTAAACACGGGGGCCCCTCAGGGATGTGTGCTGAGCCCCCTCCTCTTCACTCTGCTGACCCACGACTGCACACCGTCACTCAGCTCCAACACGACTGTGGTGGGTCTCATTAGCAACAGGGATGAGACAAATTACAGAAGCGAGGTGAGCCGCCTGGCTGCGTGGTGCGGAGACAACAGTCTCTCTCTGAATGTGGAGAAGACGTAGGAGATTGTTGTTGACTTCAGAAGAGTGCACACTCAGCATGCTCTTCTGACCTTCAATGGTGCGTCTGTGGAGAGAGTGAGCAGCACCAAGTTCCTGGGTGTGCACATCACTGAGGATCTCTCCTGGACAACACCACTGCACTGGCCAAGAAAGCACTGCAGCGTCTCTACTTCCTCCGCAAACTAAGAAGAGCAAGAGCACCAGCCCCCATCATGTACACATTCTACAGAGGAACCATCGAGAGCATCCTGTCTAGCTGCATCACTGTGTGGTTTGGAGCCTGCAATGCGTCCTGCCAATAAACTCTCCAACGCATAGTCAGAGCAGCTGAGAGGATCATTGGTGTCCCTCTCCCCTCCCTCCAAGACATCTACAGCACACGTCTCACCAAAAAAGCCCTCTGCATAGCAGCCGATCCCACCCACCCAATGCAAAGCTTCTTCAGCCTGCTGCCATCAGGGAGGAGACTGCGGAGTCTCCAGGCCAGGACCAGCAGACTGAAGGACAGCTTCATCCATCAGGCTGTCAGGAAGCTCAACTCTCTCCCTACTCTGCCCCCACTCCCCTCTTCTGCCCCACAAACTTTCTGAACTCTGACACACACACACACACACACACACACACACTGACCTGCACCAGTCACTTTGTGCAGCATTGGTCTGCCAACTACCTCACACTACTCATAAGACAGTTACAAGACTGCTCTGACACTTTTATACATTTACAAGCTCTGTTGCACTATATTGTTTACATGGTTTGCACTCTCTACCATGTGCCCTTACTTGCATATTGTGTTTTACATTTTATATATTATGTTTATTTGTATTTATTCATATTTTTTTATTCTACCTTTGTATTTAATGTTACTGTTTGTATTTAATGTTACTGTTTGTATTTAATGTTACTTGTATGCACCATGGGTCTGAGAGTAACGTAATTTCAATTCTCTGTATGTCCTGTACATGTGGCAGAATTGAAAATAAAGTTGACTTTGACTTTGACTTTGATTTATTTTTTTATTTTTATTTGCTTTATTTTCTTTTATTAAATTTTTTTTGCAGCCATTATTTGTGATTGCATGCAATGATTGAGCTTTACAATTAAACGGGTTCAATGTTACAGCTTTACAGCAGAAGGTAACCTGCTATTTCTTGTTCACATCCTTATTCTGAGGCAAGAGTTTCCTAAAGTCAGTAACGGACAGTTAGAAATAAAGTGAGAGGTATCCTCAAATTACAGTTTATTATTATTATATCTTTCCCTCAGAATGTTGCAATTTCACAGTTCAAATCATAAATTCATTTTCGAAGACTTTAGAGGAGAGTTAATATGGTTTTCATTTAATCTCACACAAGCTTTAAATCTCATGCACGCTTTCACCTTCAGCTGATTCTTTGAAGAGCCTCCTTATTGTTCATTTCTCTAGAGCCTGTTTAAGTAGGCCATCGTCATTTGAAGCAATATCCTCATTGTTCGGTTTGAAGACCTAAATAGATTGTAATGACTTGCAGTACGTACCCTTTTCAACTTTCATCAACATTTAAATCACTTTTAGAGGACGTGTGATCCTCTCCATTTTCTGAAGCACTACTTAGGGGTGAGCTAAGGTGAAGTATTGTCTGAGATCCGGGTATTGTATGAAACAGTGGTAACACAAACGTATCAGATTTTGTTAATGACCCTTTGACTCAATGTATACAATGAGAGAAAATAATTATTTGTTCCCCTGCTGATTTTGTATGTTTGCCCACTGACAAAGAAATGACCAGTCTATAATTTTAATGGTAGGTTTATTTGAACAGTGGAAGACAGAATAGCAAAAACACATTTAAAAAAAAGTTATAAATTGATTTGCATTTTAATAAGTGAAATAAGTATCAATCAGCAAGATTTCTGGCTCCCAGGTGTCTTTTATACAGGTAATGAGCTGAGATTAGGAGCACTCTCTTTAAGACTCTCAGCTTGTTACCTGTATAAAAGACACCTGTCCACAGAAGCAATTGTAGACAAGATTGTAGACCTACACAAGGCTGGAATGGGCTACAAGACCATCAGCAAGCAGCTTGGTGAGAAGGTGATAATGGTTGGTGCAATTATTCGCAAATGGAAGAAACACAACAAAACTGTCAATCTCCCTCGGTCTGGGTCATGGCAGATCTCACCTCATGGAGTTCAGTGATCACGAGAACGGTGAGGAATCAGCCCAGAACAACATGGGAAGATCTTGTCAATCATCTCAAGGCAGCTGGGACCATAGTCACCAAGAAAAAAAGAAAGAAAGAAATGGTAACACACTACACCGTGAAGGATTATAATCCTGCAGCATCCGCAATGTCCCCCTGCTCAAGAAAATACATGTACAAGCCCTTCTGAAGTTTGCAGATGAACATCTGTATCATTCAGAAGAGAACTGGGTGAAAGTGTTTTGTTCAGAAGAGACAAAACTCGAGCTCTTTGACATCAACTTAACTCTCTGTGTTTGGAGGAGGAGGAATGCTGCCTATGACCCCAAGAACATTATCCCCACCGTCAAACATGGAGGTGGAAACATTATGCTTTGGGCGTTTATTTTTCAGGCTCACTGAAAAATACCATTTTACCATAGTGTATGATGTGTAAATTAATAGATTTCAATGTTTGCATTACATAATCTGTTCCATATGGCTTTTCCGACATAGAAAAACTTGCTCAGTAGTTCACCTGGGGCCTCATGTACAAAGACTTGCGTTGAATTCATACTAAAACATAGCGTACGGACAAAGCTGTAAATGTGCGTACGCAGTAAAAAAATCAGATGTATGAAACACTGCGTACGCGGAATTCCACGCATATCTCTTTGTACATCTGAATTAACGTGAAATTGAGCGCACATGCACGAGCGCAAAACCCCTCCCTGCCTCCTCCCCCGTATTAATATGGTAATGACTCCACTTTGGCAAAACCAAACGAAAAAGCAAGCAAGAGAAACTTAACAGAATGTGATTTGAAGGTGCTCCTCACCGGTAGACCGGAGAAAAACTGTTATTTGCAAGTTTGTAAAAAAAAAAAAAAAAAAAATAGAGTGGGAGAGTTTAGCTGACGCGGTTAACGCAGTGGGGTTTGAACATCGCACTGTGAACGAATTAAAAAAGAAATGGTCCGATGTAAAGGTGCAGGTGGAGAACAGCGGTGACTTAGCCTACGTTTCAGCGCATCAGTCAGAGTCATAGAGCGCAAGCAGATGAACATCGTTGTCTTGTAACGGTAAAATATCTTGTTTGAATAAGTGCAACGTTGTCTTTATGAAATGAACAATAGTAGGCCTATGTCTATAAAGGTTCATATAATGCCTCACCACACGGTGCGATGCTGACATAATGTGATTTAGTTTGACACAAAGCAACCGAGTGATCCTTGTCAGCTAGGTAAAATATTTTATAAGAAGCCCTTTTTTCAGAGCCCTTTTTTCAGTTTCAGCACATGCCCCTCAAAAGGTCTGTGCACGGCTCTGGTCTGGTGCCACCGGCATTTCAGCTGCCAAATCGCCCGCTCTACAAGTGCGAGAATGGGCATCATTGTATCTGCGCTCTTGGTCAGTTTGTGGGTTGTTGAGGGGGGTTAACAGCCACGTCTTTAATGGATAACCGCGGTCTCCTGATATGCAGCTAAATAATTACGCTCAATAAAATAAAATAAAGTAAAACTTAGCTGTTTCCGATTCACGTATCCAAATTGTTCTTCAGATGGCGCCTTTATAGCAATGTCTGTGCAGTCGATCGCTTGCGCTTACATTAGGAAAACCGGTGATCGCTGCAAATTGCGCTTTGTTTGGCTGGTCAACTGCATGGTATGGAAATCTTATATACCTGCTAGACATGCGGATGATCCCGTCCCATACAGCTGGCATTGCACGGCTCAAAGACGACTGGCTTAACCCCGAGCGATCTGCCAGTTCCCTTTGGAAAGAACAATTTGCCAGGAAACCAAGCGTTATCAGCACCTGTAAGGGAACGGGTAATGCATGGCTCCTCGCTGTCTCCAAATTTGGACCCAACTCAGGAAAGAGCTCCAAGAGGATAGCTCTTGGAAATCTGAAACGGCTTATAAGCCAGTCATCATCGTGGGTCAGAAAATCACTGTGATCCCTAAACGTTCCCTTCGGATTCGGCCATTGATGTATAAGGACAACATTGCCATAGACCAAGGGTTGTATACATTTGCAAATGCTTTTATATGTTCTTAATCACATAATTGGTAGAAAAATATTGTCTCAATTAACCCATTTTATCAATTATAAATTAATAGCAATGTTTTTCACATGTGTTGGTGCGATACTTTGTCGTGTGCAATTTAAAATAATTGCCTCTAGGAGTCGCCAAGGGAAATAAAACAAACACACGCACAAAAAATACACATACGCCAGACATGGAGTTGGCGTGGATCAACGCACATTCTCACGTTAATTTCATCGTTAGTAAATCCAAACGTGAGCGTGAAATCTGGCGTACGCAAAGTTTTTGTGCGTACGCAGCGTTGATACATGAGGCCCCTGGTGAACAGTGTTGCACTTGAGATGTTTAGCGCTCGGATACGAATCCGGTGAAACTGTGACAGTCCATAAAAGAGCTCAAAACCTTGTTAAAGAAAGCTAGAATTGCATGGTTACTTCAGCAAATGCACTTTTATTTCACATTTGCTTTTTCTCCCACAGTTAGGTTTAGGGTACAGTTTAGTGAAGGTAATACGTTAATTTCAAATGCAACTGAACATTGAACCTTTAGTGCCACATTTAATTTCCAGCCATGATGCAATACGTACATAATCAATGTAATAAAACATTGGCACAGTCATGTTTAACTGTTTTGGCGAAAACTGAACATGCTTTTTAGTGCCAGGCACTGAACATTTCATTTTAAAACTGCCGAAATGTGTAACGCTATATAATTTTACAAACATTTTTTTTTTTTTACTCACAGAGACCTTTTTTCACTGGACTGTTTAATGTAGGGATTAAGTACATTTAATTTAGCTCAAAGGGAATCGAATATGATTCAATAGGGAATTTAAACAGAATCGCCGTTTTACGGCTGTTCAGAGTCGACCCGCGATTCATGAAACAAGCCGTGTAACAGAAACTCTGCAATGGATATTACTATCCAGAATATAGTGAAAACACTATGTATTAGCACAGTAGCAAAATCGGCAGTTTAAGACATTAACTTGTAAGCACAAAACACAAGATACTTACCTTTTCTAATAAAAATATGATTTTATTGGATAAACCTAACACATACAAACTAATCTAACATAAACACACGCATTGCACAACGTTGCAGAAAGAGAAAGTGAGGAAAGAATGAAAATATGAAGTCCCAAGTTTATAGCAATATGTGTAATTGCTTAGACCTGAACAACCATCAATGGTTGTTCAGGTCTAAGCAGCTTAATTAACCCTCGTATCGAGTCTCTCAAAGAGGTTATTAAACTTTATATCAAATGCACCAGTTCAGTTAGAACCTGGAGGTTACTTGCGTTGCCTTTTTCTGTGCCGAGGGAATTCCTTTCGCGCGTCGCTCCAGAAAGGGGCCTTCCCGAGGTTGTCGATTGGTTGGTGGTCGGTCGATGTGATGTCTTCTTGGGCGTTACCTGATGATGCGGAGTTGTGCGCTGGTTAGAGTTCGGATCAGCACAGACGTTTGGGTCACGGCTTGCGGCAAAACTTAACTAGAACACGAAACTCTCAACGGAAAGAAATAAAAAGAATTAAAGTAAAAGACAGAAGTGTAACGATCTCCTCATGTTTCCTTTAGAGGAGCGGCTGGCATGCAGGCCAGGCAGCGTCGAAACGCGGCGGCACGAAGCCGTAAGAGTAAGAGAGCAAGAGTATGGAGTAAGAGCGTAAGAGCGTAAGAGTAAGAGAGCGATTTGATGGTGTCCTGAGTATTTAAACTCAGCTTTTGGACACATCCCAAATGGTGTCTTGACCAATTAAAACATTGTCCTTAGTCGGGGTACTGCTGGTTCCTCCTCCCAAACCATAAATCACAATGTCATCTGATCCGTCCTGTGGTCCCAATTTTCCCGCTCTTGGCAAAGTTAAATTTGGACATGATTTCGATAACAAGACTAAAATACATTTTTACAAAGAATTGAATTATAGAAACATTTCAAGAATGCAATTTGCATACCAAACACCAATATAAACCATTAAACTATTCAATAGTTATCAAAAGGGACATACACAATAAGTGATTAAAACACAATAGGCAAATGTATGGGTTACAAAGAGTATAGGAAGTTATGCATAGAAATGATGAGTTGCTCATGAGTCCTTTTTATCATCATTTTAGGTGTATATGTGAACAGGCAATTTCCTGTGCCATACTGTGGATGTAAGGATGTGTTCTGTGAGGGAGGAAAAGGTCAAAAGGGTGTAGAAAGAATTTAGTCTGTGTCCTGTGTGTGGGGGAGCCCACCAAGCACAGTCTCTACTAGTGATTTCCCTCATGTGATGTCCAAGATGTGCATCTCTTTGACCATTAATCTTGGTTACTTGCCCCAAATTTGGGATTATCAACAAGGGTCCTTTTGTGTTAATGTTGCAAGTTCCTAGTTAGTTAGGTTTGCTTCAGGCTGGCTGGAGCCAGGGTGTCAAATGACAAATTTTACGACAGGGGTCTGGTCATGCTGGAGTTGCTGGAATTTGTGGAGTTTGAGGCTGTAGAAGTGTTTTTACTTCTAATCGAATCTCCTGAATTGTCTGATTCGCGCTGAAATCCTACATTAATAAACCCACATCTGTAATGTAAAATCCTACCTACCGCTTACAGCACCTGAATGTAGACTTGTCACATGAAAAGTGCAAAATGTTTGCAACATATTTCAGGTTTTACAGAAATGTAGTCAGAGTTACATATTTGTGTGCAATATGACAACAGACACAGCGCATCTAAATGAGATTTAATAATAAATTGAAATAAGAAATTACTTTTTACTACTACTTCCCACACTGTGTATTTGACTTGATTGTATGTTTAGGACAAAAAGTGTAAATTATTGTGAACGTAGTCGCTCAATGAAGGCTTTAAGACCTTGAAGAATCCCCTGCCGGCTGGTCACTCTACTTCACAGCGAACGGGACTCGCGCTGACGGCACTAATTCCCTTACAGTCCACGCTTAGATTTCGGGAAATTAGTTTTGGCGAATGCAAAAAATTTGATTATTGAGCATAAGCCCAACATCCAGCAAGCCAAGAAAATATACCTGAGGGGAGACATCTTTCACGTCTTGTGTATTCCTAAACCTGGATCTCATTATTGAAGCACAAATTCAAGCACCAAAAGCATGAGATTTCTTTATTTAAAATATGCATTTTTATTAATTCAAGCTATATGGCTGCAATAACATTTTAGTTTAGTTTATTACACCACTTGTGCATGATTATTTTTGAGAACCTTTTTACATGTATATACTTTACTGCAGGCGTTGCAATGAGGAACGCTATGTAGTACAATAGTTTAGCGTTTATTATTTAATTTCCATAATTCACTAAACACTGCATATTCTAAAACACCTTCAACTATAAAACACTCTTGCTCATAAGCCAAATACACACTGAAACAAATAATTTACGGCATCTGGATGTACTGTAAGTCACTATTCTCTACATTAGCACTGTTTTGAACTTGCTGTTCAATGCTTTCTTGTTTACTAAATCTTTGGATTTTTTTGTTATAATGTACTGATTCACCATCTTAGTAAATAATTAACTATTATTCCACTACTCTTATTGTGCCGAAAAAAAAAAAAAAACACCCTTGCTGTGAAAAGCACCTGCGTGAATGACACTGGTACGCTAAAGGCTATATTCATACCGACCCACTATTGAGCTCATATTATGACAATACTTTTTGAATTTGAATTGTGCAAGTTTGAATTATTGACAAGTGTCATTTAACAAAACTGAATATTATATGGCATTTAACATAGTTCTGAATTCGATTTTTTTAAACTTGAATATTGAACATTTGAAATTGAACACAACTGAATTTTCAAATCGCAGATTTTCTAATAGACGTGTTTTTAAACAGCAGATTTTTGTTCTGATTTCTAAGACTTCAAATATTCAGTTTTTAAAAATTACAACTTCAGGTTTTCAAGATAAAAAAAAAATCGGAACATCAAATTCAGTGTTCAAAATTCAAAGCGCAGAATTTCGGATCTAAAGAAAGTAGGTCAGAGGTTATGCACAGGGAAGAGTAGATGATCTACGAAAAGTCGAACGAAGCATTTACTGTGACCGAGAGGGGGCATGTTTGGTTCACTTAGACTAGTTCTGTCGTGGTCACAACATATTAACTCGTGAGTACGTGATAATATGCCGTGGCCACAAGTTATTATTTCGTGGGAACGTCATATTAACTCGTGGGAGCATGATATGTCGTGGCCACAAGATGGCAGTGTATACATAGTTATACGGCATATGCCCGCTTCTTTATCAGTCGGCTTTGCGTAAAACGAATCTGAAAGCAAAACGCGCACGCGCATTCAAAGGCAATTTTAATACCCGAAGTTTAGAGAGCGACTCCCCAACGCGCGCAAATTAGACCTCATAACATATCTAGGCTTTTATTAGTATGTGGGCTATAATAGGTTGTGTTAGTTGTCTATAGCTTTGTATCATACTTGAGATCTCTTGACTTCAAGTTCTGAATAGTTTTGCCGACAAGGAATTTTTACTGGAAGTGCAGATTAAAGGGTGAATATAACATATTTCATTTTGGCTTATTGATAAACTATTACATTTTATACTTAAGGAATAAATAATTCACGCAGTTTCATTTGAAACACAATGAACACAACATGCTCATTTATCGTCACAAACTGGGGTAAATACATTAATAACGTAAAAACTTAATTGGCATAATTGTCAGGCGTTTACAGTATTTGCAAAATATTTTAGCATATTAATAATACTAGCATAATTATACAGAGAGTTAATTAAAGCACTACACGAACTGAAAGGGAAGTAAGTATATAAAACAATAAATAGCCTATAGCCCAAAAATATAGCCCTAACCAATATAATTATTATAAAATTATTAATATAATAATAATTAATATAATAATTAATATATAATTAATATAATTATTATAAAATTAGGCCTATTGTATTAGCCTACTGTTTAATAATAATAATAATAATAATAATAATAATAATATACAAATATGAAATATAGAGAATCGATCCGTTAACGGGCAAGCGGTGCTCCTTCACCCAAAATACTGCCACTTATGTCTCTACCCTTATACCCATGGGCGACATTGGGGGGTGGGGTGGGGTGTAGCAGTTGAAACAGTTTATCAGAATGCACCCTCTGATAATAAAGGGACCGCGTATTGTAGCCTGGAGCACTTTCCAGGCTACAATCCATTCAGAATTTGTATGAAAATTTCTTTTTTCGGACATCGGCATATTTATGCTGAATTCATTCTCGAAATAGCGGTGACTGACAGAGTAAAATCAAAGTAATGTACGAGACAAAAATATAAATGTGAGAGCAGCCTCAGTGGTTTATTTCTGGAGCCGGTCTGCCACTGACATCGCACGTCCTGAGCCAGATTTTAAAATAAAAATAGTTCAGTTTTTTATGTAATGGCAAATTGATTATATTTAGTTTCATTTTTTTTATTAAGTTAATTTAGAAAAACGTTTGGAGCATTTTTGTTTGTTAAATATAAGGTTTTTTTTTAACGAACAGCGCCCAGCGGAAGACTGATCAGGGGCCGTTTGATCAATTTGCTTTCTCAAATCATCACGGTTTGCCTAAAATCTATAGATCTGCGGTATTAGGCGCATATCCAATAGTTTGTGCAGAACATAGTGCAAGCGCGATCACTTGCATTTTTTTTCAGTGGAAGCAATTTAAAATTATCCGTCATTTTTACTCACAAAGGTAAGAGTAATACATTATTCGGAACTGTAAAGAGTGTACTTTTATCTGTGTGCACTAAACAAAACATATAACATAGTTTTAAATCATTACTTAACAAAATAAAACAAATCGAAAACAAAAACTCTTTCATTACGTAATCAGTAAAGACGCATTTCTCTCTAAAGGCGCTGAGGATCTTTGCTACACTGACTCAGAATACATAGTTTATTAATAAATAATTCAAATTAGCCTTACTCTTTCCGCCTTGACACATTCATTGTTATTTATTTATATTTGTGGCAAGTTTCAGCATATTGTATGCGCTTGAATGCGGATCTGTTCCAGTTGCGCTGCCGTCCGAGCCAATCTCGAAAGTAAAAGCGAAAGTGAAGTCTTCTGTTGTTTCCACCAGCGCATTTTTTTTCTTCACCATAATTGATGGATGTCTAAAATATAAAAATAAGGAGAAGTCTAAAACAGATAAAACCGATGCCCGCCCGCGTCCAAACTATGTTCCCCCCTGACTCAAGAGTCAAATGTCCGCCATGGGTATATGTATGTATAATGAGATCTCACAAAGATAGGCTACGTTATAAACAAAGAAGTTCGAATATCTCTTATTTAGATCACGTCTACTTTGTTATAATTACATGATTAGTGCTTAACACAATAACTGTCACAGTTCTGTCTGTTCATGTCATTGGTTTTTCCCATTTGTCTTCCCCCTGTCATTTTGTTATCATTTGGTTTAGTCCTCGTCACCGTCATCTGTTTCACCTGTGTGTAATCAATCAGTTTGCTTTATAAGTGAGTCTCGGTTTTCAGTTCCCGGTCGGTCGTTAAATATCGTGAATAGTGTGTGGATTATCTTGCCTGTTCCTGAGTGTTCCAGCCTGTTTATTCTGAAGATTATATTAAATATTAATGTTTATTGTTTACCTCGTCTCTCGTCTCGTCCATCCAGCACGTATCGTTACAGGAACGACCGACCGAAAAAGTTTACCCGGCACTTTCCCCTGCGTTTATTTTCCGTCTTTTTTCCCTCAGTGTTTTGTTTTTTATTGTTTGATTTATTATGGACCCTACTGTTCGTCTCATCCTCCTGAGGCAGGAGGAACGCTCTCTTGAGGACCATACACGTGAGTTCATCTCCCTGGCAGAACATTCCCATTTCCCGGATAGCAGCCTATGCATCTACTACCACCTGGGACTGAATTCCACCACCAAGGCGCTGCTATCCGGGGAGGGTCCTCAAGAGAGCCTGCCGGCCTACATCGAGTGGGTGTTGGCGTCCTGCCGATCTTCCTGGACTGTCGGCGTCATCGAGGAGGACGTCAGCCCCACTCACGACCCAGAACCCAGCCAAACATCACCCCGACATGCAGAGTTACAGCCTGAGCCCACCGCAGATGGAGTGCCAGAGCCGAGAGCGACAGAGCCTGACCCATCTGACCAGGTGCGAGAGCCGGCATCAACATCCGTGACGGTGGATTGTCACGTGGAGCAAGAGAGGGCGACAGAGAGCCCTGCCCACTGCACCACCGCTGAGGGTGAGCTTGGATCTAATTCTGGGGATTTAATAGACTTCTTCTCGGATCTTGCCCAAGACAACTCATGTGACTTAATTGACTTTTTCTCTGAGCCACTGACCTGCATAGACTTCCCTCCCACCCGCCCTCGTCTGTCTGAATCTGCCTGGTCCCCGCTGGTTCCGCCCAGCCGCCCTGAGTTCCCGCTGGTTCCGCCCAGCCGTCCTGAGTTCCCACTGGTTCCGCCCAGCCGTCCTGAGTCCCCGCTGGTTCCGCCTAGCCGCCCTAAGTCTTCCAGGTCAGCAGTCAGTCCCCCAGCTCACCCTCAGCCCACCACCTGTGCAGTGGGCTCGCCGCGGGACTGCCAGCTTCCATCGGCGTCTCGGCTGGAGGATTCCTCAGCTCCGCCTCCAGCCTCCGAGTCCTGGACTCCGCCTCGGCCCTTCGACCCCGCGGTTCCACCACGGCTCTCGACGCCCTCCTCTTCATCGTCGCCCGTCGATCCACCAGCTCCACCGGGCTCCATCGTCTTTCCGGCTCCGCCCTGGTCAGTCGTCACCCCATCGGCTCCTCAGGACTCTGCTCCTCCGGCTGTGCCTCGTCGCGCCGTCCCACCGGCTCCTTGGGACTCCTCCTTCCTGCGGGCACAGCCTCCATCCTCTGTCGCTCCGGCTCCGCCGCGGATCTCCGGGACTCCGCCTCCGCCTCGGGCGCCAGAGCCTGCTCCACCTTGGCCCTCCGGATCCTCGGCGTCACCCCGGATCATCGGCTCTCCGTCTTCGCCTCGGGCTCCTTATCCATCTGCTCCGCCTCTGTCGGTCGGCCCCATGGAGTCGGCACGCCTTCGTCCACCATGGTTCCTCCCTCCGTCGGCTCCACAGTGGGCCGTCATCATGGCTGCGGTCTGGGTCGGTTCCTCCTGCCTTATACCCCACCCATGTCCTCCCTGGCTCCTCCCTCCGTCGTCGCCCCTCTGGACTGTCTGGTTTGTCACTTGGACTTTTGTTCTGGTCCTCCTCCGGGGGTCGCGTCCTCCGCCGGAACCCCCTCCTTCATTGACTCTGGTATCCTGGTTTTTCCGCCCCTCTCGTGTTTTTTTTTTTTTTTTTTTTTCCACGGCGCGAGGACGCGCCTTTCCGGAGGGGGGCGTAATGTCACAGTTCTGTCTGTTCATGTCATTGGTTTTTCCCATTTGTCTTCCCCCTGTCATTTTGTTATCATTTGGTTTAGTCCTCGTCACCGTCATCTGTTTCACCTGTGTGTAATCAATCAGTTTGCTTTATAAGTGAGTCTCGGTTTTCAGTTCCCGGTCGGTCGTTAAATGTCGTGAATAGTGTGTGGATTATCTTGCCTGTTCCTGAGTGTTCCAGCCTGTTTATTCTGAAGATTATATTAAATATTAATGTTTATTGTTTACCTCGTCTCTCGTCTCGTCCATCCAACATTACATTACAATAACATTACCTCAACTAAAACTCCGGCGATTTTAACGATGAGTGGATTAACGTCTCTGATTCAAGAAATCAACAGAAATGTGTGTGGGTGGCTAGATTGCTTAACTCAGCAAAAACATAACAGAAACCGACCCGACCTCCAGAGCGCAAACCATAACGCACTGGATTATTATCTAAATCTGCAATGAAATGCCATTATTTTGCTACTGATTTCGTTTGAGGGTGCTTAGCACCCTCAAGCACCCCCGTAGAACCGGGCCTGGTCCACACCGAGACTGCGTCGCGAACACCACCTCAACTGCACCAAAGGCTTCCACTACAAGAGAAGGCAGCAGCTGCGTGGCGATTCCTGCATGTCATTATCTCCACAAAATGATCTTGTGGCCACGACATATCATACTCCCACGAGTTAATATAACGTTCCCACAAGAATATCTTGTGACCACGGCATATTATCACGTACCCACGAGTTAATATGTTGTGACCACGGCAGAACTAGTCTAAGTGAACCAAACATGCCCCCTCTCGGTCAAAATCGATTTGAAAATTCAGTTGTGTTCAATTTCAAATGTTCAATATTCAAGTTTAAAAAAATCGAATTCAGAACCATGTTAAATGCCATATAATATTCAGTTTTGTTAAATGACACTTGTCAATAATTCAAATTTGTACAATTCAAATTCAAAAAGTATTGTCATAATATGAGCTCCATAACCCACTTCAAGCACTGATAGAATAAAACTGTAGTTAGGTTTTTTCTGATGACTGTTGTTACAGCTAACAGAACAACATATCCCGGACATATTGTATACTTGTGAACATTCTGGGAGTTTTGTTGATCTTCCTCTGGTAGTTGTGGCTGCTGTGACCATAGACTGAAACAGGTAGCGCGGACACAAAAATGGCGGTGATAAAGCACAGTGACGTCACATGGTCCCTATGGATACATAGGCTGCATTTGGCAGTAACATGCGATCGCCAGTCAATCAGGACACGGCACGTTTACACTTGGCAATATCAATTGACTTCTCTATCTGGATAACTGATCTGTCTTTCCCACGCAACATTTAAACAAGTCTGCAGAGGATGGGCCCGGTGAATAGCCGACTAGAAGTATTGTTACGATCAGAAGTGCGCTTACACTTGTCTTTTCAATGTGTATGTGGACAACATCCAGATACTGCTTGTCTACAGTTAATGCGAAGTGTAAACGCAGCTCTATAGAGAAAGGAATTGGTTAGCTTATTACCCTCACTCCCTCCACCAATCCTGAATTGTTTTGAATGCAATTTTTTTTTTCAGAGTAATTCTGAACACAGTCCCCTGTTGTACAGGTCTGCGCCTTCATGGCATGCTTTAGCTTGCCTTGCTGTTGAGTGGAATGATTTACATGCTAGAATTAACACTAATTACTGCCATATTTGGCCTAATTGCAAGATCACTTGATTTGCATAATTCTTTTTGTGAATCAGCTGTTCAATGAGTTCAGGTAATGCTCTGTTACTGACAGAATTAATGAGGTGATCCACGGCCAATAATCATTAAATTAATTCTGAGCCTCATAGTTTTTTTTTTGTGTGTGTGTGTGTAAAGACCCTATTCTTCAATTTCTATGCAGCCACCAGGTTATTGCCACAGGGAAAACCTGAGAAATGACATTAAACTAAACTGGTTAGACCTCATTCAACTTTCATTTTCCACCTGGCAGTAGTTCTGTTGTCTTCTTTTGAGCAGCCTTTTCTCCTCTGACAGGAGATATAGTATTGGGTGGGCTGTTCTGATACAGGCTATGCCTACTATTTTTTTATTTTATTAAACATTTTAAGGTGGTAAGTGTTACAGCTCATTCCTTCAAGGGTGTCTTGTCATCTCAGAAATAAATATAGTTTATTTCAATATGATTTGACAGTAATCTACATTGTGATAGATTTTAAAATTCTTAACCTTTTTGTTTTTGGTCTTAAATCTTTCTGTGCCTTCAAAGAAACTTATAGCAGGGCTCTCAAAAGCTAAAAAAAAAAAAACTGTCTCATTTTGTCCTGGTTTGTTAAGAACTGTACTGTCAAGGAAATTAAGAACATATTTTTTTGAAAAAATAAAAAATAATAATAATAATAATAATAAATAAATAAATAAATACAATAGTCACCAGGTGTTCTCAAATTTAGTCAGTTTCAGGATATTATAAGCATGTTTAAAAAATAATCAACTTTAAAAAGTGTCACACAAATCCTAATTCTTCTTTTAGTTCTGAGTTATATATTTTATATGTAATTAGTTGTCTTGTAAAAGTGCCTTATGCTTCAGCAAATGTTTATTTCATGGATTTTGTGCTTCATCCAATTTTTCACTAACAAGGCACTCCTATAGAATAATTCACTGCAACGTGATCTTATGAATATTCAGATGTATTTAAAGCAAAGTGTAGTTCTACATATTTACTTTTGTTCACATAGACACTAAAACATACAATATTGACATTACATCTGAAACAAACAAAGTTACAGAATTCAAAAAGTTTACAGATCCATATTTAATGTCTGAATATTTAATTCATGTAATTATTTGACTGATTATGTACGTTTAATCAGTGAGACTATGTTTCAAATCGCATTGACACTAAACTGTTCATACAAGGAGCAAGTAAGTCCTTGTAAGGTCTAAATTTAATATAAATGACATTTTCAGGCCAGAGTGAATTATTCAAAAATAACTCATCTTAAACATGTCATATCTTCTGGGTTTGAGTGGAATTACTGGGTAGCATTATATTATAGACAGACTGGAGATTAATCATAATGAACATGCTACAACAATAAAAACAATAGCATTAAAGATAAAACTAAAAGCAATCTTTCCGATTATTTTTCAGGGAGTAACTTGAGCAGTGTGCAGATCCTCATTAATCTCATGGCTCTGGCAACACCGACAACACTGTCAATAACCTTGCTTGCAAAATGCTTCACATTAAAATGGAAGATTACACACGCGGTAGGGTAATGTGTAAAGATAAATAAACCCTTTTGAAATACTGATGTTTACTGTCAACTTCAACAAGGTTAGTTAAATTTTCTTTTCAAAACTGGCAACCATCCGTTGACAATTTAATCAAGACTTCGCTTATAAAGGTCCATTGCTACAAGAGACTTTCAGTTGACAGACAGTCTGTTTCTATTTTTGGCACACTGCAGCTACTTCAGCTACTTTATTTTGCTCGTCCGTGCAGAACATGCAGAGCAGTGTGTAGGAGGGTGAGATGAGTTCCTCAACTCTGAAAAGTTCTGTCCAAGCTTCAGTTAACTGTGTAACTTGACCAATAACTGTATAATTTGTGGTTATGAAAACATTTGTTAAAACTGTACAGTTGGCCATAAACTAAGAACACCTGACTTGTAAGTTATTTGTAATTTTGGTTTAAAGAATATAAAAATCTGCTCATAACCACATCTACTGGCATTTTTTAAAAGGTGCAGTACAGGGCTGGACTGGGACCAAAAAACGGCCCTGGCATTTTTGGCCATAGCGGCCCACCATGATTATTTAAACAATATGTTGAGGCATATGACACGTCAAAGGATATATGCGTCTTTTCTCCCGCAGCTTCTCTGCACCCCCCTTGCTCTATTCTGGTTTATCCATTGAAAACAGCATTTCACAAAGCAAAAAAAAGATTTCTTAAATCATAAACTTCACATTCCAGCCTTCAAGAGTATCAATTCTTATGTTAATTTACACAATTATTGTCAATCAAGTATTAACATATACATATATTTTACTGCCTTAATTGTTTAAATTTGTATAACACATGATCTTGCCGATCCATCAGTTTACATTTACAACTCTACGTGTTTGCTGCTTAAAACCATGGATTGATTTTTTTTACATTGACAGCAGAGCAGACGTACGAGCGGATTACAAATGTCAGATCATTGTCTTCCAGCAGGAGGCGCTGTCAGAATGGTATACAGAGCAGCGCCGCAGCTGACTTTGAAACATGCAGCGCTCAGATTTATTCAATGGATCATAGCCTTATAAACTTTCATCGCAATTCTTGCCTATTAGTCCCGACATTTAAGACAACCTGAAATCATATGAAATGAAAATTAAGAGCTTTATTTTAAACACCAACTTTCAAAAATAACCCTTAGCATACACAAAATACGTTTCTTTTTATTTTTTCCCCACTGTGTTCGGCACACAAGAGAAATATTAGGGAAGTAAATTAATATCAGCATATTAAGCATTTTCGTCTATCATTGTCTATCATTGAGAGAATGTGCACGTCAGATGCTGGAAGCGCTGTTTTGATATCAATTGGCTCACCGTCATGGTTTAAAACATAAATATGTATAAAAATACAGTGTAAAAGGTATATTTACAATATTTTGCTGCGTAACCCCAACATGCGTTTTCCATCAACGTTTTTCACTCACTGAAAGCTATCTGTACGCAATGCACCGATCTCTGCTGTCATCACTGCACGGAAGATTGCACCCAAAGGCTGACCCTGATGTGCTTGATATAAATTTATTTATTAGAAATTAGCGTTTGCCATTTTTTTATTTAATTATGTCAAAATGTAAAATTTAATTATGTCTTTCGCGGTCCGCATGGACATATCCTGCATCGACCCCGGTTATAGACAGACTCATCTCAAACTCCGGTCGAACTATAGCAGATTTTGTCAAGGGGAGATGAGGGCTGGCCAGGAGGGAGGCAGGGCATGGCCTGAGATTTCATTGGACTACCTCAATGTCCTTTAAGACAGTCAACCAATGGGCCGTGATTCGTGCCTCAGATACTCTACCGTTGCGGTAATAAATAAATTGGCCTAATAAAATTTAAAAAAAATATTAAATTATGACTGACAGCCCCAGCCCAAAAATGTGCGTCAGCCCGGTGGGCATTGCCCGGTATGCCCTATGGTCAGTCCAGGCCTGGTATGTTGACAACTAGTGCATGAAAATTGGTAAACTGTCAGGGCGGACTTACACAGACAGAAACAAAAAACAGACATTCTGACATGGAACATGCATTTTCAAAGTAATTGGCAGTAGCATTGTTTAAAAAAAAAAAAAAAGCTTATCATGTTTTCCAAATATCTGCAAACATATTATGGTGGTTTTTTATGCTTTAGTACAGTCCAAAAATGACATGGGTGGGATGTGTAACGTTGGAGGAAATGATGAGGAAAAACAGGATCTAAATGCAGTAGTTTATTGAGAATCCGTGATGAAACAACAAAATCCAGAGAAACAGGAACATGCTCAGGAACTCAGACACGGGAAAGAGACAACCATTACACATTTAACAACCGACAAACTACAGAGGAAACACAAGGACTATTTATACACAGAGCATGGGCAATGAACTAATTGGTAACCATAGAAACTAACAAGGAGTGGGTGTGGTAAAATGAGTGTCCATGGTGACAAACAAGGGAGCAGAGAGGCAGGGAAGCAAACAACAATGAGAGACAAAGACTACAAACTAAAAGTCCTCAAACACAGACACAGAAACACAGACCAGAATCGTGACATAGCCCCTCCCCAAGGAGCGGCTTCCAGACGCTCTAACCAACTTATACAACCTGGAGGGTGGTGGAGCGGAGGCGGAACAGGGGGAGGGATGGAGGGCCAGGTCCATGTAGAGGTACTGGAACTATGTACTGAGGCGGAGCTGACGGAGGGAGAAGCCATGGCGGAGGAAGGGTTGGCTCCTGCATGGGGCCGACCGACGGAGGTGGAGCCGGTGGAGCCCGAGGCGGAACCGGAGAGTCGATGGTCCTAGGTGACACCGAGGATCCGGAGGGCCAAGGCGGAACCCAAGGCTCTGGCGACCCCGGCGGAGATGGAGGTCCGGAGGTACGCAGCGGAGCCGGAGTGACAGAGGATCGAGGCTGTGCCCACGGGAGGGAGGAGGTCCACAGAGCCGGCAGGACGGAGTGACGAGGCGCAGCCGGAGGAGTAGAGTCCAGAGGCGAAGGTGGGGCGACGACTGACCGGGGCGGAGCCGGAGAGACGATGGAGCCCGGAGGAGCTGGTGGGCCGACGACCGACAACGGAGACGAGGGAGCACAGAGCCGGGGTGGAGCCGCAGGGTCGGAGGGCCGAGGTGGAGTCCAGGACTCTGAGACTGTAGGTGATGGTGAGGGATCCTTCAGTCTGGACACCGATGGAGACTGGCAGTCCCACGGCAAGTCCTCTGCACCGAAGGTGGGATGAGGGTGAGCAGAGGGACCGTCAGGAGACAGAGGTGGCGGGACTGGAGCAGCAGGGAGGGTGGGTGGGAACAGTCCATGCATGAGCTCCGTGACCAGAACAGGGCAGACAGGAATCTCAGGACGACTGGATGGAACCAGCGGAGGCTCTGGAAGGCTGGGCGGAACCAGCGGAGGCTCTGGAAGGCCGGGCGGGACCAGCGGAGACTCTGGAAGGCCGGGCGGGACCAGCGGAGACTCTGGAAGGCTCTCTTGAGGAGAGGGCTCTGGACGGCGCTCTTGAGGAGCGGGCTCTGGAGAACTGGACGACCCCAGCGGAGACTCTGGAGGGCTGGGCGTCTCCAGCGGAGACTCTGGAAGAGCAGGCTCTGGTGTGGCGGCCATCTTTGCAGCAGGCTCTGGCGTGGCGGCCATCTTTGCAGCAGGCTCTGGCGTGGCGGCCATCTTTGCAGCAGGCTCAGGGATGGTAGCCATCTTGTGTGCAGACTCTGGCGTGGCGGCCATCTTGCGTGCAGGCTCTGGCGTGGCGGTCATCTTTGCAGCAGGCTCTGGCGTGGCGGCCATCTTTGCAGCAGGCTCTGGCGTGGCGGCCATCTTTGCAGCAGGCTCTGGAAGGGCAGACATCTTGTGAGCGGACTCGACCTCACCCACAGTAAACGGAGATTTGCAGTGAAACATGACAAAGTCTATATACTGTGCGAGAGTCCAGCTGGGGTCTTCATCAGGTAGGTTGGAACTGATTACGGGGTCGAGTCCGCTCCAAAAGCACTCCTTGACCATGGTCTCATCACATGATGCCAGGTGGCTATATGTGATGAACTCATCCACATAATGCACAATGGAGCGGCCATTTTGAAAAATGCTGCAGAGCACACTTACGGGGTCGATTAAACCTCCTGCTAGATCCATCCTCACGGTCGGTTGTTCTGTAACGTTGGAGGAAATGATGAGGAAAAACAGGATCTAAATGCAGTAGTTTATTGGGAATCCGTGATGAAACAACAAAATCCAGAGAAACAGGAACATGCTCAGGAACTCAGACACGGGAAAGAGACAACCATTACACATTTAACAACCGACAAACTACAGAGGAAACACAAGGACTATTTATACACAGAGCATGGGCAATGAACTAATTGGTAACCATAGAAACTAACAAGGAGTGGGTGTGGTAAAATGAGTGTCCATGGTGACAAACAAGGGAGCAGAGAGGCAGGGAAGCAAACAACAATGAGAGACAAAGACTACAAACTAAAAGTCCTCAAACACAGACACAGAAACACAGACCAGAATCGTGACAGGATGAATGCATTTGATAAACAATGTACTAAACATTCCTAGGATGTAAAAAATGCTGTGTATATAAATAAAATGTAATAACAAGTTTCTCCAAAAATAAAATACATTTAAATAAAATAAAATTAAATATATGAAATTCAAGTCCATAAGAAAATATAATAGTATTAAAATATTGCTTAAGATATACAATTGTCTTCAAATATGTGCAGCATGAAATATCGCAGTTCTGGCCTGATTTGTGCTCAGGTCTCATAAATTAAGATGTTTAAACTGTTTAAACTAAAATAATTTAATTAATAAGTATATGCTAATAATAATAATAATAATAATTAAAGCTGCAAGCAGCGATGGTAGGGCCCTCGCACTCGGGCTCACCGCCGATTGGTGGCGAATGGTGGGCACTATGCTATTAACACAGAAAATGTAGTAGGAATATGTCAAAGTCATTGATATGTGCCAATCTTCCTTCTGCCAGCTGGTGGCGCTATGCCTATAACTGAATATTGGCATGCAGATGTGTTCAGGCCAGTGCTTTTATCAAACTTATGAAGTTTGGTGAAGCTTGAACATGGCATGCTTGAGTGTAAGTCATGACATATCCTGCTGCCAACAGGTGGCGCTATTACAAAATATTGTCTTTTAGATGTCTTCAGGCCAGGACTATTGCCAAACATGTCAAGTTTGGTGCAAATTGTACATTGCATGCTTAAGTTAGTGTAAAACAAGTAATTTGCTGTTGCCAGCTGGTGGCGCTATGACTATAACTAAATATTGGCATGTAAATGTATTCAGGCCAGGACTCTTATCAAACATATTAAGTTTGGGGCTGATTGGACATTGCATGCCTGAGTTACAGTAACTTCCTGTTTCATTGCATTAAGAGTATGCTTTAGCACTTAGCTAAATGTTGCTAACATGTTTCTAACATGTTGCTACCCTATTTTAACACTTGTTGATATTTTTAAAATGTTGCTAGGCATCCACAACAGTATTAAATATGTGGCTTCCTATTACCAGCTGGTGGCGCTATGACTATAGCTGAATATGGGCATGTATATATCTTCAGGCCAGGACTCTTATCAAACATGTGAAGTTTGGGGCTGATTGGACATTGCATGCCTGAGTTACAGTAACTTCCTGTTTCATTGCATTAAGAGCATGCTTTAGCACTTAGCTAAATGTTGCTAACATGTTATAGCATGTTTCTAGCATGTTGCTACCCTATTTAACACTTGTTGATATTTTTAAAATGTTGCTTGGCATCCACAACAGTATTAAACATGTGACTTCCTGTTGCCAGCAGGTGGCACTATCACTATAACTGAATATGGGCATGGGCTTGTGTTCAGACCAGGACTCTTATCAAACATATTAAGCTTGGGTCAGATTGGACATTGTATGCATGAGTTACACTTATTTTTCTTTGTATTAATATCATGCTTTAGCTCTCAGCTAAGTGTTGCTAGCATGTTTTAACATGATTCTAGCATGATGCTAGCCTATTTAAAACTTGCTGACGCTTTTTATTATGTTGCTAGGAGTCCGTAACACCATTAAACGTCACTTCCTGTTGTCAGCAGGTGGTGCTGTGACTATAACTGCATGTATATATCTTCAGGCCAGGAGTCTTATCAAACGTGAAGTTTGGGGCTGATTGGACATTGCATGTCTGAGTTACAGTAACTTCCTGTTTTATGTCTTTAACAACATGCTTTAGCACTAAGTAAGTGTTGCTAGCATGTTTGAGTACGTTTTAAACTAGTTTAGCACTCAATGGCTTTTTTAGTGTGTTGCTAATAGTGTGTCACAGTGTTAAACATGTCACTTCCTGTTGACAGTAGGTGGCGCTATAACTATAACTGAATATTGGCATGTAGATATCTTCAGGCCAGGACTGTTATCAAACATGTGAAGTTTGGGGCTGATTGGACATTGCATGCCTGAGTTACAGTAACTTCCTGTTTCATTGCATTAAGAGTATGCTTTAGCACGTAGCTAAATGTTGCTAACATGTTTCTAACATGTTGCTATCCTATTTTAACACTTGTTGATATTTTTAAAATGTTGCTAGGCATCCACAACAGTATTAAACATGTGGCTTCCTATTACCAGCTGGTGGCGCTATGACTATAGCTGAATATGGGCATGTATATATCTTCAGGCCAGGACTCTTATCAAACATGTGAAGTTTGGGGCTGATTGGACATTGCATGCCTGAGTTACAGTAACTTCCTGTTTCATTGCATTAAGAGCATGCTTTAGCACTTAGCTAAATGTTTGCTAACATGTCATAGCATGTTTCTAGCATGTTGCTACCCTATTTAACACTTGTTGATATTTTTAAAATGTTGCTTGGCATCCACAACAGTATTAAACATGTGACTTCCTGTTGCCAGCAGGTGGCACTATCACTATAACTGAATATGGGCATGGGCTTGTGTTCAGACCAGGACTCTTATCAAACATATTAAGCTTGGGTCAGATTGGACATTGTATGCATGAGTTACACTTATTTTTCTTTGTATTAATATCATGCTTTAGCTCTCAGCTAAGTGTTGCTAGCATGTTTTAACATGATTCTAGCATGATGCTAGCCTATTTAAAACTTGCTGACGCTTTTTATTATGTTGCTAGGAGTCCGTAACACCATTAAACGTCACTTCCTGTTGTCAGCAGGTGGCGCTGTGACTATAACTGCATGTATATATCTTCAGGCCAGGAGTCTTATCAAACGTGAAGTTTGGGGCTGATTGGACATTGCATGTCTGAGTTACAGCAACTTCCTGTTTTATGTCTTTAACAACATGCTTTAGCACTAAGTAAGTGTTGCTAGCATGTTTGAGTACGTTTTAAACTAGTTTAGCACTCAATGGCTTTTTTAGTGTGTTGATAATAGTGTGTCACAGTGTTAAACATGTCACTTCCTGTTGACAGTAGGTGGCGCTATAACTATAACTGAATATTGGCATGTAGATATCTTCAGGCCAGGACTGTTATCAAACATGTGAAGTTTGGGGCTGATTGGACATTGCATGCCTGAGTTACAGTAACTTCCTGTTTCATTGCATTAAGAGTATGCTTTAGCACTTAGCTAAATGTTGCTAACATGTTATAGCATGTTTCTAGCATGTTGCTACCCTGTTTAACAGTAGTTGAATTTTTTTAAAATGTTGCTAGGCATCCACAACAGTATTAAACATGTGGCTTTCTGTTACCAGCTGGTGGCGCTATGACTATAACTGAATACGGGCATGGGCGTGTGTTTAGGCCAGGATTCTTATCAAACATGTTAAGTTTGGGGCTGATTGGACATTGTATGCCTGAGTTAGAGTAACTTCCTGTTTCATTGTATTATTAGCATGCTTTAGCATATTAGCTAAGTGTTGCTAGCATGCTTTATTATTTTTGTAGCATGTTGAATATTAAGTTTGGGTCAGATTCAACATTATATACATGAGTTACAGCAATTTCCTTTTGTATTTGTATTAATAGCATGCTTTAGCTCTTAGCTAAGTGTTGCTAGCATGTTTTAGCATGTTTGTAGCATGTTGCTAGCTTATTTAAGACTTGTTAACGCTTTTCAATATGTTTCTAGGAGTCCGTAACAGTGTTAAACATGTCATTTCCTGTTGTCAGCAGGTGGCGCTATGACTATAACTGAATATGGGCACTGACGTGTGTTCAGGACCGGACTGTCATCAAACATGTGAAGTTTGAGGCAGATCGGACATCGTATGCCTGAGTTATAGCAACTTCCTTTTTCATGGCGAAACATCAAAGTTTGTCCGGCCGCCACGGACACGCCCTTCGACGAAAACTCTAAAGCTTCGCAATTTAACATCGCAAAGGCCTTATGATGACACTCAGCAAATTTGAAGATGATCGGATAAAAACTGTAGGAGGAGTTCGTTAAAGTATGAGGCCTGAAAATGGCAAAAACTGCACAAAAATCGTACAGGAAATTCAATATAACGGACTTCCTGTTGGGTTTCGGATGTTGCACCAGGAGACTTTTTTGTAGGTATTGGTGTGTTACATATGTGTACCGAGTTTCGTACATGTACGTGAAACGTAGCTCGAGGGGCACTCCGTTGAAATTTTATAGGTGGCGCTATCGAGCCATTTTGCCACACCCACTTTTGAAAACCATATCAGATGTAAATTTTCGCCAGGTCTGATGCGTGTGCAAAGTTTCGTGAGTTTTCGGGCATGTTTAGGCCCTCAAAAAGACTTTTCATTTTGGAGAAGAAGAAGAAGAAGAAGAAGAAGAAGAATTAAAGCTGCAAGCAGCGTTGACCGGGCCCTCGCCGTCTGGCAGTTGCCATCACGATAGCATCAGGAAAACGGTGCCCAGTTTGCACATGCATTCACAATAACCCTTTGGACTAACCCTAACTGTCTCTCCTCCTGTCTGACTCTTTCTCTTACCACCCATCCCACCTCCTTACACTCAGCCACTTACCACACAAACACACACATAGAGTGCAGAGCAGAGTGAGATCAGATTTGTTTTTTAATTTTCTTTCATTCGTGGAGTTTTGTATAATTATGAAATGAACTGTGTTTAATCAGAATGAATAGTTATTTGTATGAAAAAAAGTTTCAAAGAGTTAGGATGCTGCACTTTAAATATATAATAAATCATTGAAAATTGAAAATGGAAAATAAAATTCTAGGCACGCTATCTGCCTCAAAAACACAGGAAACAAATATTTGAATGTATTTTGTATTTTTATTTATTTGCCATGGCAACAGCATTTGATGCATCAGGGACGCCTTTACAGACTCTCATCGGCCGTGTTTTTACATCATTCTGATGAAGTTTGAAGAAAATCGAGTACAAATATATTGTTCGTTGTTCGTTCGTGTGTTAGTTCATTAACCAATGTTAACAAAAGAGACCCTATTTTAAATAGTTACCATGTTTTATGATCTACATCCATTTTTAAATATTATTTTAATGATCTATAAGCATCTGTGAAATAATTATAAACAAATATATTAAAAATAAATACATATTAACTTAGTTGATGTATTTGTTTCTCATTCTAATTAAGTGAACTGAGCAGTATAGTGTCATACTTAAAAGATTTTTTATTCTATCAGTGAGATTGTATATATGTATATAAATCATATAATTTTTCCTTAAAAGATTAAAAAAAGATTTTAATGCTCTTTAAGCACCTATACAAAATAATTATGTAAAAGTACACTGACAGTACAGTCTATATCAACTGATTCTATGGATTAATTTCATTCTTATACACTGAGAATGAGCTAAATAGCATTAGAGGTCAAACGATTCCTTATCTTATGAGGACCTCTAGTGTTCATCCCTGGTATTAGAGCTTTAATCTGACAAATTTATGTGACACTTTTAATGTTTTTGGGGCCTCTGAGCACGATAACATTTTGAAACTACACGTATTTCCTAAGAATTTCTTGTTCTTTATATGTAAAAAGTTTTGATGAGTTAGAATAATGCAATTTAAAGATATATGAAAATAACTCTTCATCTTTTTTATTGTTACTTTCATAAATCACCACATCAACACCGTTCAAGATATCCCAAAGCCATTCACAATATAGGGAACATTTTCCCTATATTCTGATGATGATGATGATAAGAACATGTAATTCATGATGATAACAAAATGTTATTATTGCTTGCTTTACGTCCACCACTTCTGCTTAAATGTCATCGTTACCTATCTGTACAATTTGTGTGTGGATATTGCTTTGCAGGTGACTCCTGTTATAAGACATCACTTTTAAGTGCTACATAACTAAGAAAGAATCAATTAGGAAAACGGTGCCCAGTTGGCACATGCATTCACAGTAACCCTCAGTCAGTTGGATTTAAAGTTTACTGAATTGAAAGGGTTAAACTTTAAAATCAACACACAGACACATACACACAATATATAAAATTGCCAACCAGTTTCATTTGTTAACATTAACTATATTAGTTAACATGAACAATAATTAAATAGTATTTATTAATGTTAATTAATATTAAGCTAAAAAAAGTATTCATATATTGTTTAATGGTAAAATAGTATATTTTAACATTAGTTTATGTACTGTGAATTAACATGAACATGAACACAGTTCATGTGGGTGTACAGCAATACACAAAGTGCTCTATAAACGCTTCTTTCTTTCAAAATATCTTTAAAAATCAAGTTGAGTATTGTAATGGGGCGATATATATATATATAACTGATCCTAAAATGGTAAAATTTTCAGATGTTTTGAACAGATAACAGCAAAGTTTGTTTTGTTGACAAAGTTTGTCTTGAAACTGTTAATTAAAATGTTATATTCAATAAATAACACTATGAAAATAAATGTCTATCAATGAAGATAAACCGCTCATGCTAAAAAGTTGTATTTTTCTTAATCTTTTGCTATGTGACTGAATAGGACAAGTTCATGGTACAGTTCAGTAAAAAATAAATAAAAAACAACAACTGCAAAATACGAACAATGAAAGACTTAGTGACCCTTTATATTTTCTCAAAATATCAGACTCTCAAAGATCAAACATATTTATGTAACATCAATGTGCATTTTTTCCTCAAAGATGGTCTTTAGCAAGACAGCATGTTCTACTCTCTCTCCCTCTCTCCCTTTCACCCCTCCCCCTTCAGTCTCTCTTCAGTCACTTAATGGTGACTGAACACAGACACTCAAGGCAGAGTGACAGCAGGCTTCTGATTTCTTTTTTTAATTTTCTTTAATTCGTAGAAGCTTGAATTAAATTGATATTTACAGCACTTGCTCAGAATGATAAGATCTCTGTGTGAAAAAAGTTTTAAATAGTTAAGATGCTGCACTTTAAAGATATAGAAAATGACGGTTATACATCTTTAAAAAATCACCACGTCAACACCGTTCAAGATATCCCAAAACCGCTCGCAATTTAACATCTTCAGAATCTTCTCTCCATGTTAAAAAAGTTTGGTGTGAACAGCTTGTTCTTCTTAGGAGGAGTATAAATTTGTTTACAGCCTGATTTTTCCAAAAATCCACATTCAAATCAAAATAGCCGGCTTCCTGTTGGTGTTAGCTAATTAGTTTAATTTAGAAAGTTGTCCAGATTGATGAGAACAATATATGTACAGAGTTTGGTGACTGTAGGAAAAACTAACCCCCCAACTTTTGTCAAAAGATGGCGCTATAGAGTGCCTGCTCCACGCCCATTTATGACCTTTTGCCAGTGTCTAACTATCATTAATATTGATGTGTGTGTTGAGTTTCATGAAATTCTAAGCATGTTATCTGCCTCGAAAAGACAGGAATCTAATTTTAAAGTTTGAGACGTTGCCATGGCAACAGCATTTGATTTATCATCGACCCCTTTACATATTCTTATCGGCCGTGTTTTGACATGATTTTAATGAAGTTTAAAGAAAATCAAGTAAAATTAAGAGGCTGATTTCAAAGCATTTTGAAAATGACACGCTTCCTGCTGCCAGTTGATGGCGCTATAACTTTGACTCATAATAGTCACCTTTATGGAATCGGCATCATACAACGAACAATCTGGTGAAGTTTCATCAGAATCAGGCAATGTGTGCAACAGTTATTAGACACTTCCTGTTTCTCATTTCTCGCCATAACTTTGTCGCCTTGCCACAGCCAAACCGTTCGAGATATCAAAAATCCCCTCGCAATTTAGCGTCCCCAATGTCTTGAGATCATGCTGACCGAGTTTGGTGACAATCGTATGGAAATCCTGGGAGGAGTACGTTAAATTCCAGAGCATGCGCTTTTTATACAGCCCTAAATATCTCACTTCCTGTTGCATTGAGAAAATGACATAGAGTACAAAAGTTGTTCAGCTCAATGAGTACTATATGTGTACCGAGTTTCATATGTGTACGTTCAAGTATGTGTGCTATATGGCCCTCAAAATTCCAGGGGGCGCTGTAGAGTCCCCTTGCCACGCCCAGGTACCAGCCTCTGTGGCGTCCTGATGGCCGCAGATTCCGACATGTGTGCAAATTTTCAAGAGTTTTTGAGTATGTTAAGACCCCCTTAAGTGCCCGGAAGGTTAACAAAAAAAAAAAAAAAAAAAAAAAAAAAAAAAAAAAAGAATCCTTAGAAGAACAATAGGGCCTTCGCCCTTTTGGGCTCGGGCCCTAATTAAAGCTGCAAGCAGCGATGGTAGGGCCCTCGCACTCGGGCTCACCGCCGATCGGTGGCGAATGGTGGGCACTATGCTATTAACACAGAAAATGTAGGAGGAATATGTCAAAGTCATTGATATGTGCCAATCTTCCTTCTGCCAGCTGGTGGCGCTATGCCTATAACTGAATATTGGCATGCAGATGTGTTCAGGCCAGTGCTTTTATCAAACATATGAAGTTTGGTGAAGCTTGAACATGGCATGCTTGAGTGTAAGTCATGACATATCCTGCTGCCAACAGGTGGCGCTATTACAAAATATTGGCTTTTAGATGTCTTCAGGCCAGGACTATTGGCAAACATGTCAAGTTTGGTGCAAATTGTACATTGCATGCTTAAGTTAGTGTAAAACAAGTAATTTTGCTGTTGCCAGCTGGTGGCGCTATGACTATAACTAAATATTGGCATGTAAATGTATTCAGGCCAAGACTCTTATCAAACATATTAAGTTTGGGGCTGATTGGACATTGCATGCCTGAGTTACAGTAACTTCCTGTTTCATTGCATTAAGAGTATGCTTTAGCACTTAGCTAAATGTTGCTAACATGTTTCTAGCATGTTGCTACCCTATTTAACACTTGTTGATATTTTTAAAATGTTGCTGGGCATCCACAACAGTATTAAACATGTGACTTCCTGTTGCCAGCAGGTGGCACTATGACTATAACTGAATATGGGCATGGGCTTGTGTTCAGACCAGGACTCTTATCAAACATATTAAGCTTGGGTCAGATTGGACATTGTATGCATGAGTTACACTTATTTTTCTTTGTATTAGTATCATGCTTTAGCTCTCAGCTAAGTGTTGCTAGCATGTTTTAACATGATTCTAGCATGATGCTAGCCTATTTAAAACTTGCTGACGCTTTTTATTATGTTGCTAGGAGTCCGTAACACCATTAAACGTCACTTCCTGTTGTCAGCAGGTGGCGCTGTGACTATAACTGAATATGGGCATGTATATATCTTCAGGCCAGGACTCTTATCAAACGTGAAATTTGGGGCTGATTGGACATTGCATGTCTGAGTTACAGTAACTTCCTATTTTATGTCTTTAACAACATGCTTTAGCACTAAGTAAGTGTTGCTAGCATGTTTGAGTACGTTTTAAACTAGTTTAGCACTCAATGGCTTTTTTAGTGTGTTGCTAATAGTGTGTCACAGTGTTAAACATGTCACTTCCTGTTGACAGTAGGTGGCGCTATAACTATAACTGAATATTGGCATGTAGATATCTTCAGGCCAGGACTGTTATCAAACATGAGAAGTTTGGGGCTGATTGGACATTGCATGCCTGAGTTACAGTAACTTCCTGTTTCATTGCATTAAGAGTATGCTTTAGCACTTAGCTAAATGTTGCTAACATGTTATAGCATGTTTCTAGCATGTTGCTACCCTGTTTAACAGTTGTTGAATTTTTTTAAAATGTTGCTAGGCATCCACAACAGTATTAAACATGTGGCTTCCTGTTACCAGCTGGTGGCGCTATGACTATAACTGAATACGGGCATGGGCGTGTGTTTAGGCCAGGATTCTTATCAAACATGTTAAGTTTGGGGCTGATTGGACATTGTATGCCTGAGTTAGAGTAACTTCCTGTTTCATTGTATTATTAGCATGCTTTAGCATATTAGCTAAGTGTTGCTAGCATGCTTTATTATTTTTGTAGCATGTTGAATATTAAGTTTGGGTCAGATTCAACATTATATACATGAGTTACAGCAATTTCCTTTTGTATTTGTATTAATAGCATGCTTTAGCTCTTAGCTAAGTGTTGCTAGCATGTTTTAGCATGTTTGTAGCATGTTGCTAGCCTATTTAAGACTTGTTAACGCTTTTCAATATGTTTCTAGGAGTCCGTAACAGTGTTAAACATGTCATTTCCTGTTGTCAGCAGGTGGCGCTATGACTATAACTGAATATGGGCACTGACGTGTGTTCAGGACCGGACTGTCATCAAACATGTGAAGTTTGAGGCAGATCGGACATCGTATGCCTGAGTTATAGCAACTTCCTTTTTCATGGCGAAACATCAAAGTTTGTCCGGCCGCCACGGACACGCCCTTCGACGAAAACTCTAAAGCTTCGCAATTTAACATCGCAAAGGCCTTATGATGACACTCAGCAAATTTGAAGATGATCGGATAAAAACTGTAGGAGGAGTTCGTTAAAGTATGAGGCCTGAAAATGGCAAAAACTGCACAAAAATCGTACAGGAAATTCAATATAACGGACTTCCTGTCTGGTTTCGGATGTTGCACCAGGAGACTTTTTTGTAGGTATTGGTGTGTTACATATGTGTACCGAGTTTCGTACATGTACGTGAAACGTAGCTCAAGGGGCACTCCGTTGAAATTTTATAGGTGGCGCTATCGAGCCATTTTGCCACACCCACTTTTGAAAACCATATCAGATGTAAATTTTCGCCAGGTCTGATGCGTGTGCAAAGTTTTTGTGAGTTTTCGGGCATGTTTAGGCCCTCAAAAAGACTTTTCACTTTGGAGAAGAAGAAGAAGAAGAAGAAGAATTAAAGCTGCAAGCAGCGATGAACGGGCCCTCGCACACGGGCTCACCGCCGACCGGTGGCTTTAGGAACACAGCAAATGGTGGGTAGTATGCTTTTAATACAGTAAAAATATGAGAAATATGTCAAAGTCACTTAAATGTGCCAAATTTCCTGCTGCCAGCTGGTGGCGCTATGCCTATAACTGATTATTGGCATGTAGATGTGTTCAGGCCACCACTTTCATCAAACATATGAAGTTTGGTGCAGATTGACCTTGGTATGTTTGAGTTAGTGAAATATATGATATATCCTGCTGCCAACAGGTGGCGCTATGATAATATCTGAATATTGGCCTTTAGGTGTCTTCAGGCCAGGACTCTTACCAAACATGTGAAGTTTGAGGCAGATCGGACATTTTATGGCTGAGTTATAACAACTTCTATGTCCATGGCGAAACATCAAACTTTGTCACGCCGCCACGGACAAGCCCTTTAACGAAAACTCAAGATCTTCGCAATTTAACATCTCTAAGGCCTCTAGATCAGACTGACCAAATATAATGTTGATATCATTAAATCTCTAGGAGGAGTTTGATACAAGTCATTTCCTGTTGCCAACAGGTGGCGCTGTGATTATAATAGAATATTGGCCTTCAGATGTGTCCAGGCCAGGACTCTTATCGAATATGTGAAGTTTGAGGCAAATCGGACATTTTATGGCTGAGTTATAACTAGGGCTGGGCGATATGGCAAAAATGTAATCTCGATAATTTTTTTCCCATATTGAACGATAACGATATATATTTCGATATAAGCTGTTGATGTTGCCAGCTTTAAAATAGTATCCCAACAATGACTAAAGCCACAAAAATGAAAGGGTTCATTAAATTACATTTAAAGTATAGTTTATTAACAAAAACAGATTACAGATTTGGCCTTAAAAATTAAAACAACTTACTAAAATAAATTTAAAAAATAAAAGTTGTGACAGAGTATGGTAAATGAGAGTAAATGTACAAAATGTAAACATAAAATTATTGTAAAAACATAATTTGTAACACAATTATTTATTTATTATTATTATTATTAACACAATTGTTTATTTTTCTCTATCATAGGTTGAGCTATTTAAATTAGAGGCAACCACTGCATTTTGAAACAATCTACAGTATAAATAACAAAAAATTACGACACGGTTCTTTCTTAATCGTATTAAGTGCAGACAATTCAGCTATAATCAAAGTAGGCTACTCTTTAAATATTCAAAGTGCAAATAGAGATGGATATTTCAAGCATGATACAGAGCTATAGACATACACAACCTATCATAGCCTACATACTACTAACAGCCTAGATATGTCATGTAGCCTAGTTTGCGTGCATTGGGGGGATTAAAATTGCTTTTGAATGCGCGTGCGTTTTTTGCTTTCGGTTTCAGTTTTAACAATCGCGCCAAACTCTCAGCTGAGCTAAGAGTCACTTTTCAGGTAGCCAAAGCACTTATATAACGGAATTCGTGCTACCTTTTTTGTCGTCAATTTCAACATCTTTGGATAATAACTCGAAGTTAGTTTCACTTTCGTCGCTGCTTCCTCTCTTTTTTTTTGTCGTCCTGGTGTTAAGTTTGCTTCGCAAAGTGCGGTAGGAAATGAACTTTGTACTTTGACGTGCACACGCACGCTGTACGCTGATTGGCTGTTGTCGCATATTTCTACTGTGTGATTGGCTCTTAGATTAATCCATATCGAGCAAAAAATGTCTAGAGCCTATCATCGTTATTAACATAAATTTTATCGCGATTCGATATGATATCGTTTATCGGCCCAGCCCTAGTTATAACAAGTTTTATATCCATGGCGAGACCTCAAAATTTGTCAGGCCGCCACGGACACGCCCTTTACCGAAAACTCAAGATCTTCACAATTTAACATCACTAAGGCCTTTATATTAGACTGACCGATTTTTGTGTTGATCTGTATAAATCTCTAGGAGGAGTTGGTTGTAGAGTACAGCATGACACTTCCTGTTGCCAGCAGGTGGCGCTATGACTATAACTGAATATGGATATGTAGATGTCATCAGGTCAGGAGTGTTATCACACATGTGAAGTTTGGGACAGATCGGACATTTTATGTCTCAGTTATAGCAACTTCCTTTTTCATGGCGAAACATCGAAATTTGCGAGGCCGCCACGGACACGCCCTCCGATGAAAACTCTAGATCTTCACAATTTAACGTCACAAAGGGCTTTAGATTAGACTCACCAAATTTGCTGTTGATCGGAGTAAATCTCTAGGAGGAGTTCGTTCAAGTACGACGCCTGAAAATGGCAAAAATGACACAAATTTTGCTAAGAAAATTAATAATAACCGACTTCCTGTTGGGTTTCGGATTTTGTCCCAGGAGGCTTTTTTGTAGGTATTGGTGAGTTACATGTGTGTACCGATTTTCATGCATGTACGTGAATCATAGCTGAAAGCGCACACCGCGGAACGTGTAAAGGTGGCGCTATCGAGCCGTTTTGCCACACCCATCTCTGAAACCCATATCAGACATCCATTTTCGCCAGGTTTGATGTGTGTGCAAAGTTTCATGAGTTTTCGGGTATGTTTAGGCCCTCAAAAATGCGATTCATTCCGGAGAAGAAGAATAATAATAATAATTAAAGCTGCAAGCAGCGATGAACGGGCCCTCGCACACGGGCTTACCGCCGACCGGTGGCTTTAGGAAAACAGCTAATGGTGGGCAGTATGCTTTTAATACAGTAAAAATAGGAGAAATATGTCAAAGTCACTTAAATGTGCCAAATTTCCTGCTGCCAGCTGGTGGCGCTATGCCTATAACTGATTATTGGCATGTAGATGTGTTCAGGCCAGCACTATTATCAAACATATGAAGTTTGGTGCAGATTGACCTTAGTATGTTTGAGTTAGTGAAAGATATGATATATCCTGCTGCCAACAGGTGGCGCTATGATAATATCTGAATATTGCCCTTTAGGTGTCTTCAGGCCAAGACTCTTACCAAACCTGTGAAGTTTGAGGCAGATCGGACATTTAATGGCTGAGTTATAACAACTTCTATGTCCATGGTAAAACATCCAACTTTGTCACGCCGCCACGGACACGCCCTTTAACGAAAACTCAAGATCTTCACAATTTAACATCTCTAAGGCCTCTAAATCAGACTGACCAAATATAATGTTGATATCATTAAATCTGTAGGAGGAGTTTGCTACAAGACATTTCCTGTTGCCAACAGGTGGCGCTGTTATTATAATAGAATATTGGCCTTCAGATTGGTTCAGGCCAGGACTCTTATCGAACATGTGAAGTTTGAGGCAAATCGGACATTTTATGGCTGAGTTATAACAAGTTTTATATCCATGGCGAGACCTCGAAATTTGTCAGGCCGCCACGGACACGCCCTTCAACGAAAACTCAAGATCTTCACAATTTAACATCATTAAAGCCTTTTTACTAGACTGACCGATTTTGGTGTTGAACTGATTAAATCTCTTGGAGGAGTTTGTTGCAGAGTACAGCATGACACTTCCTGTTGCCAGCAGGTGGCGCTATGAGTAAAACTGAATATGGACATGTAGATGTCATCAGGTCCGGAGTGTTATCACACATGTGAAGTTTGGAACAGATCGGACATTGTATGCCTGAGTTATAGCAACTTCCTTTTTCATGGCGAAACATCGAAATTTGCGAGGCCGCCACGGACACGCCCTCCGATGAAAACTCTAGATCTTCACAATTTAACGTCACAAAGGGCTTTAGACTACACTCAGCAAATTTGGCGTTGATCCGAATAAATCTCTAGGAGGAGTTCGTTAAGATACGAGGCCTGAAAATGGCAAAAATACACAAATTTTGTTGAGAATATTAATATTAACCGACTTCCTGTTGGGTTCCGGATTTTGCTCCAAGAGGCTTTTTTGTAGGTATTGGTGTGTTACATGTGTGTACCGATTTTCGTGCATGTATGTGAATCACAGCTGAATGCGCACACCGCGGAACGTGTAAAGGTGGCGCTGTAGAGCCATTTTGCCACACCCACTTCTGCAACCCATATCAGACGTAAATTTTCGCCAGGTCTGATGTGTGTGCGAAGTTTCATGAGTTTTCGGGTATGTCTAAGCCCTCAAAAATGCGATTCATTTTGGAGAAGAATAATAATAATAATAATTAAAGCTGCAAGCAGCGATGGTAGGGCCCTCGCACTCGGGCTCACCGCCGATCGGTGGCGAATGGTGGGCACTATGCTATTAACACAGAAAATGTAGGAGGAATATGTCAAAGTCATTGATATGTGCCAATCTTCCTTCTGCCAGCTGGTGGCGCTATGCCTATAACTGAATATTGGCATGCAGATGTGTTCAGGCCAGTGCTTTTATCAAACATATGAAGTTTGGTGAAGCTTGAACATGGCATGCTTGAGTGTAAGTCATGACATATAAGATAATATATATAATTAAAGCTGCAAGCAGCGATGAACGGGCCCTCGCACCCGGGCTCACCGCCGACCGGTGGCTTTAGGAAAACAGCAAACGGTGGGCAGTATGCTTTTAATACAGTAAATGTAGGAAAAATAGATCAAAGTCACTTAAATGTGCCAAACTTCCTGCTGCCAGCTGGTGGCGCTATGCCTATAACTGATTATTGGCATGTAGATGTGTTCAGGCCAGCACTTTCATCAAACATATGAAGTTTGGTGCAGATTGACCTTGGTATATTTGAGTTAGTGCAAGATATGAAATATCCTACTGCCAATGGGTGGCGCTATAATAATATCTGTATATTGGCCTTTAGATGTCTTCAGGCCAGGACTTTTACCAAACATGTGAAGTTTGAGGCAGATCGGACATTTTATGGCTGAGTTATAACAACTTCTATGTCCATGGCGAAACATCAAACTTTGTCACGCCGCCACGGACAAGCCCTTTAACGAAAACTCAAGATCTTCGCAATTTAACATCTCTAAGGCCTCTAGATCAGACTGACCAAATATAATGTTGATATCATTAAATCTCTAGGAGGAGTTTGATACAAGTCATTTCCTGTTGCCAACAGGTGGCGCTGTGATTATAATAGAATATTGGCCTTCAGATGTGTCCAGGCCAGGACTCTTATCGAATATGTGAAGTTTGAGGCAAATCGGACATTTTATGGCTGAGTTATAACAAGTTTTATATCCATGGCGAGACCTCAAAATTTGTCAGGCCGCCACGGACACGCCCTTTACCGAAAACTCAAGATCTTCACAATTTAACATCACTAAGGCCTTTATATTAGACTGACCGATTTTGGTGTTGATCTGTATAAATCTCTAGGAGGAGTTGGTTGTAGAGTACAGCATGACACTTCCTGTTGCCAGCAGGTGGCGCTATGACTATAACTGAATATGGATATGTAGATGTCATCAGGTCAGGAGTGTTATCACACATGTGAAGTTTGGGACAGATCGGACATTTTATGTCTCAGTTATAGCAACTTCCTTTTTCATGGCGAAACATCGAAATTTGCGAGGCCGCCACGGACACGCCCTCCGATGAAAACTCTAGATCTTCACAATTTAACGTCACAAAGGGCTTTAGATTAGACTCAACAAATTTGCTGTTGATCGGAGTAAATCTCTAGGAGGAGTTCGTTCAAGTACGACGCCTGAAAATGGCAAAAATGACACAAATTTTGCTAAGAAAATTAATAATAACCGACTTCCTGTTGGGTTTCGTATTTTGTCCCAGGAGGCTTTTTTGTAGGTATTGGTGAGTTACATGTGTGTACCGATTTTCATGCATGTACGTGAATCATAGCTGAAAGCGCACACCGCGGAACGTGTAAAGGTGGCGCTATCGAGCCGTTTTGCCACACCCATCTCTGAAACCCATATCAGACATCCATTTTCGCCAGGTTTGATGTGTGTGCAAAGTTTCATGAGTTTTCGGGTATGTTTAGGCCCTCAAAAATGCGATTCATTCCGGAGAAGAAGAATAATAATAATAATAATAAACGAAGCAGATCCAATAGGGTCCTCACACCATCGGTGCTCGGGCCCTAATAATAATAATAAACGAAGCAGATCCAATAGGGTCCTCACACCATCGGTGCTCGGGCCCTAATTAAAGCTGCGAGCAGCGATGAACGGGCCCTCGCACCCGGGCTCACCGCCGACCGGTGGCTTCAGGAAATCAGCAAACGGTGGGCAGTATGCTTTTAAAACAGTAAATATAGAAAAAATATGTCATAAGTCATTTAAATGTGCCAAACTTGCCGCTGCCAGATGGTGGCGCTATGCCTGTAACTAATTATTGGCATGTAGATGTGTTCAGGCCAGCACTATTATCAAACATATGAAGTTTGGTGCAGATTGACCTTGGTATGTTTGAGTTAGTGAAAGATATGATATATCCTGCTGCCAACAAGTGGCGCTATGATAATATCTGAATATTGGTCTTTAGGTGTCTTCAGGCCAGGACTCTTACCAAACCTGTGAATTTTGTGGCAGATCAGACATTTTATGGCTAAGTTATAACAACTCAATGAAAACTCAAAATCCTCACAATTTAACATATCTAAGGCCTCTAGATCAGACTGACCAAATATAATTTAATTAAATGCAATCAATGCAAGGACTTCAGATAATGCCAACTGTGAACCAATATGCAAAATTTTCCCTATACTCTGATGATGATGATAAGAACATGATTCATGATGATAACAAAATGTTATTATTGCTTGCTTTACGTCCACCACTTCTGCTTAAATGTCATTGTTACCTATCTGTACAATTTTTGTGTGGATATTGCTTTGCAGGTGACTCCTCCTGTTATAAGACATCACTCTTAAGTGCTACATAACTAAGAATCAATAAGGAAAACGGTGCCCAGTTGGCACATGCATTCACAGTAACTCTCTGCTAGTTTGGATTTTAAGTTTACAGAATTGAAAGGGTTAGACTTTAAAATCAACACACAGACACATACACACAAAATATAAAATGTTGCCATCCAGTTTCATTTGTTAAAATTAACTATATTAGTTAACATGACCAATAAATAAATAGCATTTATTAATGTTAATTAATATTAAGCTAAAAGAAGTATTCATATAAAGTTTATGTACTGTGTATTAACATGAACATGAACACAGTTCATGTGGGTGTACAGCAATACACAATAAAGTGCTCTATAAACGCTTCATTCTTTCAAAATATCTTTAAAAATCAAGTTGAGTATTTTAATGGGGTGATATATATATTTATAACTGATCTTAAAATTATGGTTTTCAGATGTTTTGAAGAGATAACAGTAACGTTTGTTTTGTTGTCAAAGTTTGTCTTAATTTTTTATTATTGTTATTTTATATTCAATAAATAACACTATGTAAATATTGTCTATCAATGAAGATAAATTGATCATGCTAAAAAGTTGTATTTTTTTAAATCTTTTGCTATGTGACTGAATAGGACAAGTTCATGGTACAGTTAAGTAAAAAATAAATAAAAAACAACAACTGCAAAATACGAACAATGAAAGACTTAGTGACCCTTTATATTTTCTCAAAATATCAGACTCTCAAAGATCAGACATATTTATGTAATTACAATACATATGTGCATTTTTTGTTCAGAGATGGTCTGTAGGATGGCTCTCTACTCTGTCACCCTCTCTGCCTCTCACCCCTCCCCCCTGCAATAATGAGCTTCTCTGTGCCTGACTGAACGCACACACATACTGTAGAGACATTCACCAGAGTGACAGCAGGTTTCTGAGTTATTTTTTTAATTTTCTTTAATTCATTGAAGCTTGTATAAAATTTATATTTCCAGCACTTGCTCAGAAGGATTAGATCTCTGTGTGAAAAAAGTTTTAAAGAGTTTGGATGCTGCACTTTAAAGATATAAAAATATTTTTTACTATATCTTTAAAAAATCACCATGTCCACACCGTTCAAGATATCCAAAATCCGCTCGCAATTTAACATCTTCAGAATCTTCTCTTCATGTTAAAAAAGTTTGGTGTGAACAGCTGGTTGTTCTTAGGAGTAGTGTGAATTTGTTTACAGCCTGATTTTTCAAAAAATCCACCTTCAAACCAAAATAGCCGGCTTTCTGTTGGTCTTAGCTAATGAGTTTGATTTAGAAAGTTGTCCAGATTGATGAGATTAATATATGTACAGAGTTTGGTGACTGTAGGAAAAACTAACCCCCCAACTTTTGTCAAAAGATGGCGCTATAGAGTGCCTGCTCCACGCCCATTTATGACCTTTTGCCAGTGTCTAACTATCATTAATATTGATGTGTGTGTTGAGTTTCATGAAATTCTAAGCATGTTATCTGCCTCGAAAAGACAGGAATCTAATTTTAAAGTTTGACATGTTGCCATGGCAACAGCATTCGATTTATCATCGACCCCTTTACATATTCTTATCGGCCGTGTTTTGACATGATTTTGATGAAGTTTAAAGAAAATCGAGTAAAATTAAGAGGCTGATTTCAAAGCATTTTGAAAATGACACGTATCCTGCTGCCAGTTGGTGGCGCTATAACTTTGACTCATAATAGTCACATTTATGGAATCGGCATCATACAAGGAACAAACGGGTGAAGTTTCATCAGAATCAGGCAATGTGTGCAACAGTTATTAGACACTTCCTGTTTCTCATTTCTCGCCATAACTTTGTCGCCTTGCCACGGCCAAACCGTTCGAGATATCAAAAATCTCCTCGCAATTTAGCGTCCCCAATGTCTTGAGATCATGCTGACCGAGTTTGGTGACAATCCCATGGAATTCCTGGGAGGAGTACGTTAAATTCCAGAGCATGCGCTTTTTAAACAGCCCTAAATATCTCACTTCCTGTTGCGTGGAGCCCATGACATAGAGTACAAAAGTTGTTCAGCTCGATGAGTTCTATATGTGTACCGAGTTTCATATCAATACGCGCAAGTATGTGTGCGCAGTACATCAAGTTTTCAAACTGTGTTCCAGGGGGCGCTGTAGATGCCCTGAACCACGCCCGGGTCCCAGCCTCTGTGGCGTCCGGACGACCGCAGATTCCAACGTGTGTGCAAATTTTCAAGAGTTTTTGAGTATGTTAAGGCCCCCAAAAGTGCCCCAACGGTTGAAAAAAAAAAAAAAAAAAAAAAAAAAAAAAAAAAAAAAAACAAATAAGAATCCTTAGAAGAACAATAGGGCCTTCGCCCTTTTGGGCTCGGGCCCTAATTAAAGCTGCAAGCAGCGATGGGAGGGCCCTCGCACCGGGCTCACCGCCGACCTGTGGCGAATGGTGGGCACTATGCTTTTAACATAGTAAATTTAGGAGGAATATGTGGAAGTCATTTAGATGTGCCAGATTTCTTGCTGCCACCTGGTGGCGCTATGTGTATAACTAAATAATGGCATGCTGATGAGTTCGAGCCAGCGATTTTATCAAACATATGAAGTTTGGTGCAGATTGAACATGGCATGCTTGAGTGTAATACATGACATATCCTGCTGCCAACAGGTGGCGCTATTACGGAATATTGGCTTTCAGACGTCTTCAGGCCAGGACTATTGCCAAACATGTCAAGTTTGGTGCAAATTGTACATTGCATGTTTAAGTTAGTGTAAAACAAGTAATTTGCTGTTGCCAGCTGGTGGCGCTATGACTATAACTGAATATTGGCATGTAAATGTATTCAGTCCAGGACTCTTATCAAACATATTAAGTTTGGGGCTGATTGGACATTGCATGCCTGAGTTACAGTAACTTCCTGTTTCATTACATTAAGAGTATGCTTTAGCACTTAGCTAAATGTTGCTAACATGTTTCTAGCATGTTGCTACCCTATTTAACACTTGTTGATATTTTTAAAATGTTGCTGGGCTTCCACAACAGAATTAAACATGTGACTTCCTGTTGCCAGCAGGTGGCACTATTACTATAACTGAATATGGGCATGAGCTTGTGTTCAGACCAGGACTCTTATCAAACATATTAAGCTTGGGTCAGATTGGACATTGTATGCATGAGTTACACTTATTTTTCTTTGTATTAATATCATGCTTTAGCTCTTAGCTAAGTGATGCTAGCATTTTTACTTGATTGTAGCATGATGCTAGCCTATTTAAAACTTGCTAACACTTTTTAATATGTTGCTAGGAGTCCGTAACACCAGTAAACGTCACTTCCTGTTGTCAGCAGGTGGCGCTGTGACTATAACTGAATATGGGCATATATATCTCTTCAGGCCAGGACTCTTATCAAACATGTGAAGTTTGGGGCTGATTGGACATTGCATGCCTGAGTTACAGTAACTTCCTGTTTCATTGCTTTAAGAGCATGCTTTAGCATTTAGCTAAATGTTGCTAACATGTTATAGCATGTTTCTAGCATGTTGCCACCCTGTTTAACACTTGTTGATATTTTTAAAATGTTGCTAGGCATCCACAACAGTATTAAACATGTGGCTTCCTATTACCAGCTGGTGGCGCTATGACTATAACTGAATACGGGCATGGGCGTGTGTTCAGGCCAGGACTCTTATCAAACATGTTAAGTTTGGGGCTGATTGGGCATTGTATGCCTGAGTTAGAGTAACTTCCTGTTTCATTGTATTATTAGCATGCTTTAGCATATTAGCTAAGTGTTGCTAGCATGCTTTACTATGTTTGTAGCATGTTGAATATTAATTTTGGGTCAGATTCGACATTATATACATGAGTTACAGCAATTTCCTTTTGTATTTGTATAAATAGCATGCTTTAGCTCTTAGCTAAGTGTTGCTAGCATGTTTTAGCATGTTTGTAGCGTGTTGCTAGCCTATTTAAGACTTGTTAACGCTTTTCAATATGTTGCTAGGAGTCCGTAACAGTGTTAAACATGTCACTTCCTGTTGTCAGCAGGTGGCGCTATGACTATAACTGAATATGGGCACTGACGTGTGTTCAGGACCAGAATGTTATCAAACATGTGAAGTTTGAGGCTGATCGGACATTGTATGCCTGAATTATAGCAACTTCCTTTTTCATGGCGAAACATCAAAGTTTGTCCGGCCGCCACGGACACGCCCTTCGACGAAAACTCTAAAGCTTCGCAATTTAACATCGCAAAGGCCTTATGATGACACTCAGCAAATTTGAAGATGATCGGATGAAAACTGTAGGAGGAGTTCGTTAAAGTACGAGGCCTGAAAATGGCAAAAACTGCACAAAAATCGTACAGGAAATTCAATATAACGGACTTCCTGTTGGGTTTCGAATGTTGCACCAGGAGACTTTTTTGTAGGTATTGGTGTGTTACATATGTGTACCGAGTTTCGTACATGTACGTGAAACGCAGCTCGTGGCGCACTCCGTTGAAATTTTATAGGTGGCGCTATGGAGCCATTTTGGCACACCCACTTCTGAAAACCGTATCAGATGTAAATTTTCACCAGGTCTGATGCGTGTGCAAAGTTTCGTGAGTTTTCGGGCATGTTTAGGCCCTCAAAAAGACTTTTCATTTTGGAGAAGAAGAAGAAGAATAATAATTAAAGCTGCAAGCAGCGATGAACGGGCCCTCGCACACGGGCTCACCGCCGACCTGTGGCTTTAGGAACACAGCTAATGGTGGGCAGTATGCTTTTAATACAGTAAAAATAGGAGAAATATGTCAAAGTCACTTAAATGTGCCAAATTTCCTGCTGCCAGCTGGTGGCGCTATGCCTATAACTGATTATTGGCATGTAGATGTGTTCAGGCTGGCACTTTCATCAAACATATGAAGTTTGGTGCAGATTGACCTTGGTATGTTTGAGTTAGTGAAAGATATGATATATCCTGCTGTCAACAGGTGGCGCTATGATAATATCTGAATATTGGCCTTTAGGTATATTCAGGCCAGGACTCTTACCAAACCTGTGAAGTTTGAGGCAGATCGGACATTTTATGGCTGAGTTATAACAACTTCTATGTCCATGGCGAAACATCAAACTTTGTCACGCCGCCACAGACACGCCCTTTCACGAAAACTCAAGATCTTCGCAATTTAACATCTCTAAGGCCTCTAGATCAGACTGAGCAAATATAAAGTTGATATCATTAAATCTCTAGGAGGAGTTTGCTACAATTCATTTCCTGTTGCCAACAGGTGGCGCTGTGATTATAATAGAATATTGGCCTTCAGATTTGTTCAGGCCAGGACTCTTATCGAACATGTGAAGTTTGAGGCAAATCGGACATTTTATGGCTGAGTTATAACAAGTTTTATATCCATGGCGAGACCTCGAAATTTGTCAGGCCGCCACGGACACGCCCTTCAACGAAAACTCAAGATCTTCGCAATTTAACATCACTAAAACCTTTTGATTAGACTGACCAATTTTGGTGTTGATCTGTATAAATCTCTAGGAGGAGTTTGTTGCAGAGTACAGCATGACACTTCCTGTTGCCAGCAGGTGGCGCTATGACTATAACTGAATATGGACATATAGATGTCATCAGGTCAGGAGTGTTATCACACATGTGAAGTTTGGGACAGATCGGACATTTTATGCCTGAGTTATAACAACTTCCTTTTTCATGGCGAAGCATCGAAATTTGCCAGGCCGCCACGGACACGCCCTCCGATGAAAACTCTAGATCTTCGCAATTTAACGTCACAAAGGGCTTTAGATTAGACTCAGCAAATTTGGCGTTGATCCGAATAAATCTCTATTAGGAGTTCGTTCAAGTACGAGGCCTGAAAATGGCAAAAATGACACAAAATTTGCTGAGAAAATTAAAAATAACCGACTTCCTGTTGGGTGTCAAATTTTGCTCCAAGAGGCTTTTTTGTAGGTATTGGTGTGTTACAGGTGTGTACCTATTTTCGTGCATGTACGTGAATCACAGTTGAATGCGCACACCGCGGAACGTGTAAAGGTGGCGCTGTCGAGCCATTTTGCCACACCCACTTCTGCAACCCATATCAGACGTAAATTTTCGCCAAGTCTGATGTGTGTGCGAAGTTTCATGAGTTTTCGGGTATGTCTAAGCCCTCAAAAATGCGATTCATTTTGGAGAAGAATAATAATAATAATTAAAGCTGCAAGCAGCGATGAACGGGCCCTCGCACACGGGCTCACCGCCGACCGGTGGCTTTAGGAACACAGCAAACGGTGGGCAGTATGCTTTTAATACAGTAAATGTAGGAAAAATAGATCAAAGTCACTTAAATGTGCCAAATTACCTGCTGCCAGCTGGTGGCGCTATGCATATAACTGATTATTGGCATGTAGATGTGTTCAGGCCACCACTTTCATCAATCATATGAAGTTTGGTGCAGATTGACCTTGGTATGTTTGAGTTAGTGAAAGATATGATATATCCTGCTGCCAACAGGTGGCACTATGATAATATCTGAATATTGGCCTTTAGGTGTCTTCAGGCCAGGACTCTTACCAAACCAGTGAAGTTTGAGGCAGATCGGACATTTTATGGCTGAGTTATAACAACTTATATGTCTATGGCGAAACATCAAACTTTGTCATGCCGCCACAGACACGCCCTTTAACGAAAACTCAAGATCTTCACAATTTAACATCTCTAAGGCCTCTAGATCAGAATGGCCAAATATAATGTTGACATCATTAAATCTCTAGGAGGAGTTTGATACAAGTCATTTCCTGTTGCCAACAGGTGGCGCTGTGATTATAATAGAATATTGGCCTTCAGATGTGTTCAGGCCAGGACTCTTATCGAATATGTGAAGTTTGAGGCAAATCGGACATTTTATGGCTGAGTTATAACAAGTTTTATATCCATGGCGAGACCTCGAAATTTGTCAGGCCGCCACGGACACGCCCTTTACCGAAAACTCAAGATCTTCACAATTTAACATCGCTACGGCCTTTATATTAGACTGACCAATTTTGGTGTTGATCTGAATAAATCTCTAGGAGGAGTTGGTTGTAGAGTACAGCATGACACTTCCTGTTGCCTGCAGGTGGCGCTATGACTATAACTGAATATGGGCATCTAGATGTCTTCAGGTCAGGAGTGTTATCACACATGTGAAGTTTGGGACAGATAGGACATTGTATGCCTGAGTTATAGCAACTTCCTTTTTCATGGCGAAACATCGAAATTTGCGAGGCCGCCACGGACACGCCCTCCGATGAAAACTCTAGATCTTCACAATTTAACGTCACAAAGGGCTTTAGACTAGACTCTGCAAATTTGGCGTTGATCCGAATAAATCTGTAGGAGGAGTTCGTTCAAGTACGACACCTGAAAAAGGCAAAAATGACACAAATTTTGCTGAGAATATTAATATTAACCGACTTCCTGTTGGGTTCCGGATTTTGTTCCAAGAGGCTTTTTTGTAGGTATTGGTGAGTTACATGTGTGTACCGATTTCGGTGCATGTACGTGAATCACAGCTGAAAGCGCACACCGCTGAACGTCTAAAGGTGGCGCTGTCGAGCCATTTTGCCACACCCACTTCTGAAACCCAAATCAGACGTAAATTTTCGCCAGGTTTGATGTGTGTGCAAAGTTTTGTGAGTTTTCGGGAATGTTTAGGTCCTCTAAAATGCGATTCACTTTGGAGAAGAAGAATAATAATAATAATAATAATAATAAACGGAGCAGATTCAATAGGGTCCTCACACCATCGGTGCTCGGGCCCTAATAAACGGAGCAATTCCAATAGGGTCCTCGCACTGTAGTGCTCGGGCCCTAATTAAAGCTGCAAGCAGCGATGAACGGGCCCTCGCACCCGGGCTCACCGCCGACCGGTGGCTTTAGGAAAACAGCAAACGGTGGGCAGTATGCTTTTAATACAGTAAATGTAGGAAAAATAGATCAAAGTCACTTAAATGTGTCAAACTTCCTGCTGCCAGCTGGTGGCGCTATGCCTATAACTGATTATTGGCATGTAGATGTGTTCAGGCCAGCACTTTCATCAAACATATGAAGTTTGGTGCAGATTGACCTTGGTATGTTTAAGTTAATGCAAGATATGATATATCCTGCTGTCAATAGGTGGCGCTATGATAATATCTGAATATTGGCCTGTAGATGTCTTCAGGCCAGGACTCTTACCAAACATGTGAAGTTTGAGGCAGATTGGACATTTTATGGCTGAGTTATAACAACTTCTATGTCCATGGCAAAACATCAAACTTTGTCAGGCCACCACGGACACGCCCTTTGACGAAAACTCAAGATCTTCACAATTTAACATCTCTAAGGCCTCTAGATCAGACTGACAAAATATAATGTTGATATCATTAAATCTCTAGGAGGAGTTTGATACAAGTAATTTCCTGTTGCCAACAGGTGGCGCTGTGATTATAATAGAATATTGGCCTTCATATTGGTTCAGGCCAGGACTCTTATCAAACATGTGAAGTTTGAGGCAAATCGGACATTTTATGGCTGAGTTATAACAAGTTTTAGATCCATGGCGAGACCTCAAAATTTGTCAGGACGCCACGGACACGCCCTTCAATGAAAACTCAAGATCTTCGCAATTTAACATCGCTAAAGCCTTTTTATTAGACTGACCGATTTTGGTGTTGATCTGATTAAATCTCTTGGAGGAGTTTGTTGCAGAGTACAGAATGACACTTCCTGTTGCCAGCAGGTGGCGCTATGAGTAAAACTGAATATGGGCATGTAGATGTCATCAGGTCAGGAGTGTTATCACACATGTGAAGATTGGGACAGATCGGACATTGTATGCCTGAGTTATAGCAACTTCCTTTTTCATGGCGAAACATCGAAATTTGCGAGGCCGCCACGGACACGCCCTCCGATGAAAACTCTAGATCTTCACAATTTAACGTCACAAAGGGCTTTAGACTAGACTCGGCAAATTTGGCGTTGATCCGAATAAATCTGTAGGAGGAGTTCGTTCAAGTACGACGCCTGAAAATGGCAAAAATGACACAAATTTTGTTGAGAATATTAATATTAACCGACTTCCTGTTGGGTTTCGGATTTTATCTCAAGAGGCTTTTTTGTAGGTATTGGTGTGTTACATGTGTGTACCGATTTCCGTGTACGTACGTGAATCACAGCTGAAAGCGCACACCGCTGAACGTCTAAAGGTGGCGCTGTCGAGCCATTTTGCCACACCCACTTCTGAAACCCAAATCAGACGTAAATTTTCGCCAGGTTTGATGTGTGTGCAAAGTTTTGTGAGTTTTCGGGAATGTTTAGGTCCTCTAAAATGCGATTCACTTTGGAGAAGAATAATAATAATAATTAAAGCTGCAAGCAGCGATGAACGGGCCCTCGCACACGGGCTCACCGCCGACCGGTGGCTTCAGGAACACAGCTAATGGTGGGCAGTATGCTTTTAATAGAGTAAAAATAGGAGAAATATGTCAAAGTCACTTAAAAGTGCCAAATTTCCTGCTGCCAGCTGGTGGCGCTATGCCTATAACTGATTATTGGCATTTAGATGTGTTCAGGCCAGCACTTTTATCAAACATATGAAGTTTGGTGCAGATTGGCCTAGGTATGTTTGAGTTAGTGAAAGATATGATATATCCTGCTGCCAACAGGTGGCGCTATGATAATATCTGAATATTGTCCTTTAGGTATCTTCAGGCCAGGACTCTTACCAAACCTGTGTAGTTTGAGGCAGATCGGACATTTTATGGCTGAGTTATAACAACTTCTATGTCCATGGCGAAACATCAAACTTTGTCACGCCGCCACAGACACGCCCTTTAACGAAAACTCAAGATCTTCGCAATTTAACATCTCTAAGGCCTCTAGATCAGAATGACCAAATATAATGTTGATATCATTAAATCTCTAGGAGGAGTTTGATACAAGTCATTTCCTGTTGCCAACAGGTGGCGCTGTGATTATAATAGAATATTGGCCTTCAGATGTGTTCAGGCCAGGACTCTTATTGAATATGTGAAGTTTGAGGCAAATCGGACATTTTATGGCTGAGTTATAACAAGTTTTATATCCATGGCGAGACCTCGAAATTTGTCAGGCTGCCACGGACACGCCCTTTACCGAAAACTCAAGATCTTCACAATTTAACATCGCTAAGGCCTTTATATTAGACTGGCCTATTTTGGTATTGATCTGTATAAATCTCTAGGAGGAGTTGGTTGAAGAGTACAGCATGACACTTCCTGTTGCCTGCAGGTGGCGCTATGACTATAACTGAATATGGGCATGTAGATGTCTTCAGGTCAGGAGTGTTATCACACATGTGAAGTTTGGGACAGATCGGACATTTTATGGCTAAGTTATAGCAACTTCCTTTTTCATGGCGAAACATCGAAATTTGCGAGGCCGCCACGGACACGCCCTCCGATGAAAACTCTAGATCTTCACAATTTAACGTCACAAAGGGCTTTAGATTAGACTCACCAAATTTGCTGTTGATCGGAATAAATCTCTAGGAGGAGTTCGTTCAAGTACGACGCCTGAAAATGGCAAAAATGACACAAATTTTGTTGAGAATATTAATATTAACCGACTTCCTGTTGGGTTCCGGATTTTGCTCCAAGAGGCTTTTTTGTAGGTATTGGTGTGTTACATGTGTGTACCGATTTCCGTACATGTACGTGAATCACAGCTGAAAGCGCACAACGCTGAACATCTAAAGGTGGTGCTGTCGAGCCATTTTGCCACACCCACTTCTGAAACCCATATCAGACGTAAATTTTCGCCAGGTTTGATGTGTGTGCAAAGTTTTGTGAGTTTTCGGGCATGTTTAGGTCCTCTAAAATGCGATTCATTTTGGAGAAGAATAATAATAATAATAATAATAATAATAATAATAATAATAAACGGAGCAGATTCAATAGGGTCCTCACACCATCGGTGCTCGGGCCCTAATTAAAGCTGCAAGCAGCGATGGTAGGGCCCTCGCACTCGGGCTCACCGCCGATCGGTGGCGAATGGTGGGCACTATGCTATTAACACAGAAAATGTAGGAGGAATATGTCAAAGTCATTGATATGTGCCAATCTTCCTTCTGCCAGCTGGTGGCGCTATGCCTATAACTGAATATTGGCATGCAGATGTGTTCAGGCCAGTGCTTTTATCAAACATATGAAGTTTGGTGAAGCTTGAACATGGCATGCTTGAGTGTAAGTCATGACATATCCTGCTGCCAACAGGTGGCGCTATTACAAAATATTGGCTTTTAGATGTCTTCAGGCCAGGACTATTGGCAAACATGTCAAGTTAGGTGCAAATTGTACATTGCATGCTTAAGTTAGTGTAAAACAAGTAATTTGCTGTTTCCAGCTGGTGGCGCTATGACTATAACTAAATATTGGCATGTAAATGTATTCAGGCCAAGACTCTTATCAAACATATTAAGTTTGGGGCTGATTGGACATTGCATGCCTGAGTTACAGTAACTTCCTGTTTCATTGCATTAAGAGTATGCTTTAGCACTTAGCTAAATCTTGCTAACATGTTTCTAGCATGTTGCTACCCTATTTAACACTTGTTGATATTTTTAAAATGTTGCTGGGCATCCACAACAGTATTAAACATGTGACTTCCTGTTGCCAGCAGGTGGCACTATGACTATAACTGAATATGGGCATGGGCTTGTGTTCAGACCAGGACTCTTATCAAACATATTAAGCTTGGGTCAGATTGGACATTGTATGCATGAGTTACACTTATTTTTCTTTGTATTAATATCATGCTTTAGCTCTCAGCTAAGTGTTGCTAGCATGTTTTAACAAGATTCTAGCATGATGCTAGCCTATTTAAAACTTGCTGACGCTTTTTATTATGTTGCTAGAAGTCCGTAACACCATTAAACGTCACTTCCTGTTGTCAGCAGGTGGCGCTGTGACTATAACTGAATATGGGCATGTATATATCTTCAGGCCAGGACTCTTATCAAACGTGAAGTTTGGGGCTGATTGGACATTGCATGTCTGAGTTACAGTAACTTCCTGTTTTATGTCTTTAACAACATGCTTTAGCACTAAGTAAGTGTTGCTAGCATGTTTGAGTACGTTTTAAACTAGTTTAGCACTCAATGGCTTTTTTAGTGTGTTGCTAATAGTGTGTCACAGTGTTAAACATGTCACTTCCTGTTGACAGTAGGTGGCGCTATAACTATAACTGAATATTGGCATGTAGATATCTTCAGGCCAGGACTGTTATCAAACATGTGAAGTTTGGGGCTGATTGGACATTGCATGCCTGAGTTACAGTAACTTCCTGTTTCATTGCATTAAGAGTATGCTTTAGCACTTAGCTAAATGTTGCTAACATGTTATAGCATGTTTCTAGCATGTTGCTACCCTGTTTAACAGTTGTTGAATTTTTTTAAAATGTTGCTAGGCATCCACAACAGTATTAAACATGTGGCTTCCTGTTACCAGCTGGTGGCGCTATGACTATAACTGAATACGGGCATGGGAGTGTGTTTAGGCCAGGATTCTTATCAAACATGTTAAGTTTGGGGCTGATTGGACATTGTATGCCTGAGTTAGAGTAACTTCCTGTTTCATTGTATTATTAGCATGCTTTAGCATATTAGCTAAGTGTTTTGCTAGCATGCTTTATTATTTTTGTAGCATGTTGAATATTAAGTTTGGGTCAGATTCAACATTATATACATGAGTTACAGCAATTTCCTTTTGTATTTGTATTAATAGCATGCTTTAGCTCTTAGCTAAGTGTTGCTAGCATGTTTTAGCATGTTTGTAGCATGTTGCTAGCCTATTTAAGACTTGTTAACGCTTTTCAATATGTTTCTAGGAGTCCGTAACAGTGTTAAACATGTAATTTCCTGTTGTCAGCAGGTGGCGCTATGACTATAACTGAATATGGGCATTGACGTGTGTTCAGGACCGGACTGTCATCAAACATGTGAAGTTTGAGGCAGATCGGACATCGTATGCCTGAGTTATAGCAACTTCCTTTTTCATGGCAAAACATCAAAGTTTGTCCGGCCGCCACGGACACGCCCTTCGACGAAAACTCTAAAGCTTCGCAATTTAACATCGCAAAGGCCTTATGATGACACTCAGCAAATTTGAAGATGATCGGATAAAAACTGTAGGAGGAGTTCGTTAAAGTATGAGGCCTGAAAATGGCAAAAACTGCACAAAAATCGTACAGGAAATTCAATATAACGGACTTCCTGTTGGGTTTCGGATGTTGCACCAGGAGACTTTTTTGTAGGTATTGGTGTGTTACATATGTGTACCGAGTTTCGTACATGTACGTGAAACGTAGCTCGAGGGGCACTCCGTTGAAATTTTATAGGTGGCGCTATCGAGCCATTTTGCCACACCCACTTTTGAAAACCATATCAGATGTAAATTTTCGCCAGGTCTGATGCGTGTGCAAAGTTTCGTGAGTTTTCGGGCATGTTTAGGCCCTCAAAAAGACTTTTCATTTTGGAGAAGAAGAAGAAGAAGAAGAAGAATTAAAGCTGCAAGCAGCGATGAACGGGCCCTCGCACCCGGGCTCACCGCCGACCGGTGGCTTTAGGAACACAGCAAACGGTGGGCAGTATGCTTTTAATACAGTAAATGTAGGAAAAATTGATCAAAGTCACTTAAATGTGCCAAACTTCCTGCTGCCAGCTGGTGGCGCTATGCCTATAACTAATTATTGGCATGTAGATGTGTTCAGGCCAGCACTTTGATCAAACATACGAAGTTTAGTTCAGATTGACCTTGGTATGTGTGAGTTAGTGCAAGATATGATATATCCTGCTGCCAATAGGTGGCGCTATAATAATATCTGTATATTGGCCTTTAGATGTCTTCAGGCCAGGACTTTTACCAAACATGTGAAGTTTGAGGCAGATCGGACATTTTATGGCTGAGTTATAACAACTTTTATGTCCATGGCGAAACATCAAACTTTGTCAGGCCGCCATGGACACGCCCTTTGACGAAAACTCAAGATCTTCACAATTTAACATCCCTAAGGCCTCGAGATCAGACTGACCAAATATAATGTTGATATCATTAAATCTCTAGGAGGAGTTTGGTACAAGTCATTTCCTATTGCCAACAGGTGGCGCTGTGATTATAATAGAATATAGGCCTTCAGATTGGTTCAGGCCAGGACTCTTATCGAACATGTGAAGATTGAGGCAAATCGGACATTTTATGGCTGAGTTATAACAAGTTTTATATCCATGGCGAGACCACGAAATTTGCCAGGCCGCCACGGACACGCCCTTCAACGAAAACTCAAGATCTTCGCAATTTAACATCGCTAAAGCCTTTTTATTAGACTGACCGATTTTGGTGTTGATCTGATTAAATCTTTTGGAGGAGTTTGTTGCAGAGTACAGCATGACACTTCCTGGTGCCAGCAGGTGGCGCTATGAGTAAAACTGAATATGGGCATGTAGATGTCATCAGGTCAGGTGTGTTATCACACATGTGAAGTTTGGGGCAGATCGGGCATTTTATGCCTGAGTTATAGCAACTTCCTTTTTCATGGCGAAGCATCGAAATTTGCCTGGCTGCCACGGACACGCCCTCCGATGAAAACTCTAGATCTTCGCAATTTAACGTCACAAAGGGCTTTAGATTAGACTCACCAAATTTGCCGTTAATCCGAATAAATCTCTAGGAGGAGTTCGTTCAAGTATGACGCCTGAAAATGGCAAAAATTACACAAATTTTGCTAAGAAAATAAAAAATAACCGACTTCCTGTTGGGTGTCAAATTTTGCTCCAAGAGGCTTTTTTGTAGGTTTTGGTGAGCTACATGTGTGTACCGATTTTCGTGCATGTACGTGAATCACAACTGAAAGCGCACACCGCGGAACGTGTAAAGGTGGCGCTATCGAGCCATTTTGCCACACCCACTTCTGCAACCCATATCAGACGTAAATTTTCGCCAGGTCTGATGTGTGTGCGAAGTTTCATGAGTTTTCGGGTATGTCTAAGCCCTCAAAAATGCGATTCATTTTGGAGAAGAATAATAATAATAATAATTAAAGCTGCAAGCAGCGATGAACGGGCCCTCGCACCCGGGCTCACCGCCGACCGGTGGCTTTAGGAAAACAGCAAACGGTGGGCAGTATGCTTTTAATACAGTAAATGTAGGAAAAATAGATCAAAGTCACTTAAATGTGCCAAACTTCCTGCTGCCAGCTGGTGGCGCTATGCCTATAACTGATTATTGGCATGTAGATGTGTTCAGGCGAGCACTTTCATCAAACATATGAAGTTTGGTGCAGATTGACCTTGGTATGTTTGAGTTAGTGAAAGATATGATATATCCTACTGACAATAGGTGGCGCTATGATAATATCTGAATATTGGCCTTTAGATGTCTTCAGGCCAGGACTTTTACCAAACATGTGAAGTTTGAGGCAGATCGGACATTTTATGGCTGAGTTATAACAACTTCTATGTTCATGGCAAAACATCAAACTTTGTCAGGCCACCAAGGACACGCCCTTTGACGAAAACTCAAGATCTTCACAATTTAACATCTCTAAGGCCTCTAGATCAGACTGACCAAATATAATGTTGATATCATTAAATCTCTAGGAGGAGTTTGATACAAGTAATTTCCTGTTGCCAACAGGTGGCGCTGTGATTATAATAGAATATTGGCCTTCATATTGGTTCAGGCCAGGACTCTTATCGAACATGTGAAGTTTGAGGCAAATCGGACATTTTATGGCTGAGTTATAACAAGTTTTAGATCCATGGCGAGACCTCGAAATTTGTCAGGCCGCCACGGACACGCCCTTCAACGAAAACTCAAGATCTTCGCAATTTAACATCGCTAAAGCCTTTTTATTAGACTGACCGATTTTGGTGTTGATCTGATTAAATCTCTTGGAGGAGTTTGTTGCAGAGTACAGAATGACACTTCCTGTTGCCAGCAGGTGGCGCTATGAGTAAAACTGAATATGGGCATGTAGATGTCATCAGGTCAGGAGTGTTATCACACATGTGAAGTTTGGGACAGATCGGACATTGTATGCCTGAGTTATAGCAACTTCCTTTTTCATGGCGAAACATCGAAATTTGCGAGGCCGCCACGGACACACCCTCCGATGAAAACTCTAGATCTTCACAATTTAACGTCACAAAGGGCTTTAGACTACACTCAGCAAATTTGGCGTTGATCCGAATAAATCTGTAGGAGGAGTTCGTTCAAGTACGACGCCTGAAAATGGCAAAAATGACACAAATTTTGTTGAGAATATTAATATTAACCGACTTCCTGTTGGGTTCCGGATTTTGCTCCAAGAGGCTTTTTTGTAGGTTTTGGTGTGTTACATGTGTGTACCGATTTCCGTGCATGTACGTGAATCACAGCTGAAAGCGCACACCGCTGAACGTCTAAAGGTGGCGCTGTCGAGCCATTTTGCCACACCCACTTCTGAAACCCAAATCAGACGTAAATTTTCGCCAGGTTTGATGTGTGTGCAAAGTTTTGTGAGTTTTCGGGAATGTTTAGGTCCTCTAAAATGCGATTCATTTTGGAGAAGAATAATAATAATAATAATAATAATAATAATTAAAGCTGCAAGCAGCGATGAACGGGCCCTCGCACACGGACTCACCGCCGACCGGTGGCTTTAGGAACACAGCAAACGGTGGGCAGTATGCTTTTAATACAGTAAATGTAGGAAAAATAGATCAAAGTCACTTAAATGTGCCAAATTTCCCGCTGCCAGCTGGTGGCGCTATGCCTATAACTGATTATTGGCATGTAGATGTGTTCAGGCCACCACTTTCATCAATCATATGAAGTTTGGTGCAGATTGACCTTGGTATGTTTGAGTTAGTGAAAGATATGATATATCCTGCTACCAACAGGTGGCGCTATGATAATATCTGAATATTGGCCTTTAGGTGTCTTCAGGCCAGGACTCTTACCAAACCTGTGAAGTTTGAGGCAGATCGGACATTTTATGGCTGAGTTATAATAACTTCTATGTCCATGGCGAAACATCAAACTTTGTCACGCAGCCACGGACACGCCCTTTAACGAAAACTCAAGATCTTCGCAATTTAACATCTCTAAGGCCTCTAGATCAGACTGACCAAATATAATGTCGATATCATTAAATCTCTAGGAGGAGTTTGATACAAGTCATTTCCTGTTGCCAACAGGTGGCGCTGTGATTATAATAGATTATTGGCCTTCAGATGTGTTCAGGCCAGGACTCTTATCGAATATGTGAAGTTTGAGGCAAATCGGACATTTTATGGCTGAGTTATAACAAGTTTTATATCCATGGCGAGACCTCGAAATTTGTCAGGCCGCCACGGACACGCCCTTCAACGAAAACTCAAGATCTTCACAATTTAACATCACTAAGGCCTTTATATTAGACTGACCGATTTTGGTGTTGATCTGTATAAATCTCTAGGAGGAGTTGGTTGTGGAGTACAGCATGACACTTCCTGTTGCCAGCAGGTGGCGCTATGACTATAACTGAATATGGATATGTAGATGTCATCAGGTCAGGAGTGTTATCACACATGTGAAGTTTGGGACAGATCGGACATTTTATGCCTAAGTTATAGCAACTTCCTTTTTCATGGCGAAACATCGAAAATTGCGAGGCCGCCACGGACACGCCCTCCGATGAAAACTCTAGATCTTCACAATTTAACGTCACAAAGGGCTTTAGATTAGACTCACCAAATTTGCTGTTGATCGGAGTAAATCTCTAGGAGGAGTTCGTTCAAGTACGACGCCTGAAAATGGCAAAAATGACACAAATTTTGCTAAGAAAATTAATAATAACCGACTTCCTGTTGGGTTTCGGATTTTGTCCCAGGAGGCTTTTTTGTAGGTATTGGTGAGTTACATGTGTGTACCGATTTTCATGCATGTACGTGAATCATAGCTGAAAGCGCACACCGCGGAACGTGTAAAGGTGGCGCTATCGAGCCGTTTTGCCACACCCATCTCTGAAACCCATATCAGACATCCATTTTCGCCAGGTTTGATGTGTGTGCAAAGTTTCATGAGTTTTCGGGTATGTTTAGGCCCTCAAAAATGCGATTCATTCCGGAGAAGAAGAATAATAATAATTAAAGCTGCAAGCAGCGATGGTAGGGCCCTCGCACTCGGGCTCACCGCCGATTGGTGGCGAATGGTGGGCACTATGCTATTAACACAGAAAATGTAGTAGGAATATGTCAAAGTCATTGATATGTGCCAATCTTCCTTCTGCCAGCTGGTGGCGCTATGCCTATAACTGAATATTGGCATGCAGATGTGTTCAGGCCAGTGCTTTTATCAAACTTATGAAGTTTGGTGAAGCTTGAACATGGCATGCTTGAGTGTAAGTCATGACATATCCTGCTGCCAACAGGTGGCGCTATTACAAAATATTGTCTTTTAGATGTCTTCAGGCCAGGACTATTGCCAAACATGTCAAGTTTGGTGCAAATTGTACATTGCATGCTTAAGTTAGTGTAAAACAAGTAATTTGCTGTTGCCAGCTGGTGGCGCTATGACTATAACTAAATATTGGCATGTAAATGTATTCAGGCCAGGACTCTTATCAAACATATTAAGTTTGGGGCTGATTGGACATTGCATGCCTGAGTTACAGTAACTTCCTGTTTCATTGCATTAAGAGTATGCTTTAGCACTTAGCTAAATGTTGCTAACATGTTTCTAACATGTTGCTACCCTATTTTAACACTTGTTGATATTTTTAAAATGTTGCTAGGCATCCACAACAGTATTAAATATGTGGCTTCCTATTACCAGCTGGTGGCGCTATGACTATAGCTGAATATGGGCATGTATATATCTTCAGGCCAGGACTCTTATCAAACATGTGAAGTTTGGGGCTGATTGGACATTGCATGCCTGAGTTACAGTAACTTCCTGTTTCATTGCATTAAGAGCATGCTTTAGCACTTAGCTAAATGTTGCTAACATGTTGCTAACATGTTTCTAGCATGTTGCTACCCTATTTAACACTTGTTGATATTTTTAAAATGTTGCTAGGCATCCACAACAGTATTAAACATGTGACTTCCTGTTGCCAGCAGGTGGCACTATCACTATAACTGAATATGGGCATGGGCTTGTGTTCAGACCAGGACTCTTATCAAACATATTAAGCTTGGGTCAGATTGGACATTTTATGCATGAGTTACACTTATTTTTCTTTGTATTAATATCATGCTTTAGCTCTCAGCTAAGTGTTGCTAGCATGTTTTAACATGATTCTAGCATGATGCTAGCCTATTTAAAACTTGCTGACGCTTTTTATTATGTTGCTAGGAGTCCGTAACACCATTAAACGTCACTTCCTGTTGTCAGTAGGTGGCGCTATGACTATAACTGAATATTGGCATGTAGATATCTTCAGGACAGGACTGTTATCAACCATGTGAAGTTTGGGGCTGATTGGACATTGCATGTCTGAGTTACAGTAACTTCCTGTTTTATGTCTTTAACAACATGCTTTAGCACTAAGTAAGTGTTGCTAGCATGTTTGAGTACGTTTTGAACTAGTTTAGCACTCAATGGCTTTTTTAGTGTGTTGCTAATAGTGTGTCACAGTGTTAAACATGTCACTTCCTGTTGACAGTAGGTGGCGCTATAACTATAACTGAATATTGGCATGTAGATATCTTCAGGCCAGGACTGTTATCAAACATGTGAAGTTTGGGGCTGATTGGACATTGCATGCCTGAGTTACAGTAACTTCCTGTTTCATTGCATTAAGAGTATGCTTTAGCACTTAGCTAAATGTTGCTAACATGTTATAGCATGTTGCTACCCTGTTTAACAGTTGTTGATTTTTTTAAAAATGTTGCTAGGCATCCACAACAGTATTAAACATGTGGCTTCCTGTTACCAGCTGGTGGCGCTATGACTATAACTGAATACGGGCATGGGCGTGTGTTTAGGCCAGGATTCTTATCAAACATGTTAAGTTTGGGGCTGATTGGACATTGTATGCCTGAGTTAGAGTAACTTCCTGTTTCATTGTATTATTAGCATGCTTTAGCATATTAGCTAAGTGTTGCTAGCATGCTTTATTATTTTTGTAGCATGTTGAATATTAAGTTTGGGTCAGATTCAACATTATATACATGAGTTACAGCAATTTCCTTTTGTATTTGTATTAATATCATGCTTTAGCTCTTAGCTAAGTGTTGCTAGCATGTTTTAGCATGTTTGTAGCATGTAGCTAGCCTATTTAAGACTTGTTAACGCTTTTCAATATGTTTCTAGGAGTCCGTAACAGTGTTAAACATGTCATTTCCTGTTGTCAGCAGGTGGCGCTATGACTATAACTGAATATGGGCACTGACGTGTGTTCAGGACCGGACTGTCATCAAACATGTGAAGTTTGAGGCAGATCGGACATCGTATGCCTGAGTTATAGCAACTTCCTTTTTCATGGCGAAACATCAAAGTTTGTCCGACCGCCACGGACACGCCCTTCGACGAAAACTCTAAAGCTTCGCAATTTAACATCGCAAAGGCCTTATGATGACACTCAGCAAATTTGAAGATGATCGGATAAAAACTGTAGGAGGAGTTCGTTAAAGTATGAGGCCTGAAAATGGCAAAAACTGCACAAAAATCGTACAGGAAATTCAATATAACGGACTTCCTGTTGGGTTTCGGATGTTGCACCAGGAGACTTTTTTGTAGGTATTGGTGTGTTACATATGTGTACCGAGTTTCGTACATGTACGTGAAACGTAGCTCGAGGGGCACTCCGTTGAAATTTTATAGGTGGCGCTATCGAGCCATTTTGCCACACCCACTTTTGAAAACCATATCAGATGTAAATTTTCGCCAGGTCTGATGCGTGTGCAAAGTTTCGTGAGTTTTCGGGCATGTTTAGGCCCTCAAAAAGACTTTTCATTTTGGAGAAGAAGAAGAAGAAGAAGAATAATAATAAACGGAGCAATTCCAATAGGGTCCTCGCACTGTAGTGCTCGGGCCCTAATAATAATAAACGAAGCAGATCCAATAGGGTCCTCACACCATCGGTGCTCGGGCCCTAATAATAATAATAATAAACGGAGCAGATTCAATAGGGTCCTCACACCATCGGTGCTCGGGCCCTAATAATAATTAAAGCTGCAAGCAGCGATGAACGGGCCCTCGCACACGGGCTCACCGCCGACCGGTGGCTTTAGGAACACAGAAAATGGTGGGTAGTATGCTTTTTATACAGTAAAAATAGGAGAAATATGTCAAAGTCACTTAAATGTGCCAAATTTCCTGCTGCCAGCTGGTGGCGCTATGCCTATAACTGATTATTGGCATGTAGATGTGTTCAGGCCACCACTTTCATCAAACATATGAAGTTTGGTGCAGATTGACCTTGGTATGTTTGAGTTAGTGAAAGATATGATATATCCTGCTGCCAACAGGTGGCACTATGATAATATCTGAATATTGGCCTTTAGGTGTCTTCAGGCCAGGACTCTTACCAAACCTGTGAAGTTTGAGGCAGATCGGACATTTTATATCTGAGTTATAACAACTTCTATGTCCATGGCGAAACATCAAACTTTGTCACGCCGCCACAGACACGCCATTTAACGAAAACTCAAGATCTTCGCAATTTAACATCTCTAAGGCCTCTAGATCAGACTGAGCAAATATAAAGTTGATATCATTAAATCTCTAGGAGGAGTTTGCTACAAGTCATTTCCTGTTGCCAACAGGTGGCGCTGTGATTATAATAGAATATTGGCCTTCAGATTTGTTCAGGCCAGGACTCTTATCGAATATGTGAAGTTTGAGGCAAATCGGACATTTTATGGCTGAGTTATAACAAGTTTTATATCCATGGCGAGACCTCGAAATTTGTCAGGCCGCCACGGACACGCCCTTCAACGAAAACTCAAGATCTTCGCAATTTAACATCACTAAAGCCTTTTGCTTAGACTGACCGATTTTGGTGTTGATCTGTATAAATCTCTAGGAGGAGTTTGTTGCAGAGTACAGCATGACACTTCCTGTTGCCAGCAGGTGGCGCTATGACTATAACTGAATATGGACATATAGATGTCATCAGGTCAGGAGTGTTATCACACATGTGAAGTTTGGGACAGATCGGACATTTTATGCCTGAGTTGTAGCAACTTCCTTTTTCATGGCGAAGCATCGAAATTTGCCAGGCCGCCACGGACACGCCCTCTGATGAAAACTCTAGATCTTCGCAATTTAACGTCACAAAGGGCTTTAGATTAAACTCAGCAAATTTGGCGTTGATCCGAATAAATCTCTAGGAGGAGTTCGTTCAAGTACGAGGCCTGAAAATGGCAAAAATGACACAAAATTTGCTGAGAAAATTAAAAATAACCGACTTCCTGTTGGGTGTCAAATTTTGCTCCAAGAGGCTTTTTTGTAGGTATTGGTGTGTTACATGTGTGTACCGATTTCCGTGCATGTACGTGAATCACAGCTGAAAGCGCACACCGCTGAACGTCTAAAGGTGGCGCTGTCGAGCCATTTTGCCACACCCATCTCTGAAACCCATATCAGACGTAAATTTTCGCCAGGTTTGATGTGTGTGCAAAGTTTCATGAGTTTTCGGGTATGTCTAAGCCCTCAAAAATGCGATTCATTTTGGAGAAGAATAATAATAATAATAATAATAATAATAATAATTAAAGCTGCAAGCAGCGATGAACGGGCCCTCGCACCCGGGCTCACCGCCGACCGGTGGCTTTAGGAAAACAGCAAACGGTGGGCAGTATGCTTTTAATACAGTAAATATATGAGAAATATGTCATAAGTCATTTAAATGTGCCAAACTTCCCATTGGCAGCTGGTGGCGCTATGCCTATAAATGGCATGTAGATGTGTTCAGGCCAGCACTATTATCAAACATATGAAGTTTGGTGCAGATTGACCTTGGTATGTTTGAGTTAGTGAAAGATATGATATATCCTGGTGTCAACAGGTGGCGCTATGATAATATCTGAATATTGGCCTTTAGGTGTCTTCAGGCCAGGACTCTTACCAAACCTCTGAAGTTTGAGGCAGATCAGACATTTTATGGCTGAGTTATTACACCTATGTCCATGGCAAAACATCAAACTTTGTCAGGCCGCCACGGACACGCCCTTTACTGAAACTCAAGATCTTCACAATTTAACATCTCTAAGGCCTCTAGATCAGACTGACCAAATATAATGTTGATTTCATTAAATGTCTAGGAGGAGTTTGCTATAAACCTAATCCCCTGCAAGGACTTCAGATAATGCCAACTGTGAACCAAATGTGAACATTTTCCCTATATTCTGATGATGATGATAAGAACATGTAATTCATGATGATAACAAAATGTTATTATTGCTTGCATTACATTCACCACTTCTGCTTAAATCGTTACCTATCTGTACAATTTGTATGTGGATATTGCTTTGCTGGTGACTCCTGTTATAAGACATCACTCTTAAGCGCTACATAACTAAGAATCAATAAGGAAAACGGTGCACAGTTGGCAAATGCATTCACAGTAACCCTCTGCTAGTTTGGATTTTAAGTTTACTGAATTGAAAGGGTTACACTTTAAAATCAACACAGAGACACATACACACAATATATAAAATGTTGCCATCCAGTTTCATTTGTTAACATTAACTATATTAGTTAACATGAACAATAATTAAATAGCATTTATTAATGTTAATTAATATTAAGCTAAAAAAAAGTATTCATATATTGTTTAAAGGTAAATTAGTTTATGTACTGTGAATTAACATGAACATGAACACAGTTCATGTGGGTGTACAGCAATACACAAAGTGCTCTATAAACGCTTAATTCTTTCAAAATATCTTTAAAAATCAAGTTGAGTGTTTTAATGGGGCGATATATATATAACTGATCTTAAAATGATGGTTTTCGGATGTTTTGAACAGATAACAGCAAAGTTTGTTTTGTTGTCAAAGTTTGTCTTGAAATTTTTAATTATTATAATTTTATATTCAATAAATAACACTATGAAAATATTGTCTACAATGAAGATTATTCACTCATGCTTAAAAGTTGTATTTTTCTTAATCTTTTGCTATGTGACTGAATAGGACAAGTTCATGGTACAGTTCAGTAAAAATAAATAAAAAACAACAACTGCAAAATACAAACAATGAAAGATTTAATGACCCTTTATATTTTCTCAAAGTATCAGACATATTTATGTCGATTACGCTACAGCAATGTGCATCTTCCTCAAAGATGGTCTTAAGCAAAACAGCATGTTCCACTGGTCTCTCTCCCTTACACCCCTCCCCCCTTCAGTCACTCTTCAGTGACTCAATGGTGACTGAACACAGACAGGCACAGGCAGAGTGACAGCAGGTTTCTAATTTCTTTTTTTAATTTTCTTTAATTCATAGAAGCTTGTATAAAATTGATATTTACACCACTTGCTCAGAATGATAAGATCTCTGTGTGAAAAAAGTTGTAAAGAGTTTGGATGCTGCACTTTAAAGATATAAAAAAATTAGGGTTATGTTTTTTTACTACATCTTTAAAAAATCACCACGTCAACACCGTTCAAGATATCCCAAATTCGCTCGCAATTTAACATCTTCAGAATCTTCTCTTCATGTTAAAAAAGTTTGGTGTGAATACCTTATTTTTCTTAGAAGGAGTGTGAATTTGTTTACAGCCTGATTTTTCCAAAAATCCACATTCAAATCAAAATAGCCGGCTTCCTGTTGGTCTTAGCTAATGAGTTTGATTTAGAAAGTTGTCCAGATTGATGAGAACAATATATGTACAGAGTTTGGTGACTGTAGGAAAAACTAACCCCCCAACTTTTGTCAAAAGATGGCGCTATAGAGTGCCTGCTCCACGCCCATTTATGACCTTTTGCCAGTGTCTAACTATCATTAATATTGACGTGTGTGTTGAGTTTCATGAAATTCTAAGCATGTTATCTGCCTCGAAAAGACAGGAATCAAATTTTAAAGTTTGACACGTTGCCATGGCAACAGCATTTGATTTATCATCGACCCCTTTACATATTCTCATCGGCCGTGTTTTGACATTATTTTGATGAAGTTTGAAGAAAATCAAGTAAAATTAAGAGGCTGATTTCAAAGGATTTTGAAAATGACACGCTTCCTGCTGCCAGTTGGTGGCGCTATAACTTTGACTCATAATAGTCACATTTATGGAATCGGCATCATACAACGAACAAACTGGTGAAGTTTCATAAGAATCAAGCAATGTGTGCAACAGTAATTAGACACTTCCTGTTTCTCATTTCTCGCCATAACTTTGTCGCCTTGCCACGGCCAAACCGTTCGAGATATCAAAAATCCCCTCGCAATTTAGCGTCCCCAATGTCTTGAGATCATGCTGACCGAGTTTGGTGACAATCCTATGGAAACCCTGGGAGGAGTACGTTAAATTCCAGAGCATGCGCTTTTTAAACAGCCCTAAATATCTCACTTCCTGTTGCGTTCAGCCCATGACATAGAGTACAAAAGTTGTTTGGCTCAGTGAGATCTATATGTGTACCGAGTTTCATATCAATACGTGCAAGTATGTGTGCGCAGTACATCAAGTTTTCAAACTGTGTTCTAGGGGGCGCTGTAGAGGCCCTGAACCACGCCCGGGTCCCAGCCTCTGTGGCGTCCTGATGGCCGCAGATTCCGACGTGTGTGCAAATTTTCAAGAGTTTTTGAGTATGTTAAGGCCCCCAAAAGTGCCCAGAAGGTTTAAAAAAATAAAAAAAAAAAAAAAAATAAGAACCCTTAGAAGAACAATAGGGCCTTCGCCCTTTTGGGCTCGGGCCCTAATAATAAACGGAGCAATTCCAATAGGGTCCTCGCACTGTGGTGCTCGGGCCCTAATAATAAACGAAGCAGATCCAATAGGGTCCTCACACCATCGGTGCTCGGGCCCTAATTAAAGCTGCGAGCAGCGATGAACGGGCCCTCGCACCCGGGCTCACCGCCGATCGGTGGCTTCAGGAAAACAGCAAACGGGGGGCAGTATGCTTTTAATACAGTAAATGTAGGAGAAATATGTCAAAGTCACTTAAATGTGCCAAACTTGCCGCTGCCAGCTGGTGGCGCTATGCCTGTAACTGATTATTGGCATGTAGATGTGTTCAGGTCAGCACTATTATCAAACATATGAAGTTTGGTGCAGATTGACCTTGGTATGTTTGAGTTAGTGAAATATATGAGATATCCTGCTGCCAACAGGTGGCGCTATGATAATATCTGAATATTGGTCTTTAGGTGTCTTCAGGCCAGGACTCTTACCAAACCTGTGAATTTTGTGGCAGATCAGACATTTTCAGGCTAAGTTATAACCACTTCTATGTCTATGCAGAAACATCAAACTTTGTCAGGCCACCACGGACATGCCCTTTAATGAAAACTCAAGATCTTCACAATTTAACATCTCTAAGGCCTCAAGATCAGACTGACCAAATATAATGTTGATTTAACTAAATGCAATCAATGCAAGGACTTCAGATAAATGCCAACTGTGAACCAGTATGCTACAAATTGCCTATTTTCTGATGATGATGATAAGAACATGATTCATGATGATAGCAAAATGTTATTATTGCTTGCTTTACGTCCACCACTTCTGCTTAAATGTCATTGTTACCTATCTGTACAATTTTTGTGTGGATATTGCTTTGCTGGTGACTCCTGTTATAAGACATCACTCTTAAGTGCTACATAACTAAGAATCAATAAGGAAGACGGTGCCCAGTTGGCACATGCATTCACAGTAACCATCTGCTAGTTTTGATTTTAAGTTTACAGAATTGAAAGGGTTACACTTTAAAATCAACACACAGACACATACACACAAAATATAAAATGTTGCCATCCAGTTTCATTTGTTAAAATTAACTATATTAGTTAACATGACCAATAAATAAATAGCATTTATTAATGTTAATTAATATTAAGCTAAAAAAAGTATTCATATAAAGTTTATGTACTGTGAATTAACATGAACATGAACACAGTTCATGTGGGTGTACAGCAATACACAATAAAGTGCTCTATAAACGCTTCATTCTTTCAAAATATCTTTAAAAATCAAGTTGAGTATTTTAACGGGGTGATATATATATATATATATATATATATATATATATATATAACTGATCTTAAAATTATGGTTTTCAGATGTTTTGAAGAGATAACAGTAACATTTGTTTTGTTGTCAAAGTCTGTCTTAATTTTTTATTATCATTATTTTATATTCAATAAATAACACTATGTAAATATTGTCTATCAATGAAGATAAATTGATCATGCTAAAAAGTTGTATTTTTAAATCTTTTGCTATGTGACTGAATAGGACAAGTTCATGGTACAGTTAAGTAAAAAATAAATAAAAAACAACAACTGCAAAATACGAACAATGAAAGACTTAGTGACCCTTTATATTTTCTCAAAATATCAGACTCTCAAAGATCAGACATATTTATGTAATTACAATACATACAGTATGTGCATTTTTTGTTCAAAGATGGTCTGTAGGATGGCTCTCTACTCTGTCACCCTCTCTGCCTCTCACCCCTCCCCCCTGCAATAATGAGCTTCTCTGTGCCTGACTGAACGCACACACATACTGTAGAGACATTCACCAGAGTGACAGCAGGTTTCTGAGTTATTTTTTTAATTTTCTTTAATTCATTGAAGCTTGTATAAAATTTATATTTCCAGCACTTGCTCAGAATGATTAGATCTCTGTGTGAAAAAAGTTTTAAAGAGTTTGGATGCTGCACTTTAAAGATATAAAAAATTAGGGTTATGTTTTTTACTACATCTTTAAAAAATCACCACGTCAACACCGTTCGAGATATCCAAAATCCGCTCGCAATTTAACATCTTCAGAATCTTCTCTTCATGTTCAAAAAGTTTGGTGTGAACAGCTGGTTGTTCTTAGGAGTAGTGTGAATTTGTTTACAGCCTGATTTTTCAAAAAATCCACCTTCAAATCAAAATAGCCGGCTTTCTGTTGGTCTTAGCTAATGAGTTTGATTTAGAAAGTTGTCCAGATTGATGAGAGCAATATAAGTACAGAGTTTGGTGACTGTAGGAAAAAATAACCCCCCAACTTTTGTCAAAAGATGGCGCTATAGAGTGCCTGCTCCACGCCCATTTATGACCTTTTGCCAGTGTCTAACTATCATTAATATTGATGTGTGTGTTGAGTTTCATGAAATTCTAAGCATGTTATCTGCCTCGAAAAGACAGGAATGTAATTTTAAAGTTTGACACGTTGCCATGGCAACAGCATTTGATTTATCATCGACCCCTTTACATATTCTTATCGGCCGTGTTTTGACATGATTTTGATGAAGTTTAAAGAAAATCGAGTAAAATTAAGAGGCTGATTTCAAAGCATTTTGAAAATGACACGTTTCCTGCTGCCAGTTGGTGGCGCTATAACTTTGACTCATAATAGTCACATTTATGGAATCCGCATCATACAAGGAACAAACTGGTGAAGTTTCATCAGAATCAGGCAATGTGTGCAACAGTTATTAGACACTTCCTGTTTCTCATTTCTCGCCATAACTTTGTCGCCTTGCCACGGCCAAACCGTTCGAGATATCAAAAATCTCCTCGCAATTTAGCGTCCCCAATGTCTTGAGATCATGCTGACCGAGTTTGGTGACAATCCCATGGAATTCCTGGGAGGAGTACGTTAAATTCCAGAGCATGCGCTTTTTAAACAGCCCTAAATATCTCACTTCCTGTTGCGTGGAGCCCATGACATAGAGTACAAAAGTTGTTCAGCTCGATGAGTTCTATATGTGTACCGAGTTTCATATCAATACGCGCAAGTATGTGTGCGCAGTACATCAAGTTTTCAAACTGTGTTCCAGGGGGCGCTGTAGAGGCCCTGAACCACGCCCGGGTCCCAGCCTCTGTGGCGTCCGGACGACGGCAGATTCCGACGTGTGTGCAAATTTTCAAGAGTTTTTGAGTATGTTAAGGCCCCCAAAAGTGCCCCAACGGTTGAAAAAAAAAAATAAATAAAAAAATAAGAATCCTTAGAAGAACAATAGGGCCTTCGCCCTTTTGGGCTCGGGCCCTAATAAACGGAGCAATTCCAATAGGGTCCTCGCACTGTAGTGCTCGGGCCCTAATAAACGGAGCAATTCCAATAGGGTCCTCGCACTGTAGTGCTCGGGCCCTAATAATCAACGTCATCAGTTATTATAGCAACACACATCATAAAGCCAAGAGTTTGTAGACTCTCCTAGACACTAGGTTTGCTTATTGAAATACTTTATGTGAGGACAAATCCTTGCCCCATGTGATGATATTCTAGAGAATGCTTCTATTCTAGCATAGCAATTTCTCTGTGTGCACAGCAAGGTTCACATGAAAAGGTTTACCGTTTCTGGTGGGGAAGAAATTGACTGGCCTGCACAAACGCCAGACATGAACTCTATCAGACACCTTTAGAATCTGAGAAAGCTGAATGAGAGCCAGGTTCCATTGACCACTGTCAGTGTCTGACCCCACTGATGCTCTGGGCCTAAATGGGAGCAAATCTCTGCATCCATGTTCTGAAATGTAGTGAAAAGCTTTGCAGAAAAGTGGAAGTTGTAGCAAAAGGAGGGATTCATGCTTTTTGCCATGCTTTTGAAATTAAATGTTCAACAAGACACCAGGAGCATCAGTGAGGTCAGGCACTGACACTGAGTGATGGGGCTGGGCTCACTGTTCCAGTTCATATCAAAGGTGTTGGGGTTTAGCTCTGGGGATTGTACAGACCAGTCAAGTCTTTTCACAACAGGCTCAGTAAACCATTTCTTTGTGGACCTTGCTTTGCACCCAGGGGTACTGTCATGCAGCAAGAAAAGGACTTCCTTTTCTAACTTGTGCAACAAAGTTAGAAGCACACATTTCTCTTGAATGTTCTTTCATATGATTAAGTATTGTTTTCACTGTAATTACTGGAATAGTCAAACCCTTAGTTTGAACACTTTTGGCCATGTAGTATATTTGATATGTTCTAAATTTATTTGTTGTAATTGGTAAATGTCATAATTTTGGTAATTTATGGTCTATTAATTAGTCAAAATAAAATGCAATATATGTTAAATTCAAATTCAAATAAACTGCATTCCAGTGAAAATTCCAGTCATATAGCATAATCAAAGCTTTATTGGCATGTCAAGCATTTACAGTAGGCTATCATTTACAAAACTATTCAGAAGGTTAAGTAAAGAAATTTAAATGAAGGGAAAAAAACAAATATAAATGAATATAAAAATATAACTAGTAATAATATGCTAATAATAATAATATTATAATACAAATAGGGGAAAAGACAATCAGTTAATGGACTTACAAAAACACAGACAAGGAAGACGCAGAAACGAGTGATCTCATATGTGAGCATATGCATGTGAAGAATAATGCCAGGAATTCAGGCGATCCAGGAAGTGGTAAAGGCCTGTGCAAGCTTTGGGAGTTCTGATGAAATCTACTGCATCTTTACTTTGATAATTGTACTAAATATGATCCAGATGTTGTATTTGATAAAAATGCAATTTTCTCAGGTTTTTGCTCAAAATTTAGCTTTTTTATGAAACATACCTACATTTAAGTGTTGATAAAAAAGATGCTTGAAGCTAGAATGAAACAGATTATTCCTTGTTTAAAAGTAGAGGGTATTTTCTTTATTTTGGTGTATTGCATGTTTAGATATTTATACAACAATGGATGGGATTTTAGTGAAAATCATTAAACATGCTGGTGGAGGCTGGCACATTTTTTTCAAAAACACTGCCGGAGAAAGAGTTAAACTACCAGCCTATTCTTCCTGACTTCATTGTTGCAATTTGTATTTAGTTGATTATTAAAGAAAAGGAAACACGTTATATATTCAACTAAGATATTGCATTGATCCAGCTGTAGTCTTTTATCATTATTTAAATTAAAAATACTGTATAAAAGTGACACTTTAGTTTGGGAACCAGTTCTTGCTTTTAACTAACTATAAACTCAATAAATTCCTAATTTGCTGCTCTATATTAATAGTTTGTAAGGTAGTTATGTTTAGGTATGGGGTAAAATTAACCCACAATGACACTGGCTAAACAAATAAATACAGTAAACAACAGGATAAAAACGACATTGTCACACCCTCTGCACGTTCCCTCAGCCCCAATCACCACGATCCTCCACCAACCAGCCAATCACCACCACAGCACACCCGTGAACCATCACCAGAATTCTAATCACCGTCACCTGCACCAGCAATCACCACACCCTTCATATACTTACCTCTGTCACTCACTCACCGGCTGGTATCGAAGTTGCATGGATGTTTCTCTGTGGATCTTCTCCCCCTCCTGTTGTCTCTCCTGTGCTCCTCGTGGATATTCCAATGTTCTCCTATGCTCCCCGTGGATTGCTCTAATGTTCTCCTGTGAAACACCTCAAATGCTCCTCGTGGATTTCCCCGATGATCTCCTGTGAAACACGTTGATCGTGTTAAAGGGAAGTGACTGTTGCTAACGCTATACTACTTATGAACTTGAACTCACCTGTTGTGTTGTGTTTGAAGATTTGACCACAGACCTTTATTCACCCGTTTGCACGTGTGTTGAACTGTGCACGTTTGTTAATAAATACCTTGAAAGATACTCACCTTCTCCCTGTGTGTGTGGTCGTGACAGGATACCAGCCCAAAAGTATTAACTCACCGCGTCACTCATGGAGGCGAGCGCCGCGATCACCGAAGACACCCCCGACCCATTTTCGGATATGGTAAACGTCCTTCGTCAATCTCTACCTGCTGCTCCAACGACGATTTCCAACACGCCCCTCTCTCGCCCCATGAGTTATTCCGGAGACCCGGGTGGTTGCAATGGTTTCCTCCTGCAAAGTTCCCTCTATATCGAAGCCAACGCACACCAGTTTCCTAACGAAATTTCTAAAATATCTTTTATGATTTCCCTCCTCACTGGGCAGGCACTTCAATGGGCAGACGCACTCTGGAATTCACGGAGCGACGCTTTAATCTCCTATAATGCTTTCGTTGCCCACTTCAAGGACGTGTTTGGAGCTGCGCTCACTCCCCTTTCCGTGCATGATGAACTGATCACTCTGAATCAAGGTACGTCCAATATTCATGAATACACCCTGCGCTTCCGCTCCCTAGCGGCCACCAGTGGTTGGAACCAAGTCGCTCTCCTAGCAGCCTACCGTAAGGGGCTTAAACCCCAGATCCGCAAGCATATGGTCATTTACGATGACAATGTACCGCTGGAAACCTTTATTAAGAAGGCAGTAGGCATTTCTCAACATCTCTCAGCGTGTCCTTCTACAAAGTCTGTACCCAGCTTCCCTCCACTCCGAACACCGTCACCCCAACGAGATGCGGAAGAGCCTATGATTACCGACTCCTATCGCCTGGATCCTGCGGAGAGGAAACGACGAATTAATAATCGTCTGTGCCTATATTGTGGAGAAGCCTCACACTTCATCAGTGCCTGTCCAGTCCGCCCGCCTCGTCCAATGGTGAGTACCGTATCTATTACTCCAGCCATGTCTCTCTTACCCCATATTACCGCTGAACTAATAATAAACTCTCGTACTCTCCCCATCTATGTGCTCGTGGATTCCGGAGCGGCTGGCAATTTTGTTTCATCACACTTCATTGCTAAACATCGAATTCCCACCGTTCAAAATGAGGTCACATACCAAATTACCACAATCCAAAACTCACCATTGGGCGATGGTAAGATATCTCGCCGGACCAGAAAAGTGACCCTCGTCTCCCAACACAACCACCGTGAACATCTGACCCTCCTAGTACTCCCGCGAGCCAACGTGGATGTCATCCTGGGCAGACCATGGCTCATTAAGCACCAACCCCGCATAGATTGGAGCACAGGAGAGGTCCTGGAGTGGGGCAAAACGTGTGAGAACCACGGCTACCATCCTTCCTCGTCGGATGCAGAGTCTCCATACCGTCCTATTCCTCTGCACGCCACCACCATAGAGAGCCCTGCCACTCAATCCGCCACCGCCATTCCCCCCGTCTATCAGTCTTTCACCGATGTCTTCAGCAAGGAACGGGCTACACAACTACCACCGCACCGGCCCTGGGATTGTAGTATCGACCTGCTGCCAGGCGCCAAACTACCCCACGGGAAGATCTACCCCCTCTCACGTCCTGAGCAGGAGGCCATGGAGAATTACATCCAGGAGGCTCTCCAACAGGGGTTCATCAGACCTTCCACGTCCCCAGCAGCATCCAGTTTCTTCTTCGTCCCCAAGAAGGATGGTGGGCTCAGACCCTGCATTGACTACCGGGTGCTCAATGACGCCACGGTGAAATTCGCCTATCCACTTCCTCTAGTGCCAGCTGCCTTGGAGGAACTACGGGAAGCCCGCATCTTCACCAAACTCGACCTCCGCAGTGCGTACAACCTGATCCGTATCCGAGAAGGAGATGAGTGGAAAACCGCCTTCATCACCCCGACCGGTCACTATGAATATCAGGTGATGCCCTATGGCCTGGCTAACAGTCCTTCCGTATTTCAGAATTTCATGAACGAAATCTTCCGCGACTACCTCCATCGATTCGTAATCATCTACATTGACGATATCCTCATTTACTCACGTAACCTAAAGGAACATCAAGACCACGTCCGCCAGGTTCTCCAACGCCTCCGTGAGTACCAACTCTATCTGAAATTAGAAAAATGTGAATTCCATCAGCCCTCCATCTCCTTTCTCGGATACGTGATCACTGCGGAGGGAGTTCGTATGGAAGCCGGTAAGGTGGACGCAGTGGCCAAGTGGGCGGAACCCAGGACGGTGAAGGAGCTTCAGCGTTTCTTAGGCTTCGCTAACTTCTACCGACGCTTTATAAAAAACTATAGCCTCCTATCGGCTCCACTCACTTCCCTCTTAAAGGGAGGACGCCGGGTACTACAGTGGACTCCAGAGGCTCAGCAAGCCTTCGACCGTCTAAAGCTAATGTTCACCACCGCTCCCATCCTCAAGCACCCCGACCCTTCAAGGCCCTTCGTGGTGGAAGTAGATGCGGCGGACGTAGGCGTAGGAGCTGTGCTGTCCCAGTGGTCTGATGAACCCCGATCCCTCCATCCGTGTGCGTACTATTCCAAGAAACTCACCCCAGCCGAGCAGAATTATGGAATTGGAGACCGCGAACTGCTGGCAATAAAGCTCGCCCTCGAAGAGTGGCGGCACTGGTTGGAAGGAGCCCAGTTCCCCTTCACCGTAATAACCGACCACAAGAACCTCCAGTACATTCAGCACGCCAAGAGACTAAATGCCCGCCAAGCTCGCTGGTCACTATTCTTTGCCCGATTCAATTTCAACATTACTTACCAACCCGGCCACAAAAACACCAAAGCAGACGCCCTATCACGTATGTACTCACCTGAACCTACCTCTGACGATCCTGATCCAATTCTACCCCCATCTGTCTTTCTCGCACCCATACTATGGCAGCTGGATGAAGATATACGGGCCGCCACCTTCGAGGAACCTGCACCACCGGAGCTTCCCCCGGGTCGTGTCTATGTCCCAAGCCGTCTCAGACCCCTTCTGCTGGATAGTACGCACACGTCCCCCGGCTCAGGACATCCTGGCAGCAGGCGAACCCTCTCGCTCCTCCAGCAGAAATATTGGTGGCCCAACATGAGCAGGGAAGTGGAACGGTACGTCCAGGGATGTTCGGTCTGCGCCGTCAACACAACCCCACGCCGCTTACCCGAAGGTAAATTACAACCGTTACCTATTCCCCGCCGACCCTGGACACACTTGGGCATTGACTTCGCCACAGACCTGCCCCCCTCTCAGGGTTACACCACAATTTTAGTGGTAGTCGATCGATTCTCAAAAGCTTGCAAATTAATACCTCTCAAAGGTCTCCCCACAGCACTAGAAACCGCAGAGGCACTGTTCCACAATGTATTCCGGAACTTCGGACTCCCAGAAGACATCGTGTCCGATCGGGGACCCCAATTCATTTCCAGGGTCTGGCGGGCCTTCTTCCAACTCCTGGGTACCACAGTCAGCCTGTCATCCGGATATCACCCTCAAACGAACGGGCAGACCGAACGGAAAATACAGGAAATCTCCCGCTACCTTCGGACGTACTGTTCCCAACATCAAAACACCTGGAGCCAGTATCTACCGTGGGCTGAGTATGCGCAAAATTCCCTCCGTCAAACCTCTACTGGTCTAACCCCATTCCAATGTATTCTAGGTTATCAACCAGCTCTGTTTCCATGGACTGGAGAGTCCTCCGAGGTGCCCGCGGTAGATCACTGGTTCCGAGAGAGCGAGAGGGTGTGGGACTCAGCGCACGTCCATCTCCAGCGGGCAGTACGGAGGCATACGGAACACGCCAACCGTCGTAGGTTACCCAACCCAGTTTACCTCCCCGGGGACCAGGTATGGCTGTCCACTCGAGACATACGCCTCCGGCTGCCCAGTAGGAAGCTGAGTCCCCGCTACATAGGGCCCTTCACCGTTCACTCACAAATCAACCCTGTCACCTACCGTCTAAACCTACCTCCACATTACAGAATCGCTCCCTCGTTTCACGTTTCCCTACTCAAACGCCACACTGAACCCCTGTTCCCTTCCTCCACAGAATCGAAGTCACCTCCTCCTCCCGACCCGCCAGAGATCCTTGGAGATAACATCTACCAAGTCCAAGAAATCCTAGACTCCCGGCGGCGGAACGGCCAGCTCCAGTACCTAGTGGACTGGGAGGGGTTCGGACCCGAGGAGAGATCGTGGATACCCCGTGACGACATCCTGGACCCGACTCTCCTCGAGGAATTCCACCGCCAACATCCCGAACGCCCAGCTCCCAGAGGTCGTGGTCGTCCCCGTCGCCGTTCTTGGGTGCCAGGAGTCACCCGTGGAGGAGGGGGTGATGTCACACCCTCTGCACGTTCCCTCAGCCCCAATCACCACGATCCTCCACCAACCAGCCAATCACCACCACAGCACACCCGTGAACCATCACCAGAATTCTAATCACCGTCACCTGCACCAGCAATCACCACACCCTTCATATACTTACCTCTGTCACTCACTCACCGGCTGGTATCGAAGTTGCATGGATGTTTCTCTGTGGATCTTCTCCCCCTCCTGTTGTCTCTCCTGTGCTCCTCGTGGATATTCCAATGTTCTCCTATGCTCCCCGTGGATTGCTCTAATGTTCTCCTGTGAAACACCTCAAATGCTCCTCGTGGATTTCCCCGATGATCTCCTGTGAAACACGTTGATCGTGTTAAAGGGAAGTGACTGTTGCTAACGCTATACTACTTATGAACTTGAACTCACCTGTTGTGTTGTGTTTGAAGATTTGACCACAGACCTTTATTCACCCGTTTGCACGTGTGTTGAACTGTGCACGTTTGTTAATAAATACCTTGAAAGATACTCACCTTCTCCCTGTGTGTGTGGTCGTGACAGACATATTATTTCCATGTTTTTGCCACACACTTATGTTTTGTTATGTATGGAAAACACATACTGTATTTCTCCTACTCTCTCTTCCTCACAGATGCACACACATACAATTTGCATACACGTTAGCATACGCGATAATGTTGTTAGTGTTGTTCTGATGATTAACAACTTAAAAACTACATGACATTTTTCAAAAGCGAGGTAACGACGGCGTGGTCTTGAAGAAAATTAATAAAGTTTCACTATTAGTAGAGACGCCGCTGTTGAACACTTTTGAGAGACACACAGACTCACAGAGGTTATTCACAAGCTTAATCTCTATCCCTCTCTCTCTCTCTCTCTCTCTGTCTGCTTGTCTGTCTGTCTAAACTTCATCTGCTATCAACTGCTCAAGCGTCGTTAATAGGTCTAAAAATGTGGAATTAGCAACAGAGGCATTGGGTGAGCTGTGTAAGAAATCAATCATACTCACAATAGCGGTTTAAGGACAAAACTGGACGAATGCCTTGAAATATGTCATCTGATTGATGTCTTGAAATGAGGTTGACCAATTAAATGCTACCTAAGCAGAATAACAGACAAAAGTATATTTTAACATGTTTTGTCTTATTGAAGGTACTGTAAGAGAAAAAAGGTTTTGATGAGAATGACAATCAGTCTCTCTCAGTAGCCTCGGTGTGTGGGAAAGTTAAATATCCATGTGAAACTCAAAAAGTCATTCTTTTGTTTGAATTCGCTGGACCCATCTGGAGCTCTCTGCTGGCTTAGAAAGAAGTGTCTAACAGCATTAATGGAACTGGATGTACCTATTGATTCAGTAACCACAGTGTGAATATAAGTGCATGTCCGGGCATGCAAAGATGACATCACAGTACTTGCTTTTGCTTCAGTGGATCATTTATGCAGAAATAATAATGGTCCACACATTTCCTATCCCACACATATGAATGAAGAGTCTGATATTGACAGCAATGCAAATATCAGACATAAAAATGACTTAAAATAACTGTCATAGCCATGTGTTTGTTAATTCATTCAAAGATAATGCCTTGTTAATTAATGCAAAGCTATATGTGCTGTTTATCTGGTTTGCTACTTATATTAATAGCACTGCATACTGTTACTTTGGCTATTGAGGCATAGCTGAGAATACAATGTGGACTTTAATGTATTCTAAGTATACTTTACTAAATGCCACTGTGGTAAGTTAGCATCTACAAAGAAAAATGCACTCTAAATGACACTTCTGAAGAAGTGTGGCTTTGCATGATTTATTCACATCTGCAAAATCATTACTGAAAGTGCAATCACACCTTAAATAAGTTTATGCACCAGTACTGCACAGTGCATAAACTTTTTACTGTGCATTAAGAAGTGTGCCAAAAAAGTGTTTAGATGCCATCTTCAATCCCTCACTGCACATTGCAAACCTATAGAACTGTGAAAGGGGCTATTAAATTTATTGCTGAGTCTTCACACACTGGCCATCATCTATTCCCAAACTTTTCTTATAGAAACCCATCCAAAGAAAGTCATAGATGTCCTGTAGGTTTCTTATATTAACCTGCTAGACACTGGTTAATTAAAAACAACAACAACAACAACAACAAAAACAAGCAAAAATAGAACTGTTGAATAACGAATAACAGTTGAATAACGTAAACTACTGTAAACTAAAGTTGAAATAAACTAATCTGAGATTATTTCACTCTGAATCCTCCCCTTACCAGTCATCAAAAGAATATGTACTTAATTATATTAAGTATTATTGTTTTCTCAAGTAAATGGCAGGCCCTGTCACGGCAAAGGGAGGAAATGTTTGACACAGAGTTATTTGATGTAAAAAGCTACCAATAAAATGTGGTTAATTTCTTCACCTGAATCCTTTCCTTTTACATGAAAACACAAATTAAAATGCAAACAAATCTAATGATTTGTAATGATCACATCTGACCAACAGATTATACATTATTAATTACAGATTTTTTGACAGTCAGGCAGAATACAGTCTGTCGCACAAAAGAGTTACATCATCTGATGTTCAAAACTTAACTCCTTGAACTGCATACCAGAAAAACAACAACAAAATACAATTAAATAGAGCTGAGGCTATCTGACAAGTTCAAATATTTAATTTTAGAATAGCATAAACAAATATAAATATAAATAGCTATACACAATATTTAATTTTTTTTGGCTCAGGCCTGCTGGTCCATAAACTGATATTTTATGAACTGGTACTGATTTGGTGCTGAAGGATGCTCTTTTGTTTATCACAAAGTAAAATGGAAAGCTGTCTGACCAAAAAAAAAAAGAGAAAAGAAAAGAAAGAAATGTATAATACCGAAGGATCTAGATGAGAATCACCTTGGCAATGCAGACGCACTGAATATAGTATGGCAACATACAACTTAACACAAAAATCTATAAAACTGTGCAAAAAAAAAAAAAAAAAATACATAAATAAATAAAATAAATAAATAAATAAATAATAAGCTGGCTTCCTAAATAAACATAGTGTTACACCAGGCCAGCAGAGGGAGCTCTTACCCACACTGACTGTTGCTGCTCCCTCTGCTGCCTCTATGGTAGCTTCCTGTTTGTCAGCCATAAAAGCCAGCTCAACACACTTACACACCGCGAAGTATTGATTTGCTACTGTGGACTTTACTGAGCGTTTTCCCTGTTTTCTAGATTTAGTCTTAGTCAGTTTATCTGGTTTCATTTTCACGTTTGGACTGCTCTTTGGATTTTGACCCTCTGCCTGTGTTCATTTGGATTACTCTCTGGATTATCTCTGCTGTTGTTGTTCGCTGGTGATTGACCCTGTCTGTTTTGACCTCGTCTAATAAAGCCTTGCATTTGGATCCCCACTCTCAGTCGTCCCGTTTGTGACACATAGAGTTTCATGAACTCTGTGAAATTACTTAAGAAGATCAAGCATCAACATCCCCAATTTGACAAAAATGCTAGGTGCTTTCCAGTACTTAAAAATAAAGTCATAGTGTTAGATTAAATACAATAGTATTAGATTAAAGTCATTATATTTTAAGGTGATGATATTATGTAGCCATAAGGAAAGAAATATAAAAAAATGAAAGGCTAGTCTTGCTTTAATGTGCTGCTAAAACGGCATTGTAAGTGACTGACTAGGCGTCAGTTATTTTATTCTGAAAATGTGGTATGTATGCTAGCATTGGCAAAAGTGTTCATTGAAACACAATAGCTTATATTTATGCAAGGCCCAAGTTACTAACCAATAGGCACATTAAACAAAATAATGGGGACTTCAAAACTAAATTCTTCAAGCTAAAACAAGATTAAATAGAGTTAAACCTTAATTAACATTTATGCATCTAGTAACAGTTTACCCTGGATGCAAGCCATACAGTTTATCAATGGGTTGTTGTTTTTCTAAGGAACTGAACCCATGGTGCATTGTTAGCAACATGCTCTGCCTGTGAGAGTTTGAGTTTGTTGTATTACAAGACACAACAGTCTATATTGATTTCTCTATATATGTATTTTATAAAATACCGGTATTTATATAATATTCACAGGCCAGTTCTTGTTTTGCCTCTGTGCTAATCCAGTATTAGCAAGGAATCCTAAATTTAGTTCTAATAATGTTATATAATACCAATGTATAGTATTGTCACACACAGACGAATGCAGAGACGGAGGTAAGCATAAGATAAAAGTGGTAAGTTTATTTGAACAGCAGGTAAGTAGCAAACAGCAGTATTGTTGGTTATGAAGGTGAGTAATCTTATCTGAACAGTCCTCGTGCACAGGTTGTAAGTTGCCTTCTGAATTCGGAAGATCCGTCACGAAGTCAACCCCGAGATGGGACCAGGGTCGCTGTGGGATGGGGAGTGGTACCAGTTTACCTGTGGGCAGATGACGAGGAGTGTTAGTAGTGGCACAGACTGAGCAGCTTTGGACGTACCTGTTGACATCCCGGGTCATACTGGACCACCAGTAACAAGGTTGGAGAAGCAAGAGGGTCCTTCTGCTACCTGGGTGTCCAGAAGGCGTTGACGTTGGGAGCTAGGGACGTAGATTTTACCTTCAGGACACTCCGGCGGAGCAGGCTCTTGGAGAGTGGCCTCTTGGATCCAGGTGTCGATGTCCCACTGGATGGGGCTAACAATCAGTTCGGGTGGAATGATGTGTTCGGGTTCGGTGGAAGAGTCATTGGAGAATTGTCGGGATAGTGCGTCAGCAGATGGCGATGGAGGTGGTGTAAGAGCCGCCTTGAATGCCGCCTTGAATGCATTGATGAGTTCAGTGAAGGGATTCGGTGCAGTGGTTTCTTCAGTGTTCATTTCAGTATGGTCTGGTCTTCTGTCACACACAGACGAATGCAGAGACGGAGGTAAGTATAAGATAAAAGTGGTAAGTTTATTTGAACAGCAGGTAAGTAGCAAACAGCAGTATTGTTGGTAGTGATGTGACATTTGACACCGAAGCTTCGAAGCTTGTATCAAAAAAGCGAAACATCTCACAGTGAAGCACTGTACCGGAGCTTGATTCGTTTTGTCCATAACCACGTGACCTGTGACGTCCGAAGCTTCGTTTTCGCGCACAACCACGTGACTGCTTCATATTCTGATTCAAATAACGTGAACCCCTTGTGCAAGTATCAAGTGTCATACACTTTTTGTCAAGAATAAATCATAATACGAATAAATGTGTGCATGTGTAGTTTTGTGCATATCCATTTTGTAGTTATCCTTGCTTCACAAGCACTTCTAATTAATACTAATATTAGTCAAAATTATTCTTAATTTACTTTGGACATATATGCCTACATGAACCATGCTTATACTTGTATCATTTTATTAAAATGTTTATTTACAGATCAATTCGAGTAAAATTACTGTTTTTCTGACACAGCACAAATTGATGTGTTTGATGAAACTGTTAAAAATCGCTTTAAGATCTGTGACGCGAAAGCAACTTTTTCCACCTTTGTCCACAAGATGTCATTAGTGTGCAACATGTTGAAAAGCTTCGAATAACGAACCTTTTTATGATACAGTTGATGGGAAAGCCTCGGTGCTTCGAAAAGCTTCATTTTCCCATCACTAATTGTTGGTTATGAAGGTGAATAATCTGAACAGTCCTTGTGCACAGGTAGCGTAATCCACGGGAACAGATGGGAGAATCAGAGTCCATGAGAGTCTGGAGGAACAGCAGTAGCAGGGAGTGCGATCTGTAGACCAGACGATGAGTGAATGAGCAGGCCTGGTATATATGGGGTGTGGTAAGTGGAATCAGGTGAGTGTAATCAGAAGTCAGGTGATCCGGAACGAGTGGGTGGTTTCTCAGAGGGTGTGACTTGTGTAGGTGACTGGGGTGAGACTCTGACAATTATATGTAATTACAGGGTGTACTTTTTAATTTAACATAGCTTTTTGGTATTATTAATTACTTTTTATTTTGTATAATTTAGTTTCTTTTAAATGTATTTATTAATTTGTTTGTTTGTTGTTGCATTACAACAAGTGTTTTTGTCTCTTGCTAACTAACGACTGTTTTAGTCATTTTAAACCCAAGATAATAAACATCTGTGTTATGAATGAATGAATGAATGAATGAATGAATGAATGAATGAATGAATGAAGTGTAAGTCTCAGGCAAAACCTTTGAAAAATTACTTGCCACTGTTTCTGGATAACTAAGATTGTATGTTTTCTGACAGTCTTGCAAATCAGCAGAAGTATTGAGAAGGTCCTCACTGCAGAACATGAAATCCACTATATATAGTACTTCGCCCCCACGCCCCACAACCAGATGAACCTACATATCGGTGAAGGTGGTTCATTGTTTGCTCTGATCAATGTAAGTCTGCATTTTGATTACTAATAATAGTCGAGAATAGATTAATAATTTAGTGTGCGTCTTTAAGTAATGATCACACTTAAATATATGTTAAAGTTTTGACAGTGTCCATACTTTTTGATAACGCCAAGACATGTTTAACTAGTCCGCTAAACTGCCATCCATTAATGGTAAGTTAGGTCGTTTGTAGCGTTAACGTTAGCACGCACGTGTAGAGGTGGCCTATCTATTTAGCTAAACTAATTAGCTTTGGATAATACTGCTGGTATGTTCTTATGTTTATAACTTAGCTAACATGTGATGTTGTCAGTCAGGTAGCTATCTAGTTAGCCAGGTTAGCCACGCTACCCACTAGCCAGGTTAGGCATTGCTAACTTGGCAATAAATAACCTTTGAAATTTATTTAACGTTCTTCATAGATGCACAGAACAGTGTTGCGACATGGGCAGATTGTCCTTCAGAGATGCCAGAGCTGTTGCTCTAATTATCATTGCCCGTTCTGCGGACCAAAAGTCTTCAATCCCACCACGGAACTTCACATGGTGAAGTATCATGTCTCCAACCACTTATCGTTGGCAGTACATCATCAAGGCAAGTTGGCATTGATTTTTTTTATTCGAAGTTATTTGAACATAATTCATTATTATAAACGTTGTTAATGTTGATTATTATTTTACTGACGTTATCGGTTGCTTATTAGCCTAATTTGTTTTATGTAAGTATTGTAGTGTTGTAATGCTTAAACAGTTAAATAACATTGTTGACCTTTTTTAGCATGCTTCTTACATCAGTCTATTTCATAAGTAATATAGTCATAATCCAAAAAATACATCAAGTGTTAATTTAATAAGTTATCATACCCACATTACCACGACTTATGCCATTATGACTCACGACATTAAGTGTTATACCTTTATTTACATTTCATATATATATATATATATATATATATATATATATAATGTATATGTATGTATATGTGTATATACTGTATGTATATATATGTGTGTGTGTGTGTGTGTGTGTGTGTATATGTATATGTATGTATGTGTGTGTGTGTGTGTGTGTGTGTGTGTATATATATATATATATATATATATATAAATATTTTTTATATATAATAATTTTATTTTTTCAGAATTCCTAATTGTCAAGTGCAACTTGCAGTGCAGAGAACAGAGCTGGCCCTTGTGTGCACTCGCTTCAGAGACCTTGTGACACGGGAAGGCTTCAGAAGACGAGCCCATTTTCTTTGGTTTGACAGTAAGTGTTAATTGCAGAGTTTTTGCATAACTTTTTCAAAAGTTACATATTTTTATTAAAATTCAGGTGATTTTTGATTGATTGGCTGTTTAATGCCTTGTGTATTTTTGAATGTGTGATTTTAAAAAAATGTTTTATGTTTACAGGTGTCACAAATTGGACCGTTTTCTCACCGTACTACAAGGCGGAGTACTTACAAAATGTACAAACTGGAAACGTGTAGGCAATGTGGTGATGTTTACAAACACTGCACTCCAGGTATGCATTGTTAGTTGTTGCCATGGAGTGTTTTACTTTCAATGATGAATTAAAACATTTAAAAAATAATGAATATTGAAATATTTGCCTTCTTTGCTAACCCACAGGATATGGAGGTCGAGGAAGAAAGGGGGAACTTTTTAAAGTAATAAGTGAAGACACCCACCCAGACTTCTGCAGCGAGTTCTGCCAGATCTGTGCTGACCTGAAAGGATAAATAGTTAATTGTGAATGTCTGGTGGTTTCCCTGTAATGTTTGTGTCATTCTGCGTGTGCTCCCAATGTGGTTTTCCTTATGTTCTGCCTTCAAAGTTTCCCTACTGTTTTCACAATGTTTGTTTTACCTAGTGTGTCAATAAACATGTTTTTTTTCTCCTATTCAATTGCGCTGGTAATTAATTTTTTTAATGAATTTATGTGAGATACTCTTCATTTATAAGTATAAAATTAGTGGTGCTATAATTTAGTCACTTACAGTTGCATAATCAGTAGTGGAAAAGCACACATTTTCTACTTGAATTTAAACTTGATTTAATATTATTCAAAAGTAGAAGCGCCTACTTATTAATGAGAGGGGTAAAAGATCAGCCAGTCAAAGAATACATTTCCTTTTAAGAGATATTTATTCTTGCATGTAACAAGGAACCACATGCTTTTCAGGGAAGATGAAATTTAAGAATTTTTAATCATTCTTTTTATTTTGGATTATAATTTTTTGGATTATTTTTCCAAATGAAAAAAAAAAATCACATTCACACAATGTACAAACTGCAATGCTTGTAACTTTTTAAACTTTATTAAGTAAGATTTGTTTTCAGCAAGTTTGTTTTTCCATCAAAAGTCAAATCATCTTCATTTATATAGTGCTTTTATCAGTGTAGATTTGTTTCAAAGCAGCTTTACAGAGATAAACTTATAATTTAAGGAAACGGAGATTGTTTTGGCTTTATAGCGGTTCTTTAATAAAGTTATTTTCCAGCTAAAGTTAGTTTGATTCGCTTCCGTCGCAACGATCATTTGTTATTAAATTAGGCGCAGCTTGACGGCACCATTCTCTCTACACAGCCTTTAAACGCGAACCTGTGAGAAACGCTAGGAACCTGTCGACCAATCAGAATGCAGTGGGAGGAAATCCAACTCCGCCCCCTGAATCTGGATCCAACTCCGCCCCTTGGATCTGGATCCAACTCCTCCCAGTGGATTTCATGTTCTGCAGTGAGGTGCTACTGGAAGTATTGGCCAGTTAACTATGAAAAAGTAAGGAGCTAATTAGTTGTTACACTTTATTTTAAGGTATCCATTTTACAGTGTAATTATACATTTAAGTACTGAGTAATATGAATTAACTACATGTACTTATATGGTAAGGCTTAGGGTTAGGATTAGGGTTTGGTTTAGTGTTACTAGCATGTAATTTTGCATAATTAATTGTTATTAAAAGTAAGTACATGCAACATGTAACAAGGACACCTTAAAACAAAGTGTTACCAAAACTATTTGATCCAAGATGAGATACTTTTTTTTTTTAAATAAATAAATATGTAAATAATCCATCGGCCAACTCTAATTATCCAATTTGGCAGTTTGAGGCCTAGGTCTGCCTGGAATCAATCTGCTGGAGTACAGTATCTATGAGACTACTAATTCAGAATAATAATTCAAGATCCAAGTCCTATAGCAGTTTTATTATTTTTGTGGAGATTGCACTCTTAAAGGAGTAGCTCACTTCCGGAACAAAAAATTACAGATAATGAACTCATCCCCTTGTTATTCAAGATGTCCATGTCTTTCTTTCTTCAGTCATAAAGAAATTATGTTTTTTGAGGAAAACATTTCAGGATTTCTCTCCTAAAGGACTTCTATGGTGCCCCCGAGTTTGAACTTTCAAAATTCATGAGAGTATGCAAGCTCATGCTGAACAAAACTCTGGCCATTGTATTCATGTGTTCAACACTGGCTACAATGCTCACTGTAAACAGGGCAGAGAATTTTATGTCCAAATTATGTGAAAATGTAATATACATGTAAAGTATAATTGGAACTCAGGGAACATTATAAAATAATAACAAATGCAATTCATGTCCACTTTAAAACTTGCCTGTACTTCCTGGAGCACGCAAACGCTGGATGAGAATCAATGCCTAAATTATTTACCAAAATTACCTTTTATTTCTATAAAATGAGGAGAGATATGAGTCAATTTTAAGATTGTTTCTGTTTACCTGAGAAATACTGAGCATATAAACAAGGGAAACATACAGTAAAATGCAACTCAGAATGCATACAATGTTTTTCCTTTACCTATATTCTAAATCAGGTTGATTTCCATGCTGTTGTAGAAAATACTTTTTCTAAATGCTTTTAAATTTGTGTTTTGGATGTTCTGTGCTTATAAGAAGACAAAATGTTCTGTGCTTATGAAAAAGACAAAGAAGACACTGTAACAGAATCTGTTTAGTAAAATGTGTGTGTGTGTGTGTGTTTGTGTGTGTGTGTGTGTGTGTGTGTGTGTGTAGTTGCGAACTCTCTACATTCATGTAATTTCTGTGAAACCTCTGTTTACAGGCACGTATGAGAAAAGAAGCCTTGCAACAGTAGCTATTTTGAAGGTCACTTTAGACTACACTTTTGGTCACTCTAAGAAGAAGAATGGGATGGGGCTGTATTTTCTTTTCTGTGCAGGAACGGTTGGGGACAACAGGCCCTGATTGGAGGAGGAAGCTGAAAGATGTCAGAAGGAGGGGCCTGCAGAATCAAGATTATAAATACCTGTTTTAGTTTTGTGAGACATTCTGGACTGCCCAGATGTCAGATTTGATATTGGCTGTTCTGTAATCCTGAGCTCAGCAGTCTTTGACTTTACTATTAAATTGGCTTTAAACTTTGATGCGGACTCGAACTGTTTTATTTAAAGGGCGAATAAACGAGCTGGGGGGGAGTGGGTATTCTTAGAATACCGGCAACTTCCAACAATTTGGAGGGGGCACCCGGATTCGCCCGAGACGAGGAATCAAAAGCTGAAGGACACTTCAACCTCAACTCCTGCGCGCAGAAAAGAAATTAACAGGTAAGCAGTTACCTTTTTCATAAAAAACTGCATTTTGGCTACTACTAAATTAAGAGTTGAGGAGGAAGGGGAATATCAGTTTTGCGCATTTTACTAGATTTAAGAGGGTAAAGTCAAAGAGTAAAAAAGAAACCTGGGTGAAGGATATCCCAAAGGACCTCAGTTTTGAGTGAAGGATATCCCAAAGGATACCAGGTTAATATAGTTGGGTGAAGGATATCCCAAAGGACCTCAGCTTTGAGTGAAGGATATCTCAAAGGATCCCAAGTTGAAATAGAAGTAAAAGGGTGAAGGATATCCCAAAGGACCTCAGCTTTGAGTGAAGGATATCCCAAAGGATCCCAAGTTGAAATAGAAGTAAAAGGGTGAAGGATATCCCAAAGGACCCCTTGATTAAGGGTGAAGGATATCCCAAAGGACCCCTTGATTAAGGCTAATTTAAGAGGTGAAAGAATTTCGTAAATAACCATTTCGGGCGGTCCCGAATGGTGATTTTCCTAAGGACCCCGAGGTGAAAGAATTTCGTAAATAGCCACTGTGGGCGGTCCCAAGTGGTGATTTTCTCAAGGACCTCCCAAAATTTAGACAAGTAAATGTATGTGTGTCATCTGTGTTTGTAGAATAGAAAAAGCGCTATATATATATATATATATATATATATATATATAAAAGGAAAAAGACTTTATTTTTGAAATAATAATTGTGTGAATATATGAATAGAGAATACATAAAGAGAACTATAACAGTTGAATTAACTGGTACCATAAAAGTTCAAAGAAAAAAAAAACCTTCCGAAAAAAAAAATGGTTGTGTCGATTATTCGGACATCTTCCAGATTGTAGATGGTGTGATCCGAACCGCGAGACTCTACCACTGATAAATAAGAGTTAAGAAATGGCAACTTACAAAGAAAATTGGCAGAAGATAGCTGAGATGGTGGTGGCGCAGACAGAGCCAAAAGATGTTAAGGAAAGACAGAAAGAATTATTGGGGTGTTGGTCCCACCTAGCAAATATTCAACAATGGAAGGATGGTAGTAAGGATACAGGCAAATTAGTGCAGTATATTAAAATGGAAGAAAAAAGGGCTCATGGAGAATTAAAAGGGAAAAGGCAGGAAAGAGAGATATGTTCCAGGTGGTCAAGATCAGGATTAGATAAAACTATAAAAGAAAAAGAGGCTGAATTGAGAAAGTGGACCAGGGTGGCAGCCATTGCCATGGTATTAAGTAAATGTTCCACTGTTACTGAAAGGCCTCCCCCATATGTTCCTACCGCCCCTATGGCAATCCAGATGCCTGTCTTTACGGTAGGAGAGGGAGAAGTTCATATTAAAGGAAAAGGAGTTAGGAAAAAGATACCGGTGTTAGGGGGAGAAATAGAAGCGAATATGAGTGAAGATGACAGGATAGTTAACACAGAAGAAAGAGACACATTAACAGTCACAGGGTATGATTTATACTATGAATTTGAAAACAGAACAGGAACGTTGACCAAGTCTATGACTAAACAGGTTAGGAGGAAAGAGGAACGCAGGAGAGGTGAAGAAGGAAAGCAAACTATGTTGAGAACCCTGGGGGGGGGGGGGGGGATATACCAGGAATGTATCCTTTAATGCAGGTGGGACAACAACAACAAGAATATAAGCCTTGGGGGCACTCAGATATGAACGCAGTTTTGCTGAAGCTACCAGAACTACCCAGGGGAGGGCAAAAATGGCTAAACAAGGTTGCATTGTTAACTCACGGGGTCACTTTAGCAGTGGGCGACATGAGGGCGTTACTAGGAGCAATAATGACTAGAACTAAGATGGAAGAGATAGAGAGAGAAGCCTTAATGGATGATGCAGATAATGGGGAACCATTAAATAGATACTTAAATAGGCTGAGCAAGGCCTTGGGCCAGATGTTCCCCACTCCAGAAATTACCTACCAAAGTATAAAATTCAAACTAAAGGCGGGCGAATCAGCAGCTGCCTATTTGCATAGATGTGAAGGGGAGTGGGAGGAGCAGACTGGAGAAAACCCTGATTCTAGTAAACTATGTCAAGAATTTTACAGACAGGCTGTAATAAAAGGGGTCCCACAAGCTGCTGCTTCTAGCATAGAAAACAGTCCGGAAATGGCAGGGGGAGACAGTGACACGTGGGTGAGACATTTTGTGCATCATGTTGATAGAGCTGTAGAGAAAGCAGGAAAGGAAGAGACAGAAATAGACAAACTGAAAACTCAGTTGCTAAAGATGCAAATAGAAACAGAGAAAGACAAGTCTAAAATGAAAGGGAAGGAAGTGCAGCAAATGCCAGTGCGAGAACAAACCAGCCAGAGTGCTTATCCACCACAGTTTCTACAACCTGCAGCACCACAGCGCTATTGTGACTGGTGTTACTAGGCCTCCAACCAACAGGGGCAGGGGAATGAGAAGAGGTATGAACATGAATTCTAGGGGGAGGGGCGTGTCTGCTCCACCATTGGGGGGTTGCTTCATTTGTGGAGACTTGAGTCATTGGAGGAGCGGATGCCCACAGAGGGGACAACCTCCTGCAAGGGGACGGGCTCCTTTTAGAGGAGGGGCTCCAAGAAGGGGGGGAGCTGTCCCAAATGCACTCTCTTGGCCTGCCAACCAACAGGTGCCCAGTCAATGCCCAGTCTGGGACCAGGCAGGTGATGCAGAGACGTACTGACGGGACCCAAAGAGAACCAGCAGGGGGGCAAAGGCTGAGCCCTACCTACAGGTGCTGGTCAATAATAAGCCTATAAAGGCCCTGGTGGACACTGGGGCCACTTTCTCCACTGTTACAGGGGGCACGGTGGAGAAAGAAACACTCTCATCTGACACAGTGAGAGTGCGAGGGTTCTCTGGGGAGTCAGAAAGATGGCCACTAACCAAGCCTCTGTCGATAAAGGTAGCAGGACAAACCCACCTGCATAGATTCTTGTACTCCACAAGTGCATCATCACATTTGTTGGGGAGAGACATTTAGTGAAATTGGGGGTAAGCATTTTTTGCTGTCCAGATGGCATATACATAAGATTTCTAGATGGCACAATTCATAATTGCTCCACTGGAGGGGGGCTGGTACAGGGGGACACAAGGAAATGGGTTCTGGAAAAGGTGGTGGACAAAGGGGCAGATATTTATTGGCTATTGCTAACTACACCAGACATGCCAGACGTTACTGAAATTGTACAGAAATGGACATCCTGGATAACCTCAAAATTTTCATTATCAGCACCAGTTGACCCACTGCACTGCACTGCACACTATAATATGACAGGGAGGGAGATTAGGTATATATGGAAGGATTTCAGAAAGAGGCAGGGATGAAAAATGCTAGGAGTGTCTTAAAATGGACTTTTGAGACAGAACAGGAATTCATCACACTAAAAACTGATTTGGCCAAAGCTGCGGAACTGCAGACCCCAGATTATTCTGTACCATTCCATTTGGATGTCAGTGAGCAAGGGGCTAGTGTGAGTGGGGTACTGTTCCAAAAACAACACCAACAGTGCAGGGTTCTGTTGTATCTGAGCGCCCCTTTTTGACCCAATTGAAAGAAAACATCCCCCTTACGCGAGATTTGGAACAGGATTGGCTAAAATGATAAAAATAAATAAATAAATAAATAAATAAATAAACATATTGTTGTGGGTCACCCCCTGATAATAGTGTCTAATCACTCGGTGGTATCTTTCATTTCTTCCTCTGCGTTCACTTTTTCTGCACTGAGACAACGAAAGTTGCTGAAAACCGTCACTGCCCCGAATATCACTCATGAACACAAAGGTATAAATATGGCTGATTTGATAGGGGAAGGGGAACCACATGACTGTGCTCCACTGGTAGAGAGGGACAACAAAATTAGGGAGAACATACCATTGACAGGTAACATGATGGGACTTTTTCTGTGATGGATGCTGTTTCCGGAGAGCTGATGACAACTTGTCTGCAGGGTATGCGGTGGTAAAAAGTTCAGATGTAGGGTTTGACACAGTGGTGAGTGAGGTAATGAGTGACCACCCCTCAGCACAATGACCTGAACTACGGGCTTTGATATGTGCTCTAAAATTGGCAATAGGCCAGAGGGTCAACATTTATTCTGACTCAGCATATGCAGTATCAGCAGCACTTACTGAGCTGCCAGGGTGGGCAAGATGTGGTTTCGTAACCTCAACAGGGAAGCCAATTAAACACGCCCAAGAAGCCACTGAGCTATTGCAGGCCATACATTTTCCAAATGAATAGGCTATAATAAAGTGTGCGGCGCACACAGGGGGGTGGGACTTTGTAGCGTTGGGTAACGCTGCAGCTGATGCAGCAGCTAAAGGGGCTGTTAGCTACACTGACAGTCAAATGCTTTTAACCACGAGCGATGAGCAGACCTCATTGGCTCCAGAAATAACAGTTCAATATGTGAAAGCACAGCAATTGGCGGCAACTCCAGAGGAACGCACTTCCTGGTTGGGTAAGGGGGCTGTAAAAGATGGGGAGGGAATTTGAAGGGGTCCAAATGGTAAACTGGTACTACCAGCTTCGAAAGCTGTGTCAGTACTGTCAGAAGCTGACAGTCTGAGCCAAAGTGGGGAAAAAGACATGACAAAGCGTATGAATTTGACTTTGAAACAAAAATTGGCTAAAATATGTTCTAATACAGGGATTAATTGGCTTACTGCTATTGTAATTGGTTTGATGTAAGTATGTTGCTCTATTAATAGCACAACTGGTTTAACACATTTTGAACTGTTGACAGGACGACAATTTCCTGGGCCTTAGGCCCCTTTTAGTAAGGAAGCTGGCCAGTTGCCACATGGGGACTACTATGACAAAGTAAGGGCGAAAATTAACATACTTTCTCCCCAGAACCCCACCTTTTCACAGGACTGGCAGCAGGTGACTGAAGCCCCCAGAATCAGTGGGTAAGACTGAAATTGATGAAACGAAAATGGCTGTCTCCAAGATGGTCTGATCCCATGAAGGTCACTGCAAGGACCTCACATTGTGTTCGACTGGCGGGTAAGGGAAAAACTTGGTATCATTTGTCATCTTGTGTGAGCTGTGATGCTACTTCCAGGTCGCTGCAGGAGACCAGAGTTGACCTGCGAGCAGGTCAAAGAGAGGGTGAGCAGGAAGAACAGGAAGCAGAAAAGGACACAACAGAAGAATCAGCTCAATCCTCAGAAGCCAACACAGGGACACAAAATTATCAAAAAGACACTTTTACTGTTCTAGAGAGTGTGGGAGATTTGCTTAAAATTAGCGATGATATTCCAATTGCACACTGCATTAGCGCAGACCATGCACTAGGGGCAGGTGTAGCAAAGCAAATAAGACAGAAATACGGGGTAGAACAGTTGCAGAAACATATTAGCGCCCCGGGTCAGTGTATTCTGACCACACACGGCAAGAAACAGATATTTCACCTGGTTACTAAAGTGGTGGTGCAGGGACCTGCCCACGTACAAACACTTAAGAGATAGCCTAGAAAAGCTCAAAGAGCTGTGCAGGATAAACAAAATACAGGTGTTGGCTATACCAAAACTAGGCTGCGGGTTGGACAGGTTAGACTACACCAAAGTCAAGGAAATAATTGAAAGTGTGTTCGCAGACGGGGACATACAAATAATTATACTGAGCAGAGATGGGTTTTAGGAGACAACTAATAGTGGGAGTGGAGTGTTTTGTGGGCTATACTAAAACTATGTTGGCCAAAAGCCCCATGGCCCGCCCTGATTCGCTATACCACCGACTCCGTCTATATAGGGGACACCAAACGGCGTGGGGTAAATGGGTAAACAAACTGATTGTCACACTGAAAGACGGGCCAGACAGGGTTGAAATGTTTATAACATTGTGAGTAGATGTGTCAGGAAAAGACCCATTACGACTTATACGAATACTGGTGGAGAGCAAAAACACCACAACTGCAGCCCCGGTGGTCAGGGATCTCACAAAGCCAGGTAAAGTGGTTAGAAGTACTGATTACAGCAATATCACCCCACATGACATAGTTACAATGGAAACAGGGTATAAAGAGACAAATTTATGGATTGATTGGTTACATGGGAGGGCAGCTGAATTGAAACTGAGTGGTTGTCTGGCTTGTGCTGCGGCTAGACCTAAACTTAATACAGAGCCAGCTCCTCCGCATCCTGAAGACAAATGGGGTTACGAGTGTATATTGAACATGACAAAAATGGCCGAACCAAAGAATTGCTCTGAACTGACCAAACTTTATCCTGCTACCACTAATCTCACTTCTGTAGGGGCTGCACATAAGGTAAGAGAGGTAAATTATATCTGTTTCAATTTCACTTCCTCTGGAAAAATAAGCTGACAGTAGGGAACTTCAGAGTGTCATGGTGCACGGTAATCCATCAAAGGGGACAGGACATGGTGGGGTCATGGGCAAGAGCAGGTCTGTATTATGCATGTGGTACAGGGGTGATGATAGCCAGGCCCACAGAAATTACAGAAGGATTGTGCGCTATGGTGAGGATGGCTGTCCCTTTAACTTTGATTGGAAACAGGTGAAAGCAGGTTGAGAGCAATCTGGTTAGGAGAAAAGATGCCTTTGCTGGCAGATGAGGGTGCATATGATGATGAGGATGAAGAAGTGTGATCTCTTTCAGAGATCAAGAGAGGGAATTGTAGAAAATAATTTTTCTAAATGCTTTTAAATTTGTGTTTTGGATGTTCTGTGCTTATAAGAAGACGAAATGTTCTGTGCTTATGAAAAAGACAAAGAAGACACTGTAACAGAATCTGTTTAGTAAAATGTGTGTGTGTGTGTGTGTGTGTGTGTGTGTGTGTGTGTGTGTAGTTGCGAACTCTCTACATTCATGTCATTTCTGAGAAACCTCTGTTTACAGGCACATATGAGAAAAGAAGCCTTGCAACAGTAGCTATTTTGAAGGTCACTTTAGACTAGACTTTTGGTCACTCTAAGAAGAAGAATGGGATGGGGCTGTATTTTCTTTTCTGTGCAGGAACGGTTGGGGACAACAGGCCCTGATTGGATGAGGAAGCTGAAAGATGTCAGAAGGAGGGGCCTGCAGAATCAAGATTATAAATACGTGTTTTAGTTTTGTGAGACATTCTGGACTGCCCAGATGTCAGATTTGATATTGGCTGTTCTGAGCTGATGGCTCAGGCGACTGAGGCGGAGATGTGGATCCGGAAGACCGCAGCAGAGCCGGAGCGACAGAGGACAAAGGCGGAGCTGATGGCTCAGGCGACTGAGGCGGAGATGTGGATCCGGAAGACCGCAGCAGAGCCGGAGCGACAGAGGACAAAGGCGGAGCTGGAGGGAAGGAGGAGCCTGACAGAGCCGGAGGGACAGAGTGACAAGGCGAAGCCGGAGGAATGGAGTCCCGAGGCGGCGGATGGTCGACGACTGACCAAGGCGGAGCCGGAGGGACGAGGGAGCCCGGTGGAGCTGGTGGGATGACGGGCCACGGTGGAGATGAGGGAGCCAGGAGCCAAGGCGGAGCCGGGGGGATGAGGGAGCCCGGTGGAGCTGGTGGGATGACGGGCCACGGTGGAGATGAGGGAGCCAGGAGCCAAGGCGGAGCCGAAGGGTCGGAGGACCGAGGTGGAGTCCAGGACTCGGAGGCTGGAGGTAGAGACTGGGGATCGACCTGCCTAGGCGGAGCTGGAGCCTGGGAGTCCCGAGATGGATCCACAATCCTAGATGGCGCAGCCTGAGGGAGAGCTGAGGGACAGACAGGCACCAGCAGAGACAGGGCTGAGGAACTGGCTGCTTTGAGTGGAGGCGGGAGAGGGAGGCTGGGTGGGAACTTCAGAGACTCTGGACGGCTGGACGGGACCAGCGCGGATTCAGGAGAACTGGACAAGACCAGTGGAGATTCTGGACGGCTGGGCGGAACCAGCGGGGACTCAGGACGGCTGGGCGGAACCAGCGGGGACTCAGGACGGCTGGGCGGAACCAGCGGGGACTCAGGACGGCTGGGCGGAACCAGCGGGGACTCAGGACGGCTGGGCGGAACCAGCGAAGGCTCTGGAAGGCTGGATTGCACCAACGGAGGCTCTGGACGGCGCTCTTGAGGTGCGGGCTCTGGACGGTGCTCTTGAGGAGCGGGCTCTGGACGGCGCTCTTGAGGAGCGGGCTCTGGACGGCGCTCTTGAGGAGCGGGCTCTGGACGGCGCTCTTGAGGAGCGGGCTCTGGACGGCGCTCTTGAGGAGCGGGCTCTGGACGGCTGGACGACCCCAGCGGAGATTCAGGAGGGCTGGGCGTCTCCAGCGGAGACACTGAAAGAGCTAGCTCTGGGCGAGCGGTCACTGGAGGGCGCTCTGGCGGCGCAGTCACTGGAGGGTGCTCTGGCGGCGCAGTCACTGGAGGGCGCTCTGGCGGCGCAGTCACTGGAGGGCGCTCTTGCGGCGCAGTCACGGGAGGGCGCTCTGGCGGCGCAGTCACTGGAGGGCGCTCTGGCGGCGCAGTCACTGGAGGGCGCTCTGGCGGCGCAGTCACTGGAGGAACATCGGCCATTTTGGCAGGGGAAACCGGAACGTCGGCCATTTTGCGAGCTAGCATGGCCGCCCGCACTGACCTCAACGGAGGGTCGAGCACGCTGGCCATCAGGATTGGCCATGACGTAGGAGGGTTGGCCGCGGGCTCCAGGCTGGCAAGGTGGGAGAAGCTATTGGTTTGGTATGTGAGGGGTCCAGGCGAGGGGTAAGCCGGCAAGACGGGCTGGGTTTCGTAGTGGGTTGGATGAGGAAACTTACCATCACTCTTTATTTCTTTAACCTCGATACTAGAGCCATTTATATAAAGAGTGAGGTTGATTAGTTCAATCAAGGAAAAATCACATATGGGGGAGTTGCATCGGATTGTTTCCTCATCCAATCCCATACGAAACACCACAGCAAGAGTGAAGTCGGGCCAGCTTACCCGATGGGAGAGCTCAAGGAATTCCTCCACATCCTCCAATGTTCGCCCACCTTGCCGTAGGCTCCATAGCCTGTCCTCAGCGTCCGACAGTTTTAATGATTTGTGAGAGACACCGCTGAATGCTGCGTTCGCCTCCATGAGTGAGCTGAAGAAATAATTTTTTTTGCGGGGCTGGTATCCTGTCACGACCACACACACAGGGAGAAGGTGAGTATCTTTCAAGGTATTTATTAACAAACGTGCACAGTTCAACACACGTGCAAACTGGTGAATAAAGGTCTGTGGTCAAATCTTCAAACACAACACAACAGGTGAGTTCAAGTTCATAAGTAGTATAGCGTTAGCAACAGTCACTTCCCTTTAACACGATTAACGTGTTTCACAGGAGATCATCGGGGAAATCCACGAGGAGCACAGGAGAACATTGGAATTATCCACGAGGAGCACAGGAGAGACAACAGGAGGGGGAGAAGATCCACAGAGAAACATCCATGCAACTTCGATACCAGCCCATGAGTGAATGTCTGGGGAGAGTATTTAAAGGGAGTGGTGATTACGGGTGCAGGTGACGGTGATAGAGCTCTGGTGATGGGCGTGGTGCAGTGATTGGGACTGAGGGAACGTGCTGAGGGTGTGACACATAGCTTTCTGTAAACTAATAACCTAATATGTTAATTTAAAAAAAACTGCAGTCAATGATTGATTAACCTTATAAATATAAAATTGCAAATGCAAGCATGAAGATTTGCTGAATTGCAAGGCCTAGTGCTAGGCTTATGAGAGTCAAAAAACCAAATTGTACAGATTATACCGTGTCAGAATTTTGCATGACATGCATCTTAGAACATCCTTGCACTCAAGCCAAACAGTAGAGCATGGTGCAAGCAACTCCAAGGTCATGTGTCCATGTTTATCCCAGGAAATGCATGAATTTACACAAAATGGTAGATTAAAAAAAAAAAAAAAAAAAACTTTAGAGCCTATTAGAGGCTATTGGTTTAGTGGATTTTTGTAGTTAAGATCAGCTAATTGCATTTTACAGTGAGAGAGTTTGGTAAGTCTTCAACTCTCCAATCAATAAGATAACAGTCAAGATGTGAAATTAAGGGCCCGGTACTGAAAATCAGATACATACTTGTCTATTCTTAAGAAACAAGGAAAAACATCTATATCAAATGTAATGTAAATGAGCCAGATAGCTTATGAAGAATCACAAACATCTGAAGCAGTGTAATATATCAAATGAGAAACATACCAGACAAAAAAAAAAAAAAAAAAAAAATCCTAAATAGGTTAATGCACAGCCAAATTGCTGAAGATAAGAATTTGACATTTCGGAAGGCAAAGGCCAACTGGTATGTTGATATATGAGATATGATTATGCAAGTTAAAGCAAGTTAAAGGAATAGCTTGTTGAGAATGCACAGTTAATGAGGAAAAAGCTGGTAGTCAGAAGCCGTTTCATTGTACACAAGGGCATCATGCATTCAAAATATACTGGTCTCCTAATGGCCATGTATTATTAGTTTGAATAGGTATTACACAGACAGAACATTTCAATTCAATGTGTAATCAAGTTCAATCTATCAGTGTGATCTAGTTGCCATTAAATCAGCACATACTGTAATAACACATAATTGCGAAATATTTTAATAGTTTAACCTAGTTTAAGAATAAACCACAAGTTCCTATGTTTCTTCTTTGTTATTATGCACATACATAAAAGTATTACTCGACCTCTGTTGGGATAGTGTTAGATCACAAAGTCCTAAGTCTTTTCTTGTGAATAACTGATCATAAAAGTGCTTATCCCCTCAAATATCCTGACCTGATTACATCTAAAGTGCTCCTTGAAGGAAGTTTATTTGATGCAAGAAAGTGCTGACAAGGATCTGCAATGTTACAAACCTCATTTCCTTTTAAGAGAGGAATGTATCTCATTTCACAAAAGCATGCACTAATGTCCAACACAGGATGCTTGTGTAGCAGGCACCTTATTACTGTCTACAGCTAATTGCTGTTGAGCATATCTAGTGTGCAATAGAGTCTCGGCAGGATAACAGTTTACATTAAATTTTATGCAACGGAGGCTGAAAACTGCATTTACCTTTGTAAATATTCAGTGCTCTGTGTTCCTTGTCCAGGTGGCACAATATGTCCTAGTAATGACTAATCCCGTTATACTGTATGTGGGTGGAAAATTTTGTTACACAACCCTACTTGGGGTTTTTAACTGCACAGCTGTTGAGCATGGCTGTATTCGTTTTAGACAGGACAGACAGGCCCTTGTTACCAACTGTGGTCCTCCACAGGTGACGTTTGGGCCTGTGTGCAGCCAAGATGAAGCTAATGGATTGGCTAGAGAACACAAAGAACATGGTGGCCAATAATCAGTTCTCTTGCTTGCATTTAGCTAGCTTCTAATAGACATTTCTAGGCCAAACACTTGCCAGGTACCAGACTATACTGTCTGTGTATCTTTGTGAAGTTCATCACATTGTCTACATGTTGCACTGTCTTAAAACCAGAAGTATATTTTCAAAAGTATCTTTTGTCAGAAATTATGGTTAACCTAAGTATTTTGCTATGTCATTTTCCTAAAAACCATTTGAAGGTACTTACTTTTATATGTTTTCCAGACTTTTTTTTTTTTAAAGTATGCTGCATTAAATGTGTATGGTTTATTTGTGTGAATTTTGCTGGGAATCGAAGCCAGAATCTTGATGCTTTAGTATATTTAGAAGAGCACAAATAATAATAATAATAATAGTGGTTAAATACATGTTAACTATTGTATTGTTGGTTCCATTGTATTGGTTCCATTTAAGATCATTTACTTATTTGACCTGTAACATGATAATTGTACCAAGACGTTTTCCACAATAGGGCTAAATCAAAACCCTTTCTGTGGAATGTTTTACTTAAAAACATGTTTGCGTTGTAAGTGTACTGATAAATTCCACCTGCACTATAAAAAGCAAAACTGTGCAGTTGTTTTAGCTTGTTCCTAATTAATTTTGATGGCATAACCTGGCCAAATCAATTTGATTTAATCATATTAAATTATATTTTTGTACCAGTTAATTTAGATGTTGCCACTTGAAGCACTTTTTTTTTTTCTTTTTTACAGAGTGGCTTAATATTATATTTCTAAAGCAATAAAATGTTCTAAATAGCATTTGGTGTCACTGTGTATTTAAAAGGAGACTGTATTTAAAAGACACCATGCTTATGGAAGCTGAACTAAATGACAGCATGCTAATGACATGATTAAATCGAGCACATCTTCATCTTGAGCGGTGTTGCTGGTTTGATTGCTCACATAACCTCTATCGAGCAGGAAAGGCTCAGACGTCAATGAAGCACTAGAATAAAATGATGACAAATCTGTGAAAAATATGCTCCGTCAAGCCCTGCTGAACAGCTGGGATATCCATGACTGTGTTTGACTGAATGAAAAGACATGTCAAAAGGTGCAAATTAAAGGTGCCCCTCACTGAGTGAGCTATACGGATGTTCTCTGGTACTTTTTTCACTGCAATACATTGCATGTCACACACATTGTTAATGGTTTAATAAGTACAAATACAGTCCATACAGGGTTTTGAACACCGTTTCACTGAACCATCTAAGTGGCAATGCCATTGACATTGGCATTTCAATCCAACAGTGGTTGTGTTGGGTATGTAAAGTGTTTACCTGAAGGGCCTTCACTGCATTATAAAATACTTGGTAACACTTTAAATTAAGGTACACATATTCACTATTAACTAATTGCTTATTAACATGATTATTACTAGCATATTGACTGCTTATTAGTACTTATAAAGCACATATTAATGCCTTACTCTGCACGACCTTATTCTACGCCTAACAGACCATTAACTATGAGTTTTTCTTTAATTAACTCATAGTTACTGCTTATTGGGAGTAAGTAAGGCAGTTGTTGTATGAGAATTATGATCTTGATACGCTTTGCTTATTATGGGCTTATTAAGCTGGTAGTAGCAGAAGAATAGTCATTCTCTCTTAATAACACTTAATAAATATAGTCTATTCTTATGTAACAACACACATAACTACAAGTGTTAATAGTGTCCAATTAACTCTAAATTAAGTCTTTATAAGTCTGAATATGTTACCCATTCTAAAGTGAAGTCTTGCTCATTACTAATTCACTAGTAGTTGGATACTTATTAACCCTTACCCATTCCCTATTCTAAAGCTGCCTGCTCTTCACAATTAACAAATCCATTACAACACACAACTACTATAACTGATAAACCTTAGTCTTAAGGTTGCATCTAAAAAAAAAGGTCTCTGGTTACGTATGTAATCTTGGTTCACTGAAATGTGGGAAACAATATGGAAGCTGCTGGCAATGTCAGAGTGACTGGTGTCTACTAGAGTTCACAGGTTCTATGTCCATTCAGTAGCAGACCAAAGACACAAACACAGCACAAGTACAAACATATCCTTTAATCTAAGACAACTTCTGAGATTTACAAACCTATTACAACATTTTATTTGCCAAGAACAAATGTGCTGACAAATGTAAACTGTATAGCCCACTAATATTTAGCACTCTAAATAAAACAACACAGGCAAATATAAACTTCATATTTTTTATCAAATACATATTTTAAATTCTTCATACAGTACATCCAACATATTTAAACTGAAAGTTGAAAACTAGCATTTCAATACTCCATCAGTGGAAGAATTTGACTGTATTTCATGCCCGTCTTTTTTCTCAGGGTCTCAGTCTTTGATTTAAAATAAATAAATGTTGGGTCAACTTCACTATTAGTATTTTCCAAAAATAAAACCTGTTTAAGCACATTTAAGGCATTTAAACATGAAACCAGTCCGTTCAGTGTGTTGAAACGTATAATAAAAGTCAACTTGCTATCTACAGCATATGCAAGTACATTTCATGTAGGCCTCATATATTTTTTCTTGATGTCATGCAAAAGCATTCCAAGTGGTCCATTTCTGTGACTGTTCCCACGCCAGTAAGTCCACTCAATTACATCCAAGTGGTCTTTCAACATATTTTGTGTGCGATTTCCTCTTAGTCTCCAAATTGTTGACTTACAAACACCCCAAAGTCTCTCCAGGTTTTGTGTATGTGCACCTGTAACAGGGTCAACAAAATTTTCTTTATGGTTGACAATCCGGTGATCATAACCTTCATTCTGAAGATTGCGGTAAGACCTCCATCCATCTGAAATGACTGAGCTTCCCTGGCGAATGTGCTTCTTTATGAGGGGCATTAGATGTCTGGTTGAACGACGATGCACAACTTTAAAAATATGTCTTCTCCTCTCAACCTTGATGCCTAGCATTCCGAATACCCAGGTGCTCCTGTTGTTTGCTCGTCCTCTGTTGTACTGGAATTCACAAGAGGCAATTATGTTAAAATGAGGATAGTGACACCCACAATTAAAGGTTGTATCAGCGATTTCTAGCCTAAAACATAAAGTGTCAATTTCAGCTGACCTTTCTTCACGATCCGCTCGCTGCTTGCCCCACAACACCAAACCCCTGACGCTGATTGGTTGAAACACTGTTTGTTTATCTGTGTAAAAAGTTTGGTGGTGCCGATTGTTTTTTTGGCATATCTCGGACCCTAGGCTGACCAGAGAGACGCGGTTTTTTCACAGACAATTTATGGGGCAGGCAGCGAGCGGATCGTGATGAAAGGTCAGCTGAATTTGACACTTTATGTTTCAGGCTAGAAATCGCTGATACAACCTTTAAATGTTTCTGCAATCATGGTATAAAATAAGGAAATAAATTCAAAAGTTCTATCTAAATTGAACATCTTTAAGATGAACAAATGCTTGAATGAATAAATTAAAAAAGAACAGCAGTGAACAGTGCCTATTAACAACATAATTTAATGAATGTAATAAATTGTTTGACCTGACCTGTTTGTGTGTGTATAAATATATACAGTCATGTGAAAAAGTTAGGACACCCTATTGAATTCCATGGGGGTTTTTTTTGTATCAAGAAATAATAATAAATAAATAAAAATCTGGTCCTTGGCAGGTCTTAAAATTTGGAAAATAAATCCTCAGATAAACATCACATGACATATCACACATTGTCATTTATTTAAAAAAAAAATACAGCCAAAAGGGAAAAGCTATGGACTTCCGCTCCTGGAAGGTGTCTGTTTTAAATGTCTTGCTGACGATCAAAATATAATAATCAAAGGCATTTGATTAGCAGTGCTTGTCTGTTACTTACCCTCTTTATTTCAATGTTAACAGTAGTGTCTTAACTTTGTTACACAAGGCTTTTCCATTTTGGCTTTATTTTTGTTGAATAAATAATGGCACGGTGCAATTTGTCATGTGTTGTTGTTCGTTTACATGATGCACATGACATCAGGGAGGTGACTATGGAGTGTAAATCGAGTTACCACTCCCATTTAATTTAATATTATGCCAATAATATTACAGACACCCTGTCATACAGGAGAAATTGTATTGTGTATTATATTGTCTCTACATTAATGAATCTACAGTGAATCTCAGTCTGTGTTTAGGTTTATTTAACATAATTGTAAAACTAGATAAAAAGTTTGTTAGCAAACTTTAAGTTGGCTTGAGAAAGCCTAGCCAGTAAGTTTTAAGTAGTTTTAAAAGCTTTTAGTTTAAAGAAAGTTTAAAGGTTTTCAGTTTGAAATAGTTTTAGTTTGATTAATAAAGTTTGAAGATAGATAGGCTAGATAAATATAAATAGTTTGAAAATAGATAGATTTATAGATATAAATAGTTAGAAGATATAAACAGTTTGAATGTGAATAGATGCTAAGGTGTTGCTATGCGGTTGCTAAGGTACCCAGGGTGGTTGCTAAGGTGTTGCTATGCGGTTGCTAGCATTATTTAAGCAAGACTAGCAAGTCGCTAACATGATTTTTAGCATGACTAGCAAGTCACTAGCATGATTTTACCATGACTAACAAGTCGCTAGCATGATTTTAGCATGACTAGCAAGTCACTAGCATGATTTTAGCATGACTAGCAAGTCGCTAGCATGATTTTAGCATTATTTTAGCATGACTAGCAAAGTCGCGAGCATGATTCTAGCATGACTAACAAGTCGCTAGCATGATATTAGCATGACTAGCAAGTCGCTAACATGATTTTTAGCATGACTAGCAAGTCGCTAGCATGATTTTACCATGACTAACAAGTCGCTAGCATGATTTTAGCATGACTAGCAAGTCGCTAGCATGATTTTAGCATGACTACCAAGTCGCTAGCATGATTTTAGCATGACTACCAAGTCGCTAGCATGATTTTAGCACGACTAGCAAGTCGCTAGCATGATTTTAGCATGACTAGCAAGTCGCTTGCATTATTTTAGCATGACTAGCAAGTCGCTAGCATGATTTTACCATGACTAGCAAGTCGCTATCATGATTTTACCATGACTAGCAAGTCGCTAGCATGATTTTAAACATGACTAGCAAGTCGCTAGCAAGCATGATTTTAGCACGACTAGCAAGTCGCTAGCATGAATTTAGCACGACTAGCAAGTCGTTAGCATGATTTTAGCACGACTAGCAAGTCGCTAGCATGATTTTAGCACGACTAGCAAGTCGCTAGCATGATTTTAGCATTATTTTAGCATGACTAGCAAGTCACTAGCATTATTTTAGCATGACTAGCAAGTCGCTAACATGATTCTAGCATGACTAACAAGTCGCTAGCATGATTTTAGCATGACTAACAAGTCGCTAGCTTGATTTTAACAAGACTAGCAAGTCGCTAGCATGATTTCAGAACGACTAGCAAGGCGCTAGCATTATTTTAGCATTATTTTAGCATGACTAGCAAGTCGCTAGCATGATTCTAGCATGACTAGCAAGTCGCTAGCATGATTTTAGCATGATTAACAAGTCGCTAGCATGATTTTAGCAAGACTAGTAAGTCGCTAGCATGATTTTAGCTAGACTAGCAAGTCGCTAGCATGATTTGTAACATGACTAGCAAGTCGCTTGCATTATTTTAGCATGACTAGCAAGGCGCTAGCATGATTTTACCACGACTAGCAAGTCGACTAGCAAGTCGCTAGCATGATTCTGGCATGACTAGCAAGTCGCTAGTATGATTTTAGCATGACTAGTAAGATAGATAGATAGATAGATAGATAGATAGATAGATAGATAGATAGATAGATAGATAGATAGATAGATAGATAGATAGATAGATAGATAGATAAGGTTTGAAGATAGATAGATAGATAGATACGGTTTGAAGATAGATAGATAGATAGATAGATAGATAGATAGATAGATAGATAGATAGATAGATAGATTAGTTATTAGTTAGAAAGAACATAGATAGCTTAAAGCTTAATTGAGTATCAATGGCTTCTAGCAGTTTACATTAAACATAGTTCAAACAGACATGGACTTTGTCAATGAAAGTCTATGGGACTTTTTATGATTTTTTATATTAATTTTTAAGAAAACCATAACTCAAACCAGTCTGAAAAGATATAGCACACTAAGTCTGAACAGTATGAAGATCTGACCCGAGTTTGGAGTATGTAGCTTGAACGGTCTAGGAGGAGTTAGTGTCTAAAAAATTTTCGGTAAAAAAAATAAGAAGAAGAAGAAGAAGAAGAAGAAGAAGAAGAAGAAGAAGAAGAAGAAATAGATAAAAAGTTTGTTAGCAAACTTTAAGTTGGCTTGAGAAAGCCTAGCCAGTAAGTTTTAAGTAGTTTTAAAAGCTTTTAGTTTAAAGAAAGTTTAAAGGTTTTCAGTTTGAAATAGTTTTAGTTTGATTAATAAAGTTTGAAGATAGATAGGCTAGATAGATATAAATAGTTTGAAAATAGATTTATAGATATAAATAGTTAGAAGATATAAATAGTTTGAATGTGAATAGATGCTAAGGTGTTGCTGTGCGGTTGCTAAGGTACCCAGGGTGGTTGCTCTAGTGTTTTGCTATGCGGTTGCTATGCGGTTGCTAGCATTATTTAAGAAAGACTAGCAAGTCGTTAACATGATTTTTAGCATGACTAGCAAGTCGCTAGCATGATTTTAGCATGACTAGCAAGTCGCTAGCATGATTTTAGCACGACTAGCAAGTCGCTAGCATGATTTTAGCACGACTAGCAAGTCGCTAGCATGATTTTAGCACGACTAGCAAGTCGCTAGCATGATTTTAGCAATATTTTAGCATGACTAGCAAAGTCGCTAGCATGATTCTAGCATGACTAGCAAGTCGCTAGCATGATATTAGCATGACTAGCAAGTCGCTAGCATGATTTTAGCAAGACTAGCAAGTCGCTAGCATTATTTAAGCAAGACTAGCAAGTCGCTAACATGATTTTTAGCATGACTAGCAAGTCGCTAACATGATTTTTAGCATGACTAGCAAGTCGCTAGCATGATTTTACCATGACTAATAAGTCGCTAGCATGATTTTAGCATGACTAGCAAGTCGCTAGCATGATTTTAGCATGACTAATAAGTCGCTAGCATGATTTTAGCATGACTAGCAAGTCGCTAGCATGATTTTAGCATGACTAGCAAGTCGCTAGCATGATTTTAGCACGACTAGCAAGTCGCTAGCATGATTTTAACATGACTAGCAAGTCGCTAGCATGATTTTAGCATTATTTTTGCATGACTAGCAAAGTCGTTAGCATGATTCTAGCATGACTAGCAAGTCGCTAGCATGATATTAGCATGACTAGCAAGTCGCTAGCATGATTTTAGCAAGACTAGCAAGTCGCTAGCATTATTTAAGCAAGACTAGCAAGTCGCTAACATGATTTTTAGCATGACTAGCAAGTCGCTAACATGATTTTTAGCATGACTAGCAAGTCGCTAGCATGATTTTACCATGACTAATAAGTCGCTAGCATGATTTTAGCATGACTAGCAAGTCGCTAGCATGATTTTAGCACGACTAGCAAGTCGCTAGCATGATTTTAACATGACTAGCAAGTCGCTAGCATGATTTTAGCATTATTTTAGCATGACTAGCAAAGTCGTTAGCATGATTCTAGCATGACTAGCAAGTCGCTAGCATGATATTAGCAAGACTAGCAAGTCGCTAGCATTATTTAAGCAAGACTAGCAAGTCGCTAACATGATTTTTAGCATGACTAGCAAGTCGCTAGCATGATTTTACCATGACTAACAAGTCGCTAGCATGATTTTAGCACGACTAGCAAAGTCGCTAGCATGATTTTAGCATTATTTTAGCATGACTAGCAAAGTCACTAGCATGATTCTAGCATGACTAGCAAGTCGCTAGCATGATTTTAGCATGACTAGCAAGTTGCTAGCATGATTTTAGCAAGACTAGCAAGTCGCTAGCATGATTTTAAACATGACTAGCAAGTCGCTAGCCTGATTTTAGCATGACTACCAAGTCGCTAGCATGATTTTAGCATGACTAGCAAGTCGCTAGCATGATTTTATCATTATTTTAACATGACTAGCAAGTCGCTAGCATGATTTTAGCACGACTAGCAAGTCGCTAGCATGATTTTAGCACGACTAGCAAGTCGCTAGCATGATTTTAGCATTTTTTTAGCATGACTAGCAAGTCGCTAGCATTATTTTAGCATGACTAGCAAGTCGCTAGCATGATTCTAGCATGACTAGCAAGTCGCTAGCATGATTTTAACAAGACTAGCAAGTCGCTAGCATGATTTCAGAACGGTTAGCAAGGCGCTAGAATTATTTTAGCATTATTTTAGCATGACTAGCAAGACGCTAGCATGATTTTAGCAAGACTAGTAAGTCGCTAGCATGATTTTAGCTAGACTAGCAAGTCGCTAGCATGATTTTAGCATGACTAGCAAGTTGCTAGCATGATTTTAGCATGAGTAGCAAGTCGCTAGCATGATTTTAGCATGACTAGTAAGTCGCTAGCATGATTTTAGCTAGACTAGCAAGTCGCTAGCATGATTTTAGCACGACTAGCAAGTCGCTAGCATGATTTTAGCACGACTAGCAAGTCGCTAGCATGATTTTAGCATTTTTTTAGCATGACTAGCAAGTCGCTATCATGATTCTAGCATGACTAGCAAGTCGCTAGCATGATTTTAACAAGACTAACAAGTCGCTAGCATGATTTCAGAACGGCTAGCAAGGCGCTAGAATTATTTTAGCATTATTTTAGCATGACTAGCAAGACGCTAGCATGATTTTAGCAAGACTAGTAAGTCGCTAGCATGATTTTAGCTAGACTATCAAGTCGCTAGCATGATTTTTAACATGACTAGCAAGTCGCTAGCATGATTTTAGCATGACTAGCAAGTCGCTAGCATGATTTTAGCACGACTAGCAAGTCGACTAGCAAGTCGCTAGCATGATTCTGGCATGACTAGCAAGTCGCTAGTATGATTTTAGCATGACTAGTAAGTCGCTAGCATGATTCTAGCATGACTAGCAAGTCGCTAGCATGATTTTAGCAAGACTAGCAAGTCGCTAGCATGATTTTAGCATTATTTTAGCATGACTAGCAAGTTGCTAGCATGATTTTAGCACAACTAGCAAGTCGCTAGCATGATTTAAGCATGACTAGCAAGTCGCTAGCATGATTTTAGCATTTTTTTAGCATGACTAGCAAGTCGTTAGCATGATTTTATCATGACTAGCAAGTTGCTAGCATGATTTTAGCACAACTAGCAAGTCGCTAGCATGATTTTAGCATGACTAGCAAGTCGCTAGCATGATTTTAGCATTTTTTTAGCTTGACTAGCAAGTCGCTAGCAGTATTTTAACATGACTAGCAAGTCGCTAGCATGATTTTAGCATGACTAGCAAGTCGCTAGCATGATTCTGGCATGACTAGTAAGATAGATAGATAGATAGATAGATAGATAGATAGATAGATAGATAGATAGATAGATAGATAGATAGATAGATAGATAGATAGATAGATAGATAGATAGATAGATAGATAAGGTTTGAATATAGATCGTTAGATAGATAGATAGATAGATAGATAGATAGATAGATAGATAGATAGATAGATAGATAGATAGATAAGGTTTGAATATAGATCGATAGTTAGATAGATAAAGTTTGAAGATAGATAGATAGATAGATAGATAGATAGATAGATAGATAGATAGATAGATAGATAGATAGATAAGGTTTGAAGATAGATAGATAGATAGATAGATAGATAGATAGATAGATAGATAGATAGATAGATAGATAGATAGATAGATAGACAGATAGATAGATAGATAGATAGATAGATAGATAGATAGATAGATAGATAGATAGATAGATAAGGTTTGAATATAGATCGATAGTTAGATAGATAAAGTTTGAAGATAGATAGATAGATAGATAGATAGATAGATAGATAGATAGATAGATAGATAGATAGATAGATAGATAGATAGATAGATAAGGTTTGAAGATAGATAGATAGATAGATAGATAGATAGATAGATAGATAGATAGATAGATAGATAGATAGATAGATAGATAGATAGACAGATAGATAGATAGATAAGGTTTATAGATAGATAGATAGATAGATAGATAGATAGATAGATAGATAGATAGATAGATAGATAGATAGATAAGGTTTGTAGATAGATAGATAGATAGATAGATAGATAGATAGATAGATAGATAGATAGATAGATAGATAGATAGATAGATAGATAGATAGATAGATAAGGTTTATAGATAGATAGATAGATAGATAGATAGATAGATAGATAGATAGATAGATAGATAGATAGATAGATAGATAGATAGATAGATAGATAAGGTTTGAAGATAGATAGATAGATAGATAGATAGATAGATAGATAGATAGATAGATAGATAGATAGATAGATAGATAGATAGATAGATAGATAGATAGATAGATAGCTTAAAGCTTAATTGAGTATCAATGGCTTCTAGCAGTTTACATTAAACATAGTTCAAACAGACATGGACTTTTGGTCAATGAAAGTCTATGGGACCTTTTTATGATTTTTAATATTAATTTTTAAGAAAACCATAACTCAAAACAGTCTGAAAAGATATAGCAATCTAAGTTAGAACAGTATGAAGATCTGACCCAAGTCGCTAGCATGATTCTAGCATGACTAGCAAGTCGCTAGCATGATTTTAACAAGACTAGCAAGTCGCTAGCATGATTTCAGAACGGTTAGCAAGGCGCTAGAATTATTTTAGCATTATTTTAGCATGACTAGCAAGACGCTAGCATGATTTTAGCAAGACTAGTAAGTCGCTAGCATGATTTTAGCTAGACTAGCAAGTCGCTAGCATGATTTTAGCATGACTAGCAAGTTGCTAGCATGATTTTAGCATGACTAGCAAGTCGCTAGCATGATTTTAGCATGACTAGTAAGTCGCTAGCATGATTTTAGCTAGACTAGCAAGTCGCTAGCATGATTTTAGCACGACTAGCAAGTCGCTAGCATGATTTTAGCACGACTAGCAAGTCGCTAGCATGATTTTAGCATTTTTTTAGCATGACTAGCAAGTCGCTATCATGATTCTAGCATGACTAGCAAGTCGCTAGCATGATTTTAACAAGACTAACAAGTCGCTAGCATGATTTCAGAACGGCTAGCAAGGCGCTAGAATTATTTTAGCATTATTTTAGCATGACTAGCAAGACGCTAGCATGATTTTAGCAAGACTAGTAAGTCGCTAGCATGATTTTAGCTAGACTATCAAGTCGCTAGCATGATTTTTAACATGACTAGCAAGTCGCTAGCATGATTTTAGCATGACTAGCAAGTCGCTAGCATGATTTTAGCACGACTAGCAAGTCGACTAGCAAGTCGCTAGCATGATTCTGGCATGACTAGCAAGTCGCTAGTATGATTTTAGCATGACTAGTAAGTCGCTAGCATGATTCTAGCATGACTAGCAAGTCGCTAGCATGATTTTAGCAAGACTAGCAAGTCGCTAGCATGATTTTAGCATTATTTTAGCATGACTAGCAAGTTGCTAGCATGATTTTAGCACAACTAGCAAGTCGCTAGCATGATTTAAGCATGACTAGCAAGTCGCTAGCATGATTTTAGCATTTTTTTAGCATGACTAGCAAGTCGTTAGCATGATTTTAGCATGACTAGCAAGTTGCTAGCATGATTTTAGCACAACTAGCAAGTCGCTAGCATGATTTTAGCATGACTAGCAAGTCGCTAGCATGATTTTAGCATTTTTTTAGCATGACTAGCAAGTCGCTAGCAGTATTTTAACATGACTAGCAAGTCGCTAGCATGATTCTAGCATGACTAGCAAGTCGCTAGCATGATTTTAGCATGACTAGCAAGTCGCTAGCATGATTCTGGCATGACTAGATAGATAGATAGATAGATAGATAGATAGATAGATAGATAGATAGATAGATAGATAGATAGATAGATAGATAGATAGATAGATAGATAGATAGATAGATAAGGTTTGAATATAGATCGTTAGATAGATAGATAGATAGATAGATAGATAGATAGATAGATAGATAGATAGATAGATAGATAGATAGATAGATAAGGTTTGAATATAGATCGATAGTTAGATAGATAAAGTTTGAAGATAGATAGATAGATAGATAGATAGATAGATAGATAGATAGATAGATAAGGTTTGAAGATAGATAGATAGATAGATAGATAGATAGATAGATAGATAGATAGATAGATAGATAGATAGATAGATAGATAGATAGATAGATAGATAGATAGATAAGGTTTATAGATAGATAGATAGATAGATAGATAGATAGATAGATAGATAGATAGATAGATAGATAGATAGATAGATAGATAGATAGATAAGGTTTGTAGATAGATAGATAGATAGATAGATAGATAGATAGATAGATAGATAAGGTTTATAGATAGATAGATAGATAGATAGATAGATAGATAGATAGATAGATAGATAGATAGATAGATAGATAGATAGATAGATAGATAAGGTTTGAAGATAGATAGATAGATAGATAGATAGATAGATAGATAGATAGATAGATAGATAGATAGATAGATAGATAGATAGATAGATAGATAGATAGATAGATAGATAGATAGATAGATAGATAGATAGATAGCTTAAAGCTTAATTGAGTATCAATGGCTTCTAGCAGTTTACATTAAACATAGTTCAAACAGACATGGACTTTTGGTCAATGAAAGTCTATGGGACCTTTTTATGATTTTTAATATTAATTTTTAAGAAAACCATAACTCAAAACAGTCTGAAAAGATATAGCAATCTAAGTTAGAACAGTATGAAGATCTGACCCGAGTTTGGAGTATGTAGCTTGAACGGTCTAGGAGGAGTAGGTGTCTAAATATTTTCCGCTCAGAAAAAGAAGAAGAATAACTAGATAAAAAGTTTGTTAGCAAACTTTAAGTTGGCTTGAGAAAGCCTAGCCAGTAAGTTTTAAGTAGTTTTAAAAGCTTTTAGTTTAAAGAAAGTTTTTCAGTTAAAGAAGGTTTTCAGTTTGAAATAGTTTTAGTTTGATTAATAAAGTTTGAAGACAGATAGGCTAGATAGATATAAATAGTTTGAAAATAGATAGATTTATATATATAAATAGTTAGAATGTGAATAGATGCTAAGGTGTTGCTATGCGGTTGCTAAGGTACCCAGGGTGGTTGCTAAGGTGTTGCTATGCGGTTGCTATGCGGTTGCTAGCATTATTTAAGCAATACTAGCAAGTCGTTAACATGATTTTTAGCATGACTAGCAAGTTGCTAGCATGATTTTAACAAGACTAGCAAGTCGCTAGCATTATTTAATCAAGACTAGCAAGTCGCTAACATGATTTTTAGCATGACTAGCAAGTCGCTAGCATGATTTTACCATGACTAACAAGTTGCTAGCATGATTTTAGCATGACTAGCAAGTCGCTAGCATGATTTTAGCATTATTTTAGCATGACTAGCAAAGTCGTTAGCATGATTCTAGCATGACTAGCAAGTCGCTAGCATGATATTAGCAAGACTAGCAAGTCGCTAGCATGATTTTAGCAAGACTAGCAAGTCGCTAGCATGATATTAGCAAGACTAGCAAGTCGCTAGCATGATTTTAGCAAGACTAGCAAGTCGCTAGCATTATTTTAGCAAGACTAGCAAGTCGCTAGCATTATTTAATCAAGACTAGCAAGTCGCTAACATGATTTTTAGCATGACTAGCAAGTCGCTAGCATGATTTTACCGTGACTAACAAGTTGCTAGCATTATTTTAGCATGACTAGCAAGTCGCTAACATGATTTTAGCAAAACTAGCAAGTCGCTAGCATGATTTTAGCAAGACTAGCAAGTCGCTAGCATGATTTTAACAAGACTAGCAAGTCGCTAGCATGATTTTAGCAAAACTAGCAAGTCGCTAGCATGATTTTAGCAAGACTAGCAAGTCGCTAGCATGATTTTAGTATTACTAGCAAGTCGCTAGCATGATTTTTCATTATAGCATGACTAGCAAGTCGCTAGCATGATTTTAGCATTATTTTAGCATGACTAGCAAGTCGCCAGCATGATTTTAGCAAGACTAGCAAGTCGCTAGCATGATTTTAGCATTACTAGCAAGTCGCTAGCATGATTTTACCAAGACTAGCAAGTCTCTAGCATGATTTTAGCACGACTAGCAAGTCGCTAGCATGATTTTAGCATTATTTTAACATGACTAGCAAGTCGCTAACATTATTTTAGCATGACTAGCAAATTGCTAGCATGATTTTAGCATTATTTAGCATGACTAGCAAGTCGCTAGCATGATTTTAGCATGACTAGCAATTCGCTAGCATGATTTTAGAATTATTTTAGCATGACTAGCAAGTTGCTAGCATGATTTTAGCATTATTTTAACATGACTAGCAAGTCGCTAGCATTATTTTAACATTACTAGCAAGTCGCTAGCATGATTTTAGCAAGACTAGCAAGTCGCTAGCATGATTTTAGCAAGACTAGCAAGTCGCTAGCATGATTTTAGCATTACTAGCAAGTCGCTAGCATGATTTTAACACGACTAGCAAGTCTCTAGCATGATTTTAGCACGACTAGCAAGTCGCTAGCATGATTTTAGAATTATTTTAACATGACTAGCAAGTCACTAGCATGATTTTAGCATGACTAGCAAGTCACTAGCAGGATTTTAGCACGACTAGCAAGTCGCTAGCATGATTTTAGCACGACTAGCAAGTCGCTAGCATGATTTTAGCAGATAGATAGATAGATAGATAGATAGATAGATAGATAGATAGATAGATAGATAGATAGATAGATAGATGGTTTGAAGATAGATAGATAGATAGATAGATAGATAGATAGATAGATGATAGATAGATAGATAGATAGATAGATAGATAGATAGATAGATAGATAGATAGATAGATAGATAGATAGATGATAGATAGATAGATAGATAGATAGATAGATAGATAGATAGATAGATAGATAGATAGATAGATAGATAAGGTTTGAAGATAGATAGATAGATAGATAGATAGATAGATAGATAGATAGATAGATAGATAGATAGATAGATAGATAGATAGATAGATAGATAGATAGATAGATAGATAGATAGATAAGGTTTGAAGATAAATAGATAGATAGATAGATAGATAGATAGATAGATAGATAGATAGATAGATAGATAGATAGATAGATAGATAGATAAGGTTTGAAGATAGATAGATAGATAGATAGATAGATAGATAGATAGATAGATAGATAGATAGATAGATAGATAGATAGATAGATAGATAGATAAGGTTTGAAGATAGATAGATAGATAGATAGATAGATAGATAGATAGATAGATAGATAGATAGATAGATAGATAGATAGATAGATAGATAGATAGATAAGGTTTGAAGATAGATAGATAGATAGATAGATAGATAGATAGATAGATAGATAGATAGATAGATAGATAGATAGTTAGATAGATAGATAGATAGATAGATAGATAGATAGATAGATAGATAGATAGATAGATAGATAAGGTTTGAAGATAGATAGATAGATAGATAGATAGATAGATAGATAGATAGATAGATAGATAGATAGATAGATAGATAGATAAGGTTTGAAGATAGATAGATAGATAGATAGATAGATAGATAGATAGATAGATAGATAGATAGATAGATAGATAGATAGATAGATAGATAGATAGATAGATAGATAGTTTGGAGTATGTAGCTTGAACGGTCTAGGAGGAGTAGGTGTCTAAATATTTTCCGCTCAGAAAAATAAGAATAATAATAAGTTTAAATAGGATTTCAGTAAGTTGGCTTTCTCAAGCCAACTTAATAATAAGTTTAAATAGGATTTCAGTAAGTTGGCTTTCCCAAGCCAACTTAATAATAAGTTTAAATAGGATTTCAGTAAGTTGGCTTTCCCAAGCCAACTTAATAAGTTTAAATAGGATTTCAGTAAGTTGGCTTTCCCAAGCCAACTTAATAAGTTTAAATAGGATTTCAGTAAGTTGGCTTTCCCAAGCCAACTTAATTATGCAATGGACACCAAGGGGGATTTCTAAAGTGTTTAAGCAATTCACATACCTTTCTTTTATGGCCAAATTTGCTTTCATCTATCAAAACTATTTCTCTTCTTCTTCCAATAGTCTGCTTTCCTCTTTTTCTCATTCTTTTCATTGCAGATTTGCAAACTCTTCTCAGCTTGTCTGCCATTTTACTCAGAGTTGCAGAGCTCCGAGTAATCCCCTCCTGTAGCATGTCCACCTGTCACAGTCGAAGACCTTGGGCAAATCTGTACCGGACAAACCAAAATAATATTTAAGCTACACAATTTAGAAGTTGGGGTGGAAGCCCATTTTTCCAACATGACAACCACAATTTCCCATTTGCAGATGCAGCACCGCCCAAACATGCATGCACAACAGATGTCAATCCACCTAGATTCAAATACCTGAGAGACCCAAGTGGGTTCAGTGCCTCAGACATGGGCCTGGACTGATATTAGTAGCCCAAGATGTTTGGTAATTTTAAACCAACATGCTTTTACCAAATATACCTGGGAAGACCTTAATTCTTTTAAACAACTGGATTTAACAATATTTTATTTTAAACAAATGCATATTAAATAAGAATTTAGGCTGCGTGATTAATCGCACGCAATATCCAATGTGCATCTAGTCACTAAAGCTGATTACAGGACCGGCTTTATTGACTAGATGTGCATTGGAAATTGTATGTGATTTATCGTGCAGCCCTAATAAGAATTATATTAAACTACCAAACATCTCCTATATAGGGCTGGGCGATATGGCTGAAAACTATATCACGATATCAGTGTTTCATATCGGTCGATATCGATAATTATTGATATTTTTATGACCCATTTAAAATAAGGACCAGGAGAAAAATATATTACACTCAAGCATTTTTATTTTAAACTTAACCTGCCTCTGATCATAATCCCCTCAGTTATTAAGACAGAAATGTCAACAACCATGGAAAACTCAAATAATTAAAATGTAAACATAAGTCTAAAGTCACAATATACACTTAATTATCTCTTAATCCTCAATTCAAACCCCATTCATTGTCGATGAAGTGAATGGTTTAGCTAATGTATGGCCCAGAAGTACGGCTTGACCACAGGTCAGAGGTTGTTGCAAAGTACTTGGCTGATAATATTTATTTCTGCACAGATTGCTGGTTGCCAGTAGCCAACATTACTTCTTTCCCGGTACTTTAGCCTATACTTTGTGTAATAACAAAAATATTTATTTAAGTGAAAAAATAAGTCCAAAACTTTCAACATTTTGAACAATAGGGCCTTACAATCTTTTTTTTTTTTTTTCAGAAATTCTTGTTTTAATTTTTCTGATAATCAAATGAAAGCAAAATCACTGATTTATTTTTAAAAATAAAAATAAACGGAGCTTTACTGTTAAAATTAATACATAGAAGAAAAATTATATTCAGTTAAAAAAAGGTTTAATAATAATAGTATTTTTTCAACAATTAAGTGGTGACTCTTTATTTTTTTTATCACATATATTGTTTTATGTAAATTATTTAAATGTGAACATATAAACACCTACATTATACTGTACAAAGTAATACAAGACTAATATTGTTCTGTCACATGTTAAACCTTACTTTTATTTTGACAGGTTGCCGTGAAGTTTCAGTGTGTAATACAGTATGAATGATGCTAGTTTCACTAATGAAACGGTAAAATTGACAAAAAGTGACACTCACAGCAGCTTTGGAGATGTATTTATTGGAGTTTGTCTGTTCATGTGAGATGCAAAGGCCAAAAATTAGCGGGAGCGTCACGTGTGCAGTATGCGTGTAGTGAAAATAAAACGCGTCTCCTCCATTCATACATATAGAGGCAAACGGAACATGCAGGATTCTTATTGAAACGGTCTTTTTGCATTTCAGTTTTCACAGACACTAGTCCATATCGCGATCTGAATTAATTAACAGACCAACTTTTGATTTATTGTTCCAAAAATCGACGAATTCCGCGGCATTCCGCCCTATAGTAAAGTCCGTTTTTATGAATGAAGTCCGCGATCCCGTCTGTGAGGAGACATTGCAAACGCGCGATCATGTAGAGACAGAAATCAAATGCCGTCGTGTAAATAAGATAAATAACATAAGGCTATTTAGTTTGTTTAATACAACAACATGGACCCGTTCTGTAGGAAAGATAACCTTAACTTCTATTGTGATCTGGCGCTATGAACTGAACGTTAAAGGGGGGCTGGGCGGGCCGACGAAGAATACAAAATATCGAACACATTTTTTATTGATATCGATCTCTTGTCTATCGCGATATATATCGTTATCGTTTTATCGCCCAGCCCTACTCCTATATACTGTTGCTATAAAGCTTACAGGCTTTTGTGTATAACATTTAAAACTTTTACAAGTTAGGTTCAGGTAAGAAAGCGATTGGAACAAGACCATATATGGAAATCAATTTAATTCTAAAAATGAAAATGAAAACCACATTAACAATTTCATTATAAAAAGCTATATGCAAAATATGTGCCAAAATCGAAAATGAAATTAAATGATTTCATTTTAATTAGCATTTTCCCTGACAAATTAAAAAAATGAAATGCAGTTGGTGATTTGACATTTAATTTGCACTGCAATCTCGAGTCAAAGCTGCCAATCTTAAAATGAAAAGGTAAACGTGAAAAAGAAAATGCAAATCCAGTTTGTACAAAGCTTTTTATTAATTCTCACGCAATAATAGTGACACAATTCAAATCAAAACTTAATAGCTCATAATAATGACTGACGTCTCTCGTATCAGTGAGAAGCTGTCTATTACTTCTTCGCATGTGCCAAGCAACAGAGCAAAAGAGAGCAACGTGTTAGCGGCACCCACTGGACAAAGTCGTGTGGTTTGAGAGAAGTCAGTCATTATTATGAGAGCGTTTCTCATTATTTTGACGTACAGAATCATATTTTTTACTTAACTGTGGTGGGAATGGGCCTCTGTACGTCACTCAAACAATAAGCCTCACCCCCTGATTAACATAGAATTCGCATACAAGTTGACTTTGAAAATGAAAACTGAAATAAAAGAGACAATAAAACGAAAAATTAACTTTATATTTTGATTTGAATTGTGTCCCCAAATTTGTGTGCGCATTATTAAAAAGCTTTGGAAAAACTGGATTTGCATTTTCTTTTTCACATTTACCTTTTCATTTCATTTTGGCGCATATTTTGCATATGGCTTTTGCAATCTGGTTTTCATTTTCATTTTTAGAATTAAATTGATTTAAAATTGGCAGAAAATGCCTTCCTTACCTATCAATGTGTTTTTTATACAATGTAAAAACTGCTCACCTATAGATGAAATGCATCCATGTTTGAAGTGAAATATGAGAGTTCTCAAACATGGAGCCATGTCGGATGGACTTCCCAAATGATTTTCCTTTGTGACATGAATCTCTGCATATCCTGAAAATTAAGAATGAATAAAACAGCTGTGTGAATTGTATTGTATTTTCTACAATTTTGTCAACCGTAATATTGTGTAATTTATGATTACAAAGCATACTAACAGTACCAACCAAAGGGTTCAGTTGTAGCTTAAAGGTTAGGATAATGGATTGTTGTGTCACCGTCAGGTGGAAACCTCACATTTCCAAATATATATATATATATATTATAATTACATTAAAAACACTGTGTTGTCAATGTTTATACTGCGGCTTTATACATGCTCAGATGCTTACACGTATCATAGTAACATTTTCAGGGTTCTTACACCTTTTCCAAAGTAAAATTCAAGCACTTTTCAAGCACTTTCAATGTGCATTTTCAAAATTTTCCAGCACTGTGGTAAATTACATATTCTCATACATGAGTTCTTAATTTTAAATCAGATGTTATTGTGCTATTAAATGTGTATATGTCTGGATTGCATATAGCATTGCCTAATATAAATAGCTGGTATAATGACTGGTATAAAATAACTGTAAAAAAAATATGATACTAAACTAAAATTCTAAAACTTGAAAAGTTTCTAAAACTTGAATGTTTTTCACAAATACATTTCACATTTCAGCCTAAAAGTACTAAAAGGTAGTCAAAAGAAACTACATAGAAAATCAGATAGGAGTCTAAATGTCAATCAAAAATATTTTCAATTCACAAATAACAACAAATATCAATGAATTATTATTTTTTCACTATTTACAGTGTATCTACGGCATAGTGTATTTTTAAATATCAATTTAAGACAATTTATTACCCTTTTTAAGAGCTGCACATGTAAAATGAACAGTATGAGTGGGTTGGACAATGTATGGTAACATATTAAGCCATAAAATGACATGACTAATTCAGATTTTCACAAAAACAAAACATCCTTTAAAATGGCATCTCAGCCTTTATATCATTAAAAGGAATAAATCAAGTATATAATTTATTATATTTATTTAAAAGATAAATTCTACTGTCTTAATTGTTTAGATATTTAGGAAGCACATTAACTTCTTTCACATTTACAATTTATGTGTTTGCTGCATAACATGGGTCGATATTTGCAATAATCTGACTATAAACAGCTGAAAATGTGCAAATTCATTCTCTGTCATGAGGGGGCGCTTTAAGAGCGCTGAAATATTACGGTTTCCCACAAAGCAGCATTAAACGCTGTTTTATCAGGCATGAAATGAAAATGCCAAACACACGTTTCTGAGGATAGTCAGTTTCCTTCAGAAACATTCATATAAAGACATCCGTGCTGCGTTTTGACTTTGAAACCTGCAGCATGCATATTTATTCTGTGACATCATTGCCTTTTTAAATTTAATCAAGCCCTATCGTGACTCTCGTCTTTCCGTCCCCAACTGTAAGACCTCTTAAACTTATAATTAAGCATTTTCTTATACGATTTAATATATTTAAAACTTTTTATGGCCTTAAATTTGATATAACGAAAATGGAGGAGTTTTTAAGGACCCGCAGAAGCCCTCTACTTTGTAATAGTCCGGTGAAACATTTTGGTAGCCCGACTGGAAAACACAATAGCCCCGGGACGTTGGGCTGGCGACTTTGCGAGCCCCAAATTCTCGTTTTAAACATAAAATTCTCGTTTTAAACATAATTCGTATTTGTCGTTTTCAAGCCATCGTGAACTGATGCGACAACCTCCCGGCATGTTTTATCTCCCGCTCTGTTCCATCAGAGGGCGCTCATCAAGAAAGACTGGTGGATCACACTGCAGCCACACCTGCAGACTCCAGCGGAGCTGTTTTTTTTTTTTTTTCTTTTACATATTATAAGCCTAACAAAAAATAACTATTTAGTATGAAAGCGAATTAATATGAAACCAATATGCAACTGCATATTCAAGCACTTTCAAGCACTTCATCCAAAATCCAAGCATATTTCAAACCTTGAAAACACTACATTAAAATTCAAGCATTTTCAAGGAATTCAAGCACCCGTACGAACCCTGCATTTTACTACAATCAAGCTTAAATTAAAAAAAAAATCCATCATTACAATGGCCAAATCTAAAGCAGTAAGTGCATTG
>NC_133381.1:26979196-27033320 GCF_049309525.1 Garra rufa | reverse complement strand
GGACTACTGCAATGCTCTACTAGCTGGTCTTCCAGCATGTACAATCAGGCCTCTACAAATGATTCAGAATGCAGCAGCACGCCTGGTCTTCAATGAACCAAAAAAGGCCCATGTCACACCTCTCTTCATATCCCTTCACTGGCTACCAGTGGCGGCTCGCATTAAGTTCAAGACACTGATGCTGGCATATAGGACAGCCACCGGCTCATCACCTGCTTACCTACGTTCACTATTACGAATTTACACTCCCTCTAGATCTCTGAGATCCTCTAATGAAAGACGCCTCGTTGTACCACCACAGAGAGGCATGAAATCACTGTCCAGAACATTCTCGTTCAATAGTCCTGCCTGGTGGAATGACCTTCCCTCCCATATCCGGAATGCACATTCCCTAACTGTCTTCAAGCGACTTCTGAAAACCCATCTCTTTCGACACTATTTGACTCAATAATAAAAAAAAAAAAAAAAATTCTCTCTTTTCTTGATCTTCCCTTTCTATCCAGTACTTATCTAACAATGCCGATATATGGTATTTTTGAGCACTTCCTAGGTTGACCTGCCTCCTTAGGACGAATCACTTGTTGCATCCCCAATTGTAAGTCGCTTTGGATAAAAGCGTCTGCTAAATGAATAAATGTAAATGTAAATGTAAAGTATGTGTGCGCAGTGCATCAAGTTTTCAAACTGTGTTCCAGGGGGCGCTGTAGAGGCCCTGAACCACACCCGGGTCCCAGCCTCTGTGGCTTCCGGACGACGGCAGATTCCAACGTGTGTGCAAATTTTCAAGAGTTTTTGAGTATGTTAAGTCCCCCAAAATAGCCCGGAAGGTGGAAAAAAAATAAAATAAATTAAAGCTGCAAGCAGCGATGATCGGGCCCTCGCCGTCTGTGCAGTCGCCATCCCGATAGCATCAGGAAAACGGTGCCCAGTTGGCACATGCATTCACAGTAACCCTTTGGACTAACCCTAACTGTCTCTCCTCCTCTCTGACTCTTTCTCTTACCACCCATCCCCCCACCTTACACTCACACAAACACACACATAGAGTGCAGAGCAGAGTGAGATCAGATATGTGTTTTTATTTTCTTTCATTCGTGGAGTTTTGTATAATTATGAAATGAACTGTGTTTGATCAGAATGAATAGTTATTTGTATGAAAAAAGTTTCAAAGAGTTAGGATGCTGCACTTTAAATATATAATAAATCATTGAAAATTGAAAATGGAAAATGAAATTCTAAGCACGCTATCTGCCTCAAAAACACAAGAAACAAATATTTGAATGTATTTTTTATTTTTATTTATTTGCCATGGCAACAGCATTTGATGCATCAGGGACGCCTTTACAGACTCTCATCGGCCGTGTTTTTACATTATTCTGATGAAGTTTGTTCGTGTTTGTTAGTTCATTAACCATTGTTAACAAAAGAGACCCTATTTTAAATAGTTACCATGTTTTATGGTCTACAAGCATTTTTAAATATTATTTTAATAATCTATAAGCATCTGTGAAATAATTATAAACAAATATATTAAAAATAAATACATATTAACTTAGTTGATTTTTTTTTGGCCTTTTTGTATTTGTTTCTCATTCTAATTAAGTGAACTGAGCAGTATAGTGTCATACTTATAAGATTTTTTGTTCTACCAGTGAGAGTGTATATATGTATTTAAATCATATAATTTTTCCTTAAAAGATAAAAAAAAAGATTTTAATGCTCTTTAAGCACCTATACAAAATAATTATGTAAAAGTACACTGACAGTACAGTATATATCAACTGATTCTATGGATTATTGTCATTCTTATACACTGACAATGAGCTAAATAGCATTAGAGGTCAAACGATTCCTTATCTTATGAGGACCTCTAGTGTTCATCCCTGGTATTAGAGCTTTAATCTGACAAATTTAAATGACACTTTTAATGTTTTTGGGGCCTCTGAGCATGATAACATTTTGAAACTACACGTATTTCCTAAGAATTTCTTGTTCTTTATATGTAAAAAGTTTTGATGAGTTAGAATAATGCAATTTAAAGATATATGAAAATAACTCTTCATCTTTTTTATTGTTACTTTCATAAATCACCACATCAACACCGTTCAAGATATCCCAAAGCCATTCACAATATAGGGAACATTTTCCCTATATTCTGATGATGATGATAAGAACATGTAATTCATGATGATAACAAAATGTTATTATTGCTTGCTTTACGTCCACCACTTCTGCTTAAATGTCATCGTTACCTATCTGTACAATTTGTGTGTGGATATTGCTTTGCAGGTGACTCCTGTTATAAGACATCACTTTTAAGCGCTACATAACTAAGAAAGAATCAATTTGGAAAACGGTGCCCAGTTGGCACATGCATTCACAGTAACCCTCAGCCAGTTTGGATTTAAAGTTTACTGAATTGAAAGGGTTAAACTTTAAAATCAACACACAGACACATACACACAATATATAAAATTGCCAACCAGTTTCATTTGTTAACATTAACTATATTAGCTAACATGAACAATAATTAAATAGTATTTATTAATGTTAATTAATATTAAGCTAAAAAAAGTATTCATATATTGTTTAATGGTAAAATAGTATATTTTAACATTAGTTTATGTACTGTGAATTAACATGAACATGAACACAGTTCATGTGGGTGTACAGCAATACACAAAGTGCTCTATAAACGCTTCTTTCTTTCAAAATATCTTTAAAAATCAAGTTTAGTATTGTAATGGGGCGATATATATATATATATATATATATATATATATATATATATATATATATATATATATATATATATAACTCATCTTAAAATGGTATAATTTTCAGATGTTTTGAACAGATAACAGCAAAGTTTTTTTTGTTGTCAAAGTTTGTCTTGAAATTGTTAGTGGTTTTTTTATTGAATCTAAAATTTAAATTATGAAAATAAATGTCTATCAATGAAGCTAAATTGCTCATGCTAAAAAGTTGTATTTTTCTTAATCTTTTGCTATGTGACTGAATAGGACAAGTTCATGGTATAGTTCAGTAAAAAATAAATAAAAAAACAACAACTGCAATATACAAACAATGAAAGACTTAATGACCCTTTATATTTTCTCAAAATATCAGACTCTCAAAGTTCAGACATATTTATGTAGATTACACTACACAGCAATGTGCAATGTGCATCTTCCTCAAAGATGGTCTTAAACAAAACAGCATGTTCCACTGGTCTCTCTCCCTTTCACCCCTCCCCCCATCACTCACTCTTCTAGTGACTGAACACAGACTGTCAGCCCAGTGACAGCAGTTTACTGATTTCTTTTTTTAATTTTCTTTAATTCATAGAAGCTTGAATAATTGTGATATTACCAGCACTTGCTCATAATGATTAGATCTCTGTGTGAAAAAAGTTTTAAAGAGTTTGGATGCTGCACTTTAAAGATATAAAAAATTAGGGTTATGTTTTTTAAAAAATCACCACGTCAACACCGTTCAAGATATCCCAAATCCGCTCGCAATTTAACATCTTCAGAATCTTCTCTTCATGTTAAAAAAGTTTGGTGTGAATACCTTGTTGTTCTTAGAAGGAGTGTGAATTTGTTTACAGCCTGATTTTTCCAAAAATCCACATTCAAATCAAAATAGCCGGCTTCCTGTTGGTCTTAGCTAATGAGTTTGATTTAGAAAGTTGTCCAGATTGTGACAATATATGTACAGAGTTTGGTGACTGTAGGAAAAACTAACCCCCCAACTTTTGTCAAAAGATGGCGCTATAGAGTGCCTGCTCCACGCCCATTTATGACCTTTTGCCAGTGTCTAACTATCATTAATATTGATGTGTGTGTTGAGTTTCATGAAATTCTAAGCATGTTATCTGCCTCGAAAAGACAGGAATCTAATTTTAAAGTTTGACACGTTGCCATGGCAACAGCATTTGATTTATCATCGACCCCTTTACATATTCTCATCGGCCGTGTTTTGACATTATTTTGATGAAGTTTGAAGATAATCAAGTAAAATTAAGAGGCTGATTTCAAAGCATTTTGAAAATGACACGCTTCCTGCTGCCAGTTGGTGGCGCTATAACTTTGACTCATAATAGTCACATTTATGGAATCGGCATCATACAACGAACAAACTGGTGAAGTTTCATCAGAATCAGGCAATGTGTGCAACAGTAATTAGACACTTCCTGTTTCTCATTTCTCGCCATAACTTTGTCGCCTTGCCACGGCCAAACCGTTCGAGATATCAAAAATCCCCTCGCAATTTAGCGTCCCCAATGTCTTGAGATCATGCTGACCGAGTTTGGTGACAATCCTATGGAAACCCTGGGAGGAGTACGTTAAATTCCAGAGCATGCGCTTTTTAAACAGCCCTAAATATCTCACTTCCTGTTGCGTGGAGCCTATGACATAGAGTACAAAAGTTGTTTGGCTCAGTGAGATCTATATGTGTACCGAGTTTCATATCAGTACGTGCAAGTATGTGTGCGCAGTACATCAAGTTTTCAAACTGTGTTCCAGGAGGCGCTGTAGAGGCCCTGAACCACGCCCGGGTCCCAGCCTCTGTGGCGTCCTGATGGCCGCAGATTCCGACGTGTGTGCAAATTTTCAAGAGTTTTTGAGTATGTTAAGGCCCCCAAAAGTGCCCGGAAGGTTGGAAAAAAAAATAATAATAATTAAAGCTGCAAGCAGCGATGGTAGGGCCCTCGCACTCGGGCTCACCGCCGATCGGTGGCGAATGGTGGGCACTATGCTATTAACACAGAAAATGTAGGAGGAATATGTCAAAGTCATTGATATGTGCCAATCTTCCTTCTGCCAGCTGGTGGCACTATGCCTATAACTGAATATTGGCATGCAGATGTGTTCAGGCCAGTGCTTTTATCAAACATGAAGTTTGGTGAAGCTTGAACATGGCATGCTTAAGTGTAAGTCATGACATATCCTGCTGCCAACAGGTGGCGCTATTACAAAATATTGGCTTTTAGATGTCTTCAGGCCAGGACTATTGGCAAACATGTCAAGTTTGGTGCAAATTGTACATTGCATGCTTAAGTTAGTGTAAAACAAGTAATTTGCTGTTGCCAGCTGGTGGCGCTATGGCTATAACTAAATATTGGCATGTAAATGTATTCAGGCCAAGACTCTTATCAAACATATTAAGTTTGGGGCTGATTGGACATTGCATGCCTGAGTTACAGTAACTTCCTGTTTCATTGCATTAAGAGTATGCTTTAGCACTTAGCTAAATGTTGCTAACATGTTTCTAGCATGTTGCTACCCTGTTTAACAGTTGTTGAATTTTTTTAAAATGTTGCTAGGCATCCACAACAGTATTAAACATGTGGCTTCCTGTTACCAGCTGGTGGCGCTATGACTATAACTGAATACGGGCATGGGCGTGTGTTTAGGCCAGGATTCTTATCAAACATGTTAAGTTTGGGGCTGATTGGACATTGTATGCCTGAGTTAGAGTAACTTCCTGTTTCATTGTATTATTAGCATGCTTTAGCATATTAGCTAAGTGTTTCTAGCATGCTTTATTATTTTTGTAGCATGTTGAATATTAAGTTTGGGTCAGATTCAACATTATATACATGAGTTACAGCAATTTCCTTTTGTATTTGTATTAATAGCATGCTTTAGCTCTTAGCTAAGTGTTGCTAGCATGTTTTAGCATGTTTGTAGCATGTTGCTAGCCTATTTAAGACTTGTTAACGCTTTTCAATATGTTTCTAGGAGTCCGTAACAGTGTTAAACATGTCATTTCCTGTTGTCAGCAGGTGGCGCTATGACTATAACTGAATATGGGCACTGACGTGTGTTCAGGACCGGACTGTCATCAAACATGTGAAGTTTGAGGCAGATCGGACATCGTATGCCTGAGTTATAGCAACTTCCTTTTTCATGGCGAAACATCAAAGTTTGTCCGGCCGCCACGGACACGCCCTTCGACGAAAACTCTAAAGCTTCGCAATTTAACATCGCAAAGGCCTTATGATGACACTCAGCAAATTTGAAGATGATCGGATAAAAACTGTAGGAGGAGTTCGTTAAAGTATGAGGCCTGAAAATGGCAAAAACTTCACAAAAATCGTACAGGAAATTCAATATAACGGACTTCCTGTTGGGTTTCGGATGTTGCACCAGGAGACTTTTTTGTAGGTATTGGTGTGTTACATATGTGTACCAAGTTTCGTACATGTACGTGAAACATAGCTCGAGGGGCACTCAGTTGAAATTTTATAGGTGGCGCTATCGAGCCATTTTGCCACACCCACTTTTGAAAACCATATCAGATGTAAATTTTCGCCAGGTCTGATGCGTGTGCAAAGTTTTGTGAGTTTTCGGGCATGTTTAGGCCCTCAAAAAGACTTTTCATTTTGGAGAAGAAGAAGAAGAAGAAGAAGAATAATTAAAGCTGCAAGCAGCGATGAACGGGCCCTCGCACACGGGCTCACCGCCGACCGGTGGCTTTAGGAACACAGCTAATGGTGGGCAGTATGCTTTTAATACAGTAAAAATAGGAGAAATATGTAAAAGTCACTTAAAAGTGCCAAATTTCCTGCTGCCAGCTGGTGGCGCTATACCTATTACTGATTATTGGCATTTAGATGTGTTCAGGCCAGCACTTTTATCAAACATATGAAGTTTGGTGCAGATTGGCCTTGGTATGTTTGAGTTAGTGAAAGATATGATATATCCTGCTGCCAACAGGTGGCGCTATGATAATATCTGAATATTGGCCTTTAGGAATCTTCAGGCCAGGACTCTTACAAAACCTGTGAAGTTTGAGGCAGATCGGACATTTTATGGCTGAGTTATAACAACTTCTATGTCCATGGCGAAACATCAAACTTTGTCACGCCGCCACAGACACGCCCTATAACAAAAACTCAAGATCTTCGCAATTTAACATCTCTAAGGCCTCTAGATCAGACTGACCAAATATAATGTTGATATCATTAAATCTCTAGGAGGAGTTTGCTACAAGTCATTTCCTGTTGCCAACAGGTGGCGCTGTGATTATAATAGAATATTGGCCTTCAGATGTTTTCAGGCCAGGACTCTTATCGAACATGTGAAGTTTGAGGCAAATCGGACATTTTATGGCTGAGTTATAACAAGTGTATTATCCATGGCGAGACCTCGAAATTTGCCAGGCCGCCACGGACACGCCCTTCAACGAAAACTCAAGATCTTCGCAATTTAACATCGCTAAAGCCTTTTTATTAGACTGACCGATTTTGGTGTTGATCTGATAAAATCTCTTGGAGGAGTTTGTTGCAGAGTACAGCATGACACTTCCTGTTGCCAGCAGGTGGCGCTATGAGTAAAACTGAATATGGGCATGTAGATGTCATCAGGTCAGGAGTGTTATCACACATGTGAAGTTTGGGACGGATCGGACATTGTATGCCTGAGTTATAGCAACTTCCTTTTTCATGGCGAAACATCGAAATTTGCGAGGCCGCCATTGACACGCCCTCCGATAAAAACTCTAGATCTTCACAATTTAACGTCACAAAGGGCTTTAGACTAGACTCTGCAAATTTGGTGTTGATCCGAATAAATCTCTAGGAGGAGTTCGTTCAAGTACGACGCCTGAAAATGGCAAAAATGACACAAATTTTGTTGAGAATATTAATATTAACCGACTTCCTGTTGGGTTCCGGATTTTGCTCCAAGAGGCTTTTTTGTAGGTATTGGTGTGTTACATGTGTGTTCCGATTTCCGTGCATGTACATGAATCACAGCTGAAAGCGCACACCGCGGAACGTGTAAAGGTGGCGCTGTCGAGCCATTTTGCCACACCCACTTCTGAAACCCATATCAGACGTAAATTTTCGCCAGGTCTGATGTGTGTGCGAAGTTTCATGAGTTTTCGGGTATGTCTAAGCCCTGAAAAATGCGATTCATTTTGGAGAATAATAATAATAATAATTAAAGCTGCAAGCAGCGATGAACGGGCCCTCGCACACGGGCTCACCGCCGACCGGTGGCTTTAGGAACACAGCAAATGGTGGGTAGTATGCTTTTAATACAGTAAAAATAGGAGAAATATGTCAAAGTCACTTAAATGTGCCAAATTTCCTGCTTCCAGCTGGTGGCGCTATGCCTATAACTGATTATTGGCATGTAGATGTGTTCAGGCTGGCACTTTCATCAAACATATAAAGTTTGGTGCAGATTGACCTTGGTATGTTTGAGTTAGTGAAATATATGATATATCCTGCTGCCAACAGGTGGCGCTATGATAATATCTGAATATTGGCCTTTAGGTGTCTTCAGGCCAGGACTCTTACAAAACCTGTGAAGTTTGAGGCAGATCGGACATTTTATGGCTGAGTTATAACAACTTCTATGTCCATGGCGAAACATCAAACTTTGTGATGCCGCCACGGACACGCCCTTTAACGAAAACTCAAGTTCTTCGCAATTTAACATCTCTAAGACCTCTAGATCAGACTGACTGAAGATAATGTTGATATCATTAAATCTCTAGGAGGAGTTTGCTACAAGTAATTTCCTATTGCCAACAGGTGGCGCTGTGATTATAATAGAATATTGGCCTTCAGATGTGTTCAGGCCAGGACTCTTATCGAACATGTGAAGTTTGAGGCAAATCGGACATTTTATGGCTGAGTTATAACAAGTTTTATATCCATGGCGAGACCACGAAATTTGCCAGGCCGCCACGGACACACCCTTCAACGAAAACTCAAGATCTTCACAATTTAACATCGTTAAAGCCTTTTTATTAGACTGACCGATTTTGGTGTTTATCTGATTAAATCTTTTGGAGGAGTTTGTTGCAGAGTACAGCATGACACTTCCTGGTGCCAGCAGGTGGCGCTATGAGTAAAACTGAATATGGGCATGTAGATGTCATCAGGTCAGGAGTGTTATCACACATGTGAAGTTTGGGGCAGATCGGGCATTTTATGCCTGAGTTATAGCAACTTCCTTTTTCATGGCGAAGCATCGAAATTTGCGAGGCCGCCACGGACACGCCCTCTGATGAAAACTCTAGATCTTCGCAATTTAACGTCACAAAGGGCTTTAGATTAGACTCACCAAATTTGCCGTTGATCCGAATAAATCTCTAGGAGGAGTTCGTTCAAGTATGACGCCTGAAAATGGCAAAAATTACACAAATTTTGCTAAGAAAATAAAAAATAACCGACTTCCTGTTGGGTGTCAAATTTTGCTCCAAGAGGCTTTTTTGTAGGTATTGGTGAGCTACATGTGTGTACCGATTTTCGTGCATGTACGTGAATCACAACTGAAAGCGCACACCGCGGAACGTGTAAAGGTGGCGCTATCGAGCCATTTTGCCACACCCACTTCTGCAACCCATATCAGACGTAAATTTTCGCCAGGTCTGATGTGTGTGCGAAGTTTCATGAGTTTTCGGGTATGTCTAAGCCCTCAAAAATGCGATTCATTTTGGAGAAGAATAATAATAATAATAATAATAATAAACGAAGCAGATCCAATAGGGTCCTCACACCATCGGTGCTCGGGCCCTAATAATAATAATAATAATAATAATAATAATAATAATAATAAACGAAGCAGATCCAATAGGGTCCTCACACCATCGGTGCTCGGGCCCTAATAATTAAAGCTGCAAGCAGCGATGAATGGGCCCTCGCACCCGGGCTCACCGCCGACCAGTGGCTTTAGGAAAACAGCAAACGGTGGGCAGTATGCTTTTAATACAGTAAATATAGGAGAAATATGTCATAAGTCACTTAAATGTGCCAAATTTCCCGCTGCCAGCTGGTGGCGCTATGCCTATAACTGATTATTGGCATGTAGATGTGTTCAGGCCAGCACTATTATCAAACATATGAAGTTTGGTGCAGATTGATTTTGGTATGTTTGAGTTAGTATATATGATATAATTTGCTGCCAACAGGTGGCGCTATGATAATATCTGAATATTGGCCTTTAGGGGTCTTCAGGCCAGGACTCTTACCAAACCTGTGAAGTTTGAGGCAGATCGGACATTTTATGGCTGAGTTATGACAACTTCTATATCCACGGCGAAACATCAAACTTTGTCAGGCCGCCACAGACACGCCCTTTAATGAAAACTCAAGATCTTCACAATTTAACATCTCTAAGGCCTCTAGATCAGACTGACCAAATTTAATGTTGATATCATTAAATCTGTAGGAGGAGTTTGCTACAAGTCATTTCCTGTTACCAACAGGTGGCGCTGTGATTATAACAGAATATTGGCTTTCAGATGTTTTCAGGCCAGGACTTTAATCGAACATGTGAAGTTTGAGGCAAATCGGACATTTTATGGCTGAGTTATAACAAGTTTTATATCCATGGCGAGACCTCGAAATTTGTCAGGCCGCCACGGACACGCCCTTCAACGAAAACTCAAGATCTTCACAATTTAACATCACTAAAGCCTTTATATTAGACTGACCGATTTTGGTGTTGATCTGTATAAATCTCTAGGAGGAGTTTGTTGCAGAGTACAGCATGACACTTCCTGTTGCCAGCAGGTGGCGCTATGACTATAACTGAATATGGACATGTAGATGTAATCAGGTCAGGAGTGTTATCACACATGTGAAGTTTGGGGCAGATCGGACATTTTATGCCTGAGTTATAGCAACTTCCTTTTTCATGGCGAAACATCGAAATTTGCCAGGCCGCCACGGACACGCCCGCCGATGAAAACTCTAGATCTTCGCAATTTAACGTCACAAAGGGCTTTAGATTAGACTTACCAAATTTGGCGTTTATCCGTATAAATCTCTAGGAGGAGTTCGTTCAAGTATGACGCCTGAAAATGGCAAAAATGACACAAATTTTGCTGAGAAAATTAATAATAACCGACTTCCAGTTGGGTTTTGGATTTTATCCCAAGAGGCTTTTTTGTAGGTATTGGTGAGTTACATGTGTGTACCGATTTTCGTGCATGTACGTGAATCACAGCTGAAAGCGCACACCGCGGAACGTGTAAATGTGGCGCTATCGAGCCATTTTGCCACACCCATCTCTGAAACCCATATCAGACGTACATTTTCGCCAGGTTTGATGTGTGTGCAAAGTTTCATGAGTTTTCGGGTATGTTTAGGCCCTCAAAAATGCGATTCATTCCGGATAAGAATAATAATAATAAGAAACGGAGCAGATCCAATAGGGTCCTCACACCATCGGTGCTCGGGCCCTAATAATAATAATAATAAACGGAGCAGATCCAATAGGGTCCTCACACCATCGGTGCTCGGGCCCTAATTAAAGCTGCGAGCAGCGATGAACGGGCCATCGCACCCGGGCTCACCGCCGACCGGTGGCTTCAGGAAAACAGCAAACGGTGGGCAGTATGCTTTTAATACAGTAAATATAGAAAAAATATGTCATAAGTCATTTAAATGTGCCAAACTTGCCGCTGCCAGCTGGTGTCGCTATGCCTATAACTGATTATTGGCATGTAGATGTGTTCAGGCCAGCACTATTATCAAACATATGAAGTTTGGTGCAGATTGAACTATGTATGTTTGAGTTAGTGAAAGATATGATATATCCTGCTGCCAACAGGTGGCGCTATGATAATATCTGAATATTGGTCTTTAGGTGTCTTCAGGCCAGGACTCTTACCAAACCTGTGAATTTTGTGGCAGATCAGACATTTTCAGGCTAAGTTATAACAACTTCTATGTCTATGCAGAAACATCAAACTTTGTCAGGTCACCACGGACATGCCCTTTAATGAAAACTCAAGATCTTCACAATTTAACATCTCTAAGGCCTCAAGATCAGACTGACCAAATATAATGTTGATTTAATTAAATGCAATCAATGCAAGGACTTCAGATAATGCCAACTTTGAACCAATATGCTAAATTTTCCCTATACTCTGATGATGATGATAAGAACATGTAATTCATGATGATAACAAAATTTTATTATTGCTTGCTTCACGTCCACCACTTCTGCTTAAATGTCATTGTTACCTATCTGTACAATTTTTGTGTGGATATTGCTTTGCTGGTGACTCCTCCTGTTATAAGACATCACTCTTAAGCGCTACATAACTAAGAATCAATAAGGAAGACGGTGCCCAGTTGGGCATTCACAGTAACCCTCTGCTAGTTTGGATTTTAAGTTTACAGAATTGAAAGGGTTACACTTTAAAATCAACACACAGACACATACACACAAAATATAAAATGTTGCCATTCAGTTTCATTTGTTAACATTAACTATATTAGTTAACATGACCAATAAATAAATAGCATTTATTAATGTTAATTAATATTAAGCTAAAAAAAGTATTCATATATAGTTTATGTACTGTGAATTAACATGGACATGAACACAGTTCATGTGGGTGTACAGCAATACACAATAAAGTGCTCTATAAACGCTTCATTCTTTCAAAATATCTTTAAAAACAAGTTGAGTATTGTAATGGGGCGATATATATATATATATAACTCATCTTAAAATGGTATAATTTTCAGATGTTTTGAACAGATAACAGCAAAGCTTGTTTTGTTGTCCAAGTTTGTCTTGAAATTGTTAATTTAAATTTTATATTCAATAAATAACACTATGAAAATAAATGTCTATCAATGAAGATAAATCGCTAATGCTAAAAGTTGCATTTTTCTTAATCTTTTGCTATGTGACTGAATAGGACAAGTTCATGGTATAGTTCAGTAAAAAATAAATAAATAAAAAAACAACAACTGCAAAATAGAAACAATGAAAGACTTAGTGACCCTTTATATTTTCTTAAAATATCAGACTCTCAAAGATCAGACGTATTTATTTTGATTACACTATATATATTTGTGCATTTCTCAAAGATGGTCTATAGCAAGATAGCATGTTTCACTCTCTACCCCTCTCTCCCTCTCTCCCTTTCACCCCTCCCCCCTTTAGCCACTCTAACTGTCATTCTGCAGTGACTGAACACAGTCAGGCAGAGTGAGGTTTCTGAGTTCTTTTTTTAATTTTCTTTAATTCATAGAAGCTTGTATATTTTTTTTATTTACAGCACTTGCTCAGAATGATTAGATCTCTGTGTGAAAAAAGTTTTAAAGAGTTTGGATGCTGCACTTTAAAGATATACAAATATTTTTTACTATATCTTTAAAAAATCACCACGTCCACACCGTTCAAGATATCCCAAATCCGCTCGCAATTTAACATCTTCAGAATCTTCTCTTCATGTTAAAAACGTTTGGTGTGAACAACTGGTTGTTCTTAGGAGGAGTGTGAATTTGTTTACAGCCTGATTTCTCCAAAAATCCACATTCAAATGAAAATAGCCGGCTTCCTGTTGGTCTTAGCTAATGAGTTTGATTTAGAAAGTTGTCCAGATTGATGAGATTAATATATGTAAAGAGTTTGGTGACTGTAGGAAAAACTAACCCCCCAACTTTTGTCAAAAGATGGCGCTATAGAGGGCCTGCTCCACGCCCATTTATGACCTTTTGCCAGTGTCTAACTATCATTAATATTGATGTGTGTGTTGAGTTTCATGAAATTCTAAGCATGTTATCTGCCTTGGAAAGACAGGAATCTAATTTTAAAGTTTGACACGTTGCCATGGCAACAGCATTTGATTTATCATCGACCCCTTTACATATTCTTATCGGCTGTGTTTTGACATGATTTTGATGAAGTTTAAAGAAAATCAAGTAAAATTAAGAGGCTGATTTCAAACCATTTTGAAAATGACACGCTTCCTGCTGCCAGTTGGTGGCGCTATAACTTTGACTCATAATAGTCACATTTATGGAATCGGCATCATACAACGAACAAACTGGTGAAGTTTCATCACAATCAGGCAATGTGTGCAACAGTTATTAGACACTTCCTGTTTCTCATTTCTCGCCATAACTTTGTCGCCTTGCCACGGCCAAACCGTTCGAGATCTCAAAAATCCCATCGCAATTTAGCGTCCCCAATGTCTTGAGATCATGCTGACCGAGTTTGGTGACAATCCTATGGAAATCCTGGGAGGAGTACGTTAAATTCCAGAGCATGCGCTTTTTAAACAGCCCTAAATATCTCACTTCCTGTTGTGTGGAGCCTATGACATAGAGTACAAAAGTTGTTCAGCTCGATGAGTTCAATATGTGTACCGAGTTTCATATCAATACGTGCAAGTATGTGTGCGCAGTACATCAAGTTTTCAAACTGTGTTCCAGGGGGCGCTGTAGAGGCCCTGAACCACGCCCGGGTCCCAGCCTCTGTGGCGTCCGGACGACGGCAGATTCCAACGTGTGTGCAAATTTTCAAGAGTTTTTGAGTATGTTAAGGCCCCCAAAAGTGCCCCAACGGTTGAAAAAAAAAAACAAAATAAAAAAAAAACAAATAAGAATCCTTAGAAGAACAATAGGGCCTTCGCCCTTTTGGGCTCGGGCCCTAATAATAAACGGAGCAATTCCAATAGGGTCCTCGCACTGTAGTGCTCGGGCCCTAATAATAATAAACGGAGCAATTCCAATAGGGTCCTCGCACTGTAGTGCTCGGGCCCTAATAATAACCCTTAGAAGAACAATAGGGCCTTCGCCCTTTTGGGCTCGGGCCCTAATAAACGGAGCAATTCCAATAGGGTCCTCGCACTGTAGTGCTCGGGCCCTAATAATAATAATAAACGGAGCAGATTCAATAGGGTCCTCACACCATCGGTGCTCGGGCCCTAATAAGAACCCTTAGAAGAACAATAGGGCCTTCGCCCTTTTGGGCTCGGGCTCTAAAAATAAAAATAAGAATCCTTAGAAGAACAATAGGGCCTTCGCCCTTTTGGGCTCGGGCCCTAATAATAATCCTTAGAAAAACAATAGGGCCTTCGCCCTTTTGGGCTCGGGCCCTAATAAGAATCCTTAGAAGAACAATAGGGCCTTCGCCCTTTTGGGCTCGGGCCCTAATAAGAATCCTTAGGAAAACAAGAGGGCCTTCGCCCATTCTGGGCTCGGGCCCTAATAAACAGAGCAATTCCAATAGGGTCCTCGCATTGCAGTGCTTGGGTCCTAATAAACGGAGCAATTCCAATAGGGTCCTCGCACTGTAGTGCTCGGGCCCTAATAAACGGAGCAATTCCAATAGGGTCCTCGCACTGCAGTGCTCGGGCCCTAAAAATAGCTTATATGTAGTAAACTACTTTTGCCGTGTTGCTGTAGCTTAGCTTAGCTAAGAAATGGGAAACCACTACAACACTGTTATACGTCATCATACGTTGTCGCTAGTTCCTAATGTTACATCAGAGGACATGCGCCGATGTTTATCACACATTTCAAGATGTTGAAAAAAATGTTGTCACGTTGCAAAAAGTACAAATGTACGGTGTACGCACCGTTCATTCACATGTACACATATGGCCGTAATCAAAACAAACAATGCGTTATCACATGCACAGCAAATTGCAAATCAGTGGTGTAGTGGTGCCTTGAGAAGTGGGTGTATGCTTCATTTGTGAATTTCCTTTTGAAATTTCCATTCGTTTACTGGATCCTTGGACTGAAATGTTAACAGGGGTTCACTGGTTTAAGAAATTTCTGATCGTAAAAATCTGCTTCTTTTTAATTGTAAGGTATTTTTTTCATTATTATGTGATGTTTCATTAACAAATTTCAGGAGGAGCTCGCGCAGATAATTAACACGGCCAATTCATAATCAGCAATCACTCCCTATCCAATCACTCTCCCTATCCCATTACTACAGTCCCTTTAAATAACCAAGCAGTCCTACCTTCAGCTATCTCTGATTCCAGCATTGGCACTCCCAATCGCCGCAACATGTCCGAGATTCACTCGTCCTCCGAGGATTATTCCTCTGATACAGACAAACCTGCAGCTCATCCGGCCTTCATCCAGGTCGCCGTTCAGGCCACCAGCGCTCCACAGGATCCACTAATCGAGCCCGCCGCTGCATCACGGAGCCGCAGGCCCTCACGCACCGCTGCTGCTCGCACTCCGAGCAGTGTTGTTTTAGTTTTAGTCAACGATGGCGAAATCATTTCGTTGACGCCACTTTTCATGAGGATAACGAGCCGATGACGAGATAAAAATGGCTCGTTGATGACTAAAACATGACGAGACGTGCGTGAGTTTTCGTTGATGAGACAGGTGGTCCGTCAGACGTTTAAAATGCATGACATTTCTGCTTATCGTGCATGCCAATCAAAACCTTAAACGTTTTGATGCCGCTATGGCAAGCCGTTTTAGCATTAAATACTCTTTGCCATACTAGCATGGCAAGCCGTTTTAGCATTCCATCCTTGTTTGTCTTTTATGTTTTAAAACATTCCTTATTGCAATTATTGGTGAAAATAGTCGATCCGGAAGCTCACATTGTGTTGAACTAGATCTGCTATTTTCAGAACTTACAAGTGACACTACCCAACAGCAAAATACTTACCGACCTACATTAATTTGTTAAAAGACTTTTTCCCCTTTTTAGACTAAAACCTTCTTGGCTTTCGTCGACTAAAATTGGACTAAAACTAACAAGCATTTTAGTCCATAAAGACTAAATCTAAGATGGTTGTCAAAAAACAACACTGCTCCGAGACGCCAGCTTACGCTTATGCAGAGCCCCCTACTCCACGTCAGGACGCAGCAGAAGGCCGTCACCGAGCTTGGGCCACGCCCCGGACACCGCAGTCTCCAGCCACGCCCATCCCGCTCGATCCTCGAAGCGGGAGCCCGCCGCTCATGCTGTCAGAGAGCCGGCCATCGCCTCCACAAGCCGCCGCAGCAGCACGAGCTCGCCCACTCCAGCAGCCGATTCCCGTCCGCAACCCTTGCCCCTCCTTTCTCTCCCCTTCTCATGGCCCGCAGCACCGCCTTCCGCTCATAGCACGAGCATTCCCCCGCTCATGCCACAAGCACCGGCGCTCCCCATTCCCCCTCTCTTCCCTTCTGTTTCCTCCGCCCCAGGAGCCGTCCCCAGCGCGAGCATGCCTCTATCCTCGCAGGCTCCGACGCACGCCATTCCCCCTCTCTTTCCCCCCTTCTTTTCCGTCCCAGGAGACGGCCGCAGCTCAGGTTTACCGCCACTACCGGTCCCGGTAGCCACTTTCCCTCCTCCTCAGGCCCGTCCTCCCTTCTCATTGGCCTCAGCCACACCCCTTCCAGCCCCGCCAAACGCTTTAGCGCAGGAACCTCCCCCAGTTTCCAACTCCATCAGGACCCAGATACTAGCAGGTCTCACACATGGATTCCACCCCGGCGTCCTGAGCCTCCCCTCCCAAAACCTCATCTGCCCAAATCTCCACTCCGCTCTCACCGAACCCGAAATAGTGGACGGCCTAATTAAAAAGAAATAGACTCAAATTTCATGATAGGCCCCTTTTCTGTTCCTCCCTTTAGCATCTATCGAGTCAGCCCCATCGGTGTTGCCACCAGAAAATTCTCAGGCAAAAACGCCTCATAATTGATCTTTTATCTCCGCATAATTCCCCATTCCTTAGCAAAAAAAAAAAGATTAAGAAAAACAGTCTAACACCGTGGTATAACGATCATACCCGCGCCCTAAAGAGAAAAGCACGAAAAATGGAACGCAGCTGGAGGAAAACAAAACTAGAGGTTTTTCGTATTGCTTGGCGTGAATGTAATTTATCTTATAGGAAAGCATTAAAAACTGCCAGATCGGATTACTTTTCATCTCTCTTAGAAGAAAACAAACATAACCCTAGGTATTTGTTCAATACTGTGGTTAAATTAACTAAAAATATAGCAGCAACAGGTTTAGACATTTCCCAAAAGCACAGCAGTAATGACTTTATGACGTACTTTACCTCCAAGATAGACACTATTAGAGATAAAATTGTAACCATACAGCCGCCCGCTACAGTATCGCATCAGATAGTGCGTTGTAGATCTCCTGAGGAACAATTCCATTCATTCTCTATTATAGGAGAGGAGGAATTGTATAAACTTGTTAAATCATCTAAACCCACAACATGTATGTTAGACCCTATTCCATCTAAGCTACTAAAGGAGGTACTTCCAGAAGTCATAGATCCTCTTCTGAATATTATTAATTCGTCACTATCATTAGGATATGTCCCCAAAACCTTCAAAATAGCTGTTATTAAGCCACTCATTAAAAAACCACAACTTGACCCCTATGAATTAACTACAGACCAATTTCGAATCTCCCTTTTCTGTCAAAGGTACTAGAAAAGGTAGTATCCTCACAATTATGCTCCTTCTTAGAGAAAAATGGTATCTGCGAGGATTTCCAGTCAGGTTTTAGACCATATCATAGTACTGAGACTGCTCTAATTAGAGTAACAAATGACCTGCTATTGTCAAGCGATCGTGGTTGCATCTCTCTATTAGTGCTACTGGATCTTAGTGCCGCATTTGATACTATTGACCACAACATTCTTTTAAATAGACTTGAAAATTATGTAGGCATTAGTGGTAGTGCACTGGCATGGTTCAAATCGTACTTGTCTGACCGTCATCAGTTTGTGGCAATAAATGAAGAGGTATCATTTAGATCGCAAGTGCAGTATGGAGTACCTCAAGGCTCAGTGCTAGGGCCATTACTTTTTACGCTTTACATGTTACCCTTGGGAGATATCATCAGGAAACATGGTGTTAGCTTTCATTGTTACGCTGATGATACTCAGCTCTATATTTCTTCGCAGCCCGGAAAAACATATCCATTCGAAAAACTAACAGAATGCATAGCTGATATTAAAAACTGGATGGCGAATAACTTCTTACTGTTAAATTCTGAAAAAACAGAGGTATTAATTATTGGACCTAAAACCTCCACAAGTAATGACCTAAAACACAGTCTAATACTAGATGGCTGCTCTGTAAATTCGTCGTCATCAGTTAGGAACCTAGGCGTCCTATTCGATAGCAATCTCTCCTTTGAAAGTCACATTTCTAGCATCTGCAAAACCGCATTTTTCCATCTTAAAAATATATCGAAATTACGACCTATGCTATCAATGTCAAATGCTGAAACATTAATTCATGCGTTCATGACCTCAAGGATAGATTATTGTAATGCTTTATTGGGTGGTTGTTCTGCACGCTTAATAAACAAACTCCAGCTGGTCCAAAATGCAGCAGCTAGAGTTCTTACTAGAACCAGAAAGTATGACCATATTAGCCCGGTTCTGTCAGCACTGCATTGGCTCCCTATTAAACATCGTATAGATTTTAAAATCTTGCTAATTACTTATAAAGCCCTCAATGGTTTAGCTCCTCAGTACTTGAACGAGCTCCTATCGTATTATAGTCCTTCACGTCCGCTGCGTTCTCAAAATTCTGGCAATTTGATAATACCTAGAATATCAAAATCAACTGCCGGCGGCAGATCATTTTCTTATCTAGCGCCTAAACTCTGGAACAATCTACCTAACACTGTTCGGGAGGCAGACACACTCTGTCAGTTTAAATCTAGATTAAAGACACATCTCTTTAACCTGGCTTACACATAAAATCATTAACACATTTCTATAATTCAAATCCGTTAAAGGATTGTTAGGCTGCATTAATTAGGTCAACCGGAACCGAAAATACCTCCCATAACACCTGATGCACTCGTTGCATCGTAAAAAGAATGGCATCTACGCTAATATTAGTCTGTTTCATTCTTATTCCGAGGTCACCGTAGCCTCCAGACCCAGCCTGTATCCGGATCAGATGGTCACTCCAGTCCCCCGGATCCAGTCCGTACCCAGCTTAGATCATGGATCACCACCTAGAGATGACTTCAATAGCCGTGGATGTCAACCAGATGAGCTCCAAGGCGGATCATCAATAAAGACCTCGCCAACCTTGACGGCCATCGGCGCTACACCACAGGATCCTGATGAGTTCTCTACAATCAGACATTGGTACAAACTGTTGTTTGGTCTGGCCAGAGGAGAACTGGTCCCCCGACTGAGCCTGGTTTCTCCCAAGGTTTTTTTCTCCATTTCTGTCACCTGTGGAGTTTTGGTTCCTTGCCGCTGTCGCCTCTGGCTTGCTTAGTTGGGGACACTTTCCAGCGATATCGTATACTATTTGAACTGAACTGACGATGATATCACTGAATTCATTAATGAACTGCCTTTAACTGAAAATTGATTGTTACAATAATGCGTTACTTACACACTATTGTGCTGTTTAAATACTGTGCAGTTGCTTTGACACAATCTGTATTGTAAAAGGCGCTATATAAATAAAGGTGACTTGACTTGACTTAACAGCCTCATTCCACTTGAAGAGTTTTCTCTTCACTATCACGACGTCGACCAAGCCACTACCTTGATTAAAGCAGGTCGCGGCGCTTGGTTGGCCAAAGTCAATATTACTTCTGCTTTCAAAGTTACGCCCATCCACCCAGATTTCTGGCACTTATTTGGCATTTGCTGGAAAAACGAATTCTATTTCGCCGTCCGCCTCACATTTGGTTGCAAAAGCAATCCAAAAAATCTTCGACACGCCATCGGAGGCAATTTGCTGGATCCTCTCCAACAATTACAGTTTACCCTATCTGATTCATCTTTTAGACGATTTCTTAATCATCTCACCCCCAGATTCCGTCCCAGCCGCACACCTCTTGACATCCCAAAGCTTTTCTCAGAGCTCGGGATTCCCCTCGCCCAAGACAAAACCGAGGGTCCTAGCACTTCCATCAAATTTTTGGGCATCAATTTAGATTCCCAAAAAATTCCTGGCTTCCCTGCCCAAAGAAAAGATTGACAGAACAATTCTAGTAGCTTCCACTTTGTTAACAAACTGTTGTTGTACAAAACGCGAGCTGCTATCCATTCTGGGTCATCTAAATACCGCGATGCGCATCATCCCACAAGGCCGCCCCTTTATCTCCCATCTCCTCTCCCTCTCCTCCTCCGCCCACACCCTTGAGGACCGCATTTCCATAACTGATTCTTGCCGCAAGGAGCTCAGCTTATGGATTTCCTTCCTTAAACAGTGGAACAGCTATCGTTCTTTTACAGCAATTTGGTTTCTTCCCCAATTGATATCGAATTATATACCGACGCCGCCCTCTCCGTCGGCTTTGGAGGTTTCCTCCGGGGCCGCTGGTTCGCTTCTACCTGGCCCCCAGAGTTGGCAAATTTACCCCTCCAGCTATCATCCTCAGCACTATTTGAGCTTTACCCATTAGTGGCCGCAGCTTCCCTATGGGGCAAAGAATGGTCCGCCACCAGCATCGTCGTCCAATACGACAACGCAGCTACCGTGCACTGCATTAACAAAGGCCGTTCCCACTCCCCCGTACTCATGCCTTTGCTCAGATGTTTGATTTGGATTTCAGCTCGTGACCAATTTATCATAACTGCAAAACACATCCCCGGGTCAAAGAATCAAATCGCTGACTCTCTCTCTCGTTTTGTTTTTCAGAAATTCAGATCGCCGGCTCCAGAAGCGGACCCGCTCCCAACCCCAGTCCCTCCTTATTCAGAACTGATATTCCCATAACCCTCCCCCTAAGGCCTCTTCTCGAAGCATCCATCGACTCCATTCTCCAAGCAGTCTCCCTCAGGACTCTCCAATCCTACCTCACAGCGTGGAAATGCTTTAAAACTTTCCACGCCGCCTACAGCTTACCTTTCCCCGTTTTATCCCTGCTCACTGTCACCTCATTTATCTCCCACCTCAATTCCCATAAAAACCTCCAAGCTAGCTCCATCAAAGCATACCTTAGCGGTATTCAGTTTTTTCATAAACTGTGTCACGGCTCGCCTTCCCCTCATATAACTAATTCCCAGACCTCCCTTCTCATCAAAGGCATCCAAAAAACCCAGCCCAACCGCCCAGACCCCAGACAACCTATCACTTTAAATATTTTGACCAAATGCATCTCCTCCCTCCGCAAAGGCTACCATTCCATCCACACTGCCCACACACTGGACGCCATGTTCATCCTGGCTTTTTCGGTTTCCTCAGATGCTCTGAGCTCGCCATTACATCCAGTTTTAACCCAGCCATTCACCCCACCATCTCCGACCTAACCGTGCTAGACGGCGATACCATCTCTTACTTTATTAAACAAAGCAAGACAGACCAAATAAAGAAGGGCCATTTCATTTATATTTTTAACCTCCAAACTCCCCTCCAACCATTCCAAACCCTCCTAGCCTTCCTTTGCCACAGGAAATCCCAATCCTCCCTCCCCTCTGACCCCCTCTTTACTGATGATGCCAACCGCCCTGCCACACGCTTCTGGTTCCAAAAGCACCTGAAGTCTGTCTTGCTTCTCTCTGGTACCCCAGCAGACAACTTCTCCAGCCATTCATTTCGCATAGGCGCAGCAACTACAGCCGCCCAAAAAAAAGGTCTCTCCCAACAGCAGATCCAAGCGCTCGGCCGCTGGTCATCTGAAGCTTTCAAGAGCTACATTCGAGCAGATCGCTCTTTTATCAGGGAAACACACCAAACCCTAATCGGCCAACCCGTTCTACCGCCAGCCCACCCCCGTCCACGCCATCTCTAGCCGCTTCAACCACCCCCTCGGCGTCCCTTTTCCTTGGGACATCCTGCCTTCGTTAAAACCCCAGCTTATTCCCCTACGCGCAGCAATGCGCGCCCCCGCTGGAGCCCCCCTTACGCACAACAGTGCTCGCCCCGCTTTTCCCGTCACGCTAAACATCGCATGGCTCCTGTTCAAGCCCCCGCTTATCCCCTATACGCGCAGCAATGCACGCCCCCGCTGGAGCCCCCCTTACGCACAGCAGTGCTCGCCCCGCTTTTCCCGTCACGCTCAACATCGCATGGCTCCTGTTCAAGCCCCCGCTTATCCCCCTATATGCGCAGCAATGCACGCCCCCGCTGGAGCCCCCCTTACGCACAGCAGTGCTCGCCCCGCTTTTCCCGTCACGCTCAACATCGCATGGCTCCTGTTCAAGCCCCCGCTTATCCCCTATACACGCAGCAATGCGCGCCCCCGCTGGAGCCCCCCTTACGCACAGCAGTGCTCGCCCCGCTTTTCCCGTCACGCTCAACATCGCATGGCTCCTGTTCAAGCCCCCGCTTATCCCCTATACACGCAGCAATGCGCGCCCCCGCTGGAGCCCCCCTGACGCACAGCAGTGCTCGCCCCGCTTTTCCCGTCATGCTCAACATCGCATGGCTCCTGTTCAAGCCCCCGCTTATTCCCCTTACAGAACAGCAACGCCCGCTCATGCTAAAGCCACCCCGCTCGCTCCCCCCATGCCGCAGCAACGCCTGCTCATTCTAGAACGCCCCGCTCATTCCCTTTACGCACTGCAATGCCCGCTCTCACCATAGCCCCTGCTCGTTTCCCCACGCCGCTGCATTGCCCGCTCTCGCTAGAGCGCCCCGCTTATTCCCCCATGCCGCAGCAATGCCCGCTCTTGCTAAGAGCGCCCCGCTTATTCCCCCATGCCACAGCAGTGCCCGCACGCACCGCAATGACCACTCTCGCCGCAGCCCCTGCTTACTTTCCCACGCTGCAGCAATGCCCGCTCTGACTAGAGCGCCCCGCTTATTTCCCCATGCCGCAGCAATGCCCGCTCTGACTAGAGCGCCCCGCTTATTTCCCCATGCCGCAACAATGCCTGCTCTGACTAGAGCGCCCCGCTTATTCCCCCTTTCACGCAGCAATGCCCGCTCACACTAGAACGCCCTGCTTATTTCCCCATGCCGCAACAATGCCCGCTCACACTAGAGCGCCCCGCTTATTCCCCCTTTCACGCAGCAATGCCCGCTCACACTAGAGCGCCCCGCTTATTCCCCCTTTCACGCGGCAGCCACCGCTCAGTCCCCTTTAGCGCAGCAAAGCCCACACATCCTAGAGCACCTAGCATGTTTCCCCTACGCCACAGCAGTACCCACCCCCAAGAAAACGCCATTCTTCATTCCCCCTAATTGCTACCCCACATAAGGTTCTCTTTGCTTTTCCTTCCCTAGCAGTGCCCGCAGCAGCTCCTCCCACGCTTCCCCGCCGCTAATCGTCCAGCATCCCTCCAGCTCAAGTTAAGCTTTTTGGGGGGCCACCTGGCTGCTGTCCTGCAGTTATTTTGCACTTTGGGGGAGCGCTATTGGGTTCGGGCCAAAGGCCGAGCTCGGACCCCTCTCCCTGGGCAGGGGGAGTGCCCCGGGCTCGGGAATGACTACCGAGCTCGGAGCCCTCTCCCGGACAGCATGCCAAACACGCTTAACTTTACGTTGTTTATTATATGCAAAAGCGAACTAGTGAAGTGATGTTTCATTAACAAATTTCAGGAGGAGCTCGCGCAGATAATTAACACGGCCAATTCATCATCAGCAATCACTCCCTATCCAATCACTCTCCCTATCCCATTACTACAGTCCCTTTAAATAACCAAGCAGTCCTACCTTCAGCTATCTCTGATTCCAGCATCCCTCCCACCCCCCCTGTTTATTTTCTCCTCACCTCCAGCCAGGGGGGGAGCGCTATTGGGTTCGGGCCAAAGGCCGAGCTCGGACCCCTCTCCCTGGGCAGGGGGAGTGCCCCGGGCTCGGGAATGACTACCGAGCTCGGAGCCCTCTCCCGGACAGCATGCCAAACACGCTTAACTTTACGCTGTTTATTATATGCAAAAGCGAACTAGTGAAGTACTGATTTAAATGACTGGGGTGTGGGAGACAAGGCTCGTGCAATTATCAAATACATTTCAAAGCAAGCCGGCACCACGGTCCTGACTGCATCATCACTGTCTTTATTGGGTGTTTTTAGCAATTATTTCGATTTATTCACATATGAGTGGATGTGGTGGACTGCCATGATTTTGGCTAATGCAGGACACTACTGAATAATGCGCATCAGAGGGGATTTAAAAAGTGGGTGTACGCAAAGTAGCCTGATATACGCCGTATAATGTACCTGCGTATACTGTCCACTACACCAGTGATTCTCAACTCAAGTCCTCGAGGCCCACTGCTCTGCACATTTTGTATGTCTCCTTCATTTAACACACCTGATTCAGACAATCAGCTTGTTAGGAGAAAGCTCCATGAACTTAACTGAGTGTGTCAGATTCAGAAACATACAAAATGTGCAGAGCAGTGGGCCCCGAGGACTGGAGTTGAGAATCACTGCACTACACCACCATTGCAAATTCCCGAGCCACATGGTCTTTCATGTTTCTAACATGCAGTCAAGTGTATATGACATAAAAATATATTTTGTAATATCGTGCAATCAGTGCTATCTGCTAGCAAACTTTAGCGATTTTTTTTGCAAATGTTTATTTACAGAACAACACCATAAACACAAACACAAGATTGAAGGTAATGTACATATAATGAAAAATTGTCATAAAAATCCTTATTAATGGCAAAAATTACTTATATTTATGAGTCTGCTTGCTCGAGTGAGCAGCCATGTTGGAAAATGGAAATTTCTCTTAGCCCTTCGTTTGAAGTGAGGTCCCGAAAAATCTTTGTTTGGAGGGCTATCTGGCTCTTCCCCCTACCCCTCCAACTAAACGAGAAATGAGACACCCCTACCCCTTCACGTAAATGCGCCAAACGGAGGGGTAGAGCAAAGTGTAGGGGTAAGGGGTAGAATTGGGATTCGGTTTCACACCGCAAGTGTAAGCAGAGCGTGAGCGGCGCGTGAGCAGCGCGTATTTTTTTCGGCGCCCATGTTAACAAATGAGAAGAATCGTTGTCAAAAGCAAAATTAATCCAAAATATGTAGGCCTAGGCTACAAAAGATATAAATGTGTTTTTAATTATTCAGTTTTGGTGCAAGCGTGGTGTATTAAAAAAAAAAAGCCAGAAAATTACAAAATACGGCAGTATTTTTTTCTTTTCTTTTATTTATTTATTTATTTATTTGCATCGAGAAAAAGCTGCTTTGATTGAGTCTTGGATTGTATAAAGCACTATATAAATAAAGGTAAAATATAATAATAAAATATAATAATAATAATAATAGTAATAATAATAATAATAATAATAATAAATGAAAAATGTAATTGTAAAAAAAAAATACACATATGTAGGCTCTAGCGCTACCCATATTTTACCTCATTCATGTGCAGCTTTATGATTAGGGGAGCACAACGTAACACTTTTTGCATTTCTCAGCTTGTGTAAATGTTGTTTGTCCAGTACAAATATGTCGCTTTGTTTCATAATTACAGTGTATACGTTTTTTTTTTGTTTTTGTTATTTACCTCAAAAGAAAGGTAGTGAAGTGTGACAACATGCCAGGCGGATGGGATCAGCCTAGAAACTCACAGCTTTGCATTTCCACCGGTCTTAGTACACGATATAACTACAGAAGAGTCAAGTTTTAAATATAACAAATATGGAAACTCGTTGGTAATTTTTGAACGCGATGCTATTGGTCTAATAGGATTCAATGATCTATGCTAAGCTATGCTAAAAGTGATATCGCCAGAACAGGAGAACGGCTGAATGGATTTCAAAACGGTAAAACTCAACTTATTAACTCGGGGGGAGTTGGAGGATGAGCCTATTTCCAAAAAAAGTGGAGTGTTCCTTTAACAACGATATTTGTGACCAACGCCCCCTGGAGCTGTGTTTGGCTACAGAATGTTGTTCCTTGCGCCACCTGGTGGATATTATATGAAGCGCAACAACCTTTTTAAAAAAAATCAGAAAAAGCCCCTGCAGGTCTATCCGTGATCACGCGTGCCGAATTGCAGGCTGCCGCGTGAAAATAGACGCATTTTTAATGGCCAGATCTGTATCCAGAAGATGGATATATGTGATAATAATACATTGCCCTATATTTAACATATATGAGAGTAGCTCTTCTGATATAGGGACATATATGTCATATATTACAGTTCCCAAGATGGCCGCCCTTCCCGAGTCTGTTCACAAGATGGCCGCCCTTTTAGAGCCTGTTCACAAGATGGCCGCCCTTTCCGAGTCTGTTCACAAGATGGCCGCCGTCCCAAAGCCTGTTTCACAAGATGGCCTCCGTTCCTGAGTTCCCGGCCAGGATGGCCGCCCCGCCAGAGCTACTGCACAAGATGGCCGCCACACCAGAGCCTGTTGCAAAGATGACCACCACGCCAGAGCTACTGCACAAGATGGCTGCCACGCCAGAGCTACTGCACAAGATGGCCGCCAGACCAGAGCCACCGCACAAGATGACCCCCACGCCTGCCAAGCCAACAGCCGCTAACGTCATGCCTGCCAAGCCAGCGCCCGCTAACGTTGCACCTGCCAAGCCAGCACCCACTAGCATCACGCCTGCCAAGCCACAGCCTGTTCACGTCATGTCTTCTGCCCCAGAGTCTGCAACTATCATGGCAGTGCCTTCAGATGCGGTTCCTCAGTCAAGTCAAGTTACAGCTGCTGTTCCTGTCAGGTCAAGTCAAGTTACAGCTGCTGTTCCTGTCAGGTCAAGTCACGCTTCAGCTGCTGTTCCTGCTGCTGTCTCTGTCAAGTCAAGTTCCAGTTGCTGTTCCTGTCAAGTCAAGTCAAGTTACAGCTGCTGCCCCTTCAGAGTCAAGTCAGAACACAGCAGCACTTTCTGAATCAAGTCAAGACACAGCAGTACTTCCTGAGTCAAGTCAAGCAACTTCACTTCCTGAACCAAGTCAAGTTACAGTTTCACCTCCTGAGCCAAGACAAGTCACGGTTTCACACCCCAAGTCACCTCAAGATACTACAGCACCTCCTGAATCACACCAAGCCACTGCTGTTCCAGCTGGGTCAAGCCAAGTTGCAGCTGTCCCAGCAAGGTCAAATCAAGTCGCAGCTGTTCCTTCAAAGCCAGGTCAAGCCACAGCTGCTTCTCCAATGTCAAGCCAAGCCACAGCTGTTCCCTCAAAGCCAAGTCAAGTCACAGCTGCTTCTCCAACGTCAAGCCAAGCTGCAGCTGCTCCCTCAAAGCCAAGTCAAATCACAGCTGTTCCCACAAAGCTAAGTCAAGTCACAGCTGCTCGCCCAACATCAAGTCAAGCTACAGTCATCCCTTCAATGTCAAGTCAAGTCACTATCGCTGCCTCAAAGCCAAGTCAAGTCACAGCTGTTGCACTAAGGCCAAGTCACGTCTCGCCCGAGCATTCAGAGCCAAGTCACGTCTCGCCCGAGCGTCCAGAGCCAAGTCACGTCTCGCCCGAACGTCCAGAGCAAAGCCACGTCTCGCCTGAACGTCCAGAGCCAAGTCACGTCTCGCCCGAGCGTCCAGAGCCAAGTCACATCTCGACCCAAGCCACGCTGTGTCTCGTCTGATCTGCCAGAGCCACGCCATGTCTCGTCTGACCTCCCAGAGCCACGGCATGTCTCATCCGATCTGCCAGAACCATGGCATTTCTTGATCACCAGTGTGATGGACACTCCTCTGATGTCAGTACAGGCTGCAGGCATCCCTAGCCACGCAGAGCCTTCGTTCCCAAGCCTTACACCCTCAGTCCTGGTGTGCATACCATTAACCACCACACTGCCCATGATGGCCATCGCCATTTTAAGTGTGTGGGCTGCATTCTGTGCTCCAGAGGCCTTATCTGCCTACGAGTCTGATCCGGAAGCCTCGTCTGTCCACGAACCCGCTGCGCCCCTGCCTCTTATCGAGGCGGCGTCCATAGCGGAATTCCCTGCTCTGCCTGCACCACCAAGGCTCCCTGCTCTGCCTGCACCGCCAAGGCTCTCTACTCTGCCTGCACCGCCAAGGCTCTCTACTCTGCCTGCACTGCCAAGGCTTCCTGCTCTGTCTGCACCGTCAAGGTTCCCTGCTCTGCCTGCACCGCCAAGGCTATCTGCTCTGAAGCAAGAGATACAGAGGAGTGACTTTGTTGCATCAGACATATATCACTTTGCTCACAGCTGATTGGTCCAGTTTTGGTCTGCGATCTCTAACCTAGAATAAAAACCTGCTCCAGAGCAGGGTAGCTGTGTAGCTTAAGTTACCATGGTGCCGATACTATGGTCACCATACTTGGAAAGTAAGAGGCGTGGACCAGCCCGCAGCGTTGCAAATGTCAGACAGGGAAACACCTGACAGAAAAGCCTTGGAGGCAGCCATATTCCTAGTGGAGTGAGCCTTGATCCCCAAAGGAGTGGGAGGTAAGAGGATTCATAGGCCAAGGAAATGGTCTCCACTATCCAACAACTAAGGGTCCACTTAGAGACGGGGAGCCCTTTCTTATAAGTACCATAGCATACTAGCAATTGGTCAGATTTCCTCCACAGGTCAGCTCTGTGGACGTATGCGTCCAGTGCTCACACTGGACACACATGATTAAGCTTCTCTTGGTCTGACTCCCTAAAAGAAGAAGGACAGAAGGCTTTGAGCACGACAGGCCGTGGCACAGAAGAGGGGACTTTAGCCACATACCCCAGTCTGGGGTAAATAAAAGCTTTGGCCATACCAGGCGCAAAGTCAAGGAAGGAAGGGGCCACTGAATAGGCCTGAAGGTCACCCACTCTTTTTAGTGAGGTAATAGCTAAGAGGAAGACAGTCTTTAGTGTCAGCACTCTTGGAGAAAGGGCCAGGTCCCCAGGGGGTACCCGAGATTGAGCTGTAGGCCTCAGCCTCAGTGCACCTTGGAGGAAACAAACTACTAGTGGGTCTCTGCCCAAAGAACGATCCGCGATAGGGATATGGAAACCCGAGATAGCCGCCACGTAAACCTTCAGGGTCGAGTGGGCTAACCCAGCAGTCAACCGCTTCTGCAAAAAACCCAGCATTGGACAAACTGGGCAGTGAACTGGGTCGAACTGGTATTTACTGCACCAAGAAGTAAAAAGTCTCCACTTCAAAGCGTAGAGTTTCCTTGTAGACGGAACCTCAGTTGAGAGACCTGAAGCTACGAGTTGTGTCCCCTCAGAGGCCACACCCACAGCTTCCACAACTTCGGACGGGGGTGAAAGATAGCACCTTCCGCTTGAGAGAGAAGGTCCCTCCTGACTGGATATTTCCATGGAGAGCCGTCTAGGAGAGCAACCAGGTCCAAGAACCATGCTCGGGCCGACCAGAGCGGGGCTACCAATAAGAGGTGCATCCTGTCCCGGCGTACTCTTGCGGACTGAGTGGCCACTCATGACCGCTCCTCACCCTGTGAGGGACGCATCCGTCGCTAGCATTATGCGGCAACAAGGAGCTCCCAGCACTGGGCCTTGAGACAGGAACCAAGGTTTCCTCCACATGTCTAAGGCACGAAGGCATCGCCGTGTGACCTTGATCATGCAGAACGGATTTCCCCTTGGGGAGAACCCCTTGGTCTTGAGCCACCACTGTAAAGGTCTCATGTGCAGCAGGCCAAAAGGTATCACGTTGGACGCAGCTGCCATCAGACCTAACAGTATTTGAAACTCCTTGACAGTGAGTGTCCTGCCCTCTCTGACTCTCCTGACTGAAGTGAGGATCGACTCGACACGAGTCTACGCCAAACTACGCCTAGATAGGTGGTTCTCTGAACTGGAGATAGCACACTCTTCTTGGCATTCAGCCCTAACCCCAACTCTTTCATGTGAGCTAGCACAGCATCTCGACCAGCTCAGATTGAGCCACAATCAACCAATCATCGATGTAGTTGAGTATGCGTATGCTGTCAAGCCTCAGCTTCGAGAGAGTGGCATTCATACACTTGGTGAAAGTGCGGGGTGAGAGAGCCAGACCGAAAGGGAGAACCCGATATTGGTATGCTTGGCCCTCGAAAGCGAACCTCAGGAACTAACTGTGCTGAGGGAGGATGGAGATGTGGAAGTATGCGTCTTTCAGATCTATGGTGACAAACCAGTCCTCGGACCTGATCTGTTGTGGGTCCTGTTTTAGGGTCAACATTTTGAACCCTAGGCGCATGACAGCGCGGTTCAATATCCTTAGATCTAAAATGGGACGCAACCCTCCATCCTTTTTGGGAACAATGAAGTACCGGCTGTAGAACCCGGACTCCCTGTCGAGAGGAGGGACCACCTCGATGGCCTCCTTCCTCAAGAGAGCTTTAACTTCTTGTTCTAATACCGGAGCCTGCTCGGACCCCACCACGATGGGAAGGACCCTGCAAACTGGATGCTGTAGTCTTTTTCTACAGTACACAGGACCCACTTTGAGGCCCCTGGCAGAAGCTTCCATGCTGCTAAATAGTCTACTAAGGGAATCTCTCGAGACTGATCTCCAGTGTTACTGGAGTGGCTGGAACGGCGCCCTGAAGCAGATGACCAGCAGGGGCAGACCGTACCAGCCTTTTGAAGGACCCCCTTAGGGGGTCCCGTCCAGCAGCCCCATAAGACCGGCGAGGAAGATAGAGCTGGAATGCCCCGCCTGCTTACGAGCCTCCTGAAACCTATCGACAACCGAGTTGACGGCGTCACCGAATAGGCCAGAAGGCTTGAGCGGGGCGTCCAGCAGGAAGACCAACCACAAATGCCTCTCTGCAGCCACCATGGACCGCATAGACCGCCCGATAGCTTTGCTGGTCTCTTTGGTGAAGCTCGTCGATGTCTTCCGCTCTGACCTGATCTCCCTCATCCAAATCTTTAAGCAGGTCAGTCTGGTAGGCCTGCAACCCTGCCATGGTGTGCAAGCAAGAGCCAGCCTGACCTGCTGCTGCATAACCTTTGCTCACCAAAGCCGAAGTTGTTCTTATGCGCTTGGTGGGCAGTGCCGAGGCCTTCAAGGACGATGCTGCTGCGGGGGACAGATAGCTCGCTAGTGTCTGTTTAATCCGGGGAAATGTCCTATAAGCGTGCTCCCCCATCCCCACTACATTGCTGTAAATGCCAGTGGAGGGAGAGAGAACACGAGCCGAATATGGTCTCTTTCACGATCTCGACACCTCAGTGTGGAGATCGGGGAAGAATGGCAGACCCCGGTGTGGAGGTGGTGGATTTGGCTTGAGAAAGCATTCATCCAGCTTACTTTTAGTTGGCTCATGTATTTTCTCATCTGGCCAATCGATCTTCAATTTGGCCACAGCACAAGTCACCACCTCCACCAGCTCTTCATACAGGGCAGACTGAGGGGGCGATTCCACCATTTCATCGGCAACCTCACCCTCTCCTTCCCCAGAGGAAGAGAGATGAAGCACCTAGCCTTCTCCCCAGGGGGAAGAAACCGCAATGTAAACCACACAACCTGTACTGCTGCTTATCGCTCAAACTTTTTCCCCCTTGGAAGACATGTCTCTCTCAAAATAAAGCTGTGCAAACTAGCACCACAAAACAGAGAGACAAAGACACACATAGAGCACTGCTGAAAGACAGAAGCTGCCAATCGCTTGTGCCCATGTGCTTTTATAAGCTTCCTGGTCTGAGGTCACCGCCGGTGATGTTCCGCTTTCCCGTTGGTTGGATTACACATATGTTTCAGAGTGTGTCAAGCTAAAGACGTTCCCATTGCGTTTTCAGACGCAGCTTGAGTTCCCGCTGGGGAACTGAAACTAGCTTTGTGCTACAGGCCACTGGAGTTCAATGATGAACTGCCTTTAACTGAAAATTGATTGTTTACAATACTGCATTATTGACACAGTGTTGTCCTGTTTAATACTGTGAAGTTGCTTTGACACAAACTGTATTGTTAAAAGCGTTGTATAAATAAAGGTGACTTGACTTGACTGGAAATCATCTAGACCAGGGGTGTCAAACTCAATTCCTAGAGGGCCACAGCCCTGCACAGTTTAGATTTAACCCTTATTAAACACACCTGATCCAGCTAATCAAGTCATTCAGCCTTGTTTGACAACTACATGGTTTGGGTGTTAGAGCAGGGTTGGAACCAAACTCTGCAGGGCTGCAGCCCCCCAGGACCGGAGTTTGGCATCCTTGATCTAAATCAATAGTTCTGAACTCCAGTCCTTGAGGCCCACTGCTCTGCACATTTTGTATGTCTCCCTCATTTAACGCACCTGATTCAGATCATCAGCTCATTAGGAGAAATTCCATGAACTGAACTAATTGTGTCAGATTCAGAAACATGTGCAGAGCAGTGGGCCGCAAGGACTGGAGTTCAGAACTACTGATCTAGACACATACTGGATAAGAACACACACAAAGCTTACTAGCAGTTTAAAACATATATAATGGCAAATAGGCCTTTCAACTATAAATCAATCTTTGCATAATACTGTAGCAGTAAATTTATCTTTCTCACACTTGTCCCACATTATCCTGCACGTTAACATCTACATCCTGCTGTCAAGGCGCTGGTCTGATCTGGGTTTGTTTGTGTTGTGTCCTTGTTTGTCACATAGCTGTCAGTTGGTATTTGGTTGGTTTGCCATGTGCTCTATTGTCTATTGTTACCCTCTTGTTACCTGAATATCTTGTTAGGGTTAACACCTGTTTTAGATCATTAGTCACCCTTTATATTCCCCTCTTGTTTTCTGTCCTGTGCCAGATCAAATCGCTGCTCTGCTGAGTTAGCCTGGCTTTTGTCTGTGTTGATCATGATCCTGTTTCTCTTGTTTTCTAATCTTGCGTTGTTTCCTTTCTCATTCTCATTGCTCTTGAGCCATTCACTCTGGAAGCCCTCGATGCCTATTGCTGGGCTGACATCCACTTCCACGGACATGGCTGGAATTTCTCCTTGTTACCCTCTCAGACAGTGTCTTAACAATTACTTTCTGAGTTCCTGTTTGTGTTCTGAGACTCGATAAATCTCTGTTATCCCTACAACTGATTCCTCCTCTTTTACCACCCTGACAGTTTGATCTGGCCAGCATGGAATCAGCGAGGTCTGACCAGATCCGGGATGTTTTCAAACAGGGGCTCAATTCTGAGATTCAGGATGAGATTGCAATCCATGACATTGCAATCCAATCTCATTCAATCCCTCCTCATCCTGTTTCTAAAGCAGCAACTGTTCACCCTGTGTCTCTTCCTGAAGTGGTGCCCATGCAGGTGGGGCGTACCCATCTGGCAGTGGAGGAGAAGGAGTGATGTCTTAACCAAAGACTGTGCTTCTAATGTGGCAAATCTGGGCATTTTGCTGCAGCATGTCCTTTGATTCCCCTGTATTTCGTACCCAACTGCCTGCCATTGTCAAGTGGTGGTCTTTTTTTTAAGGCCATGCTCAGCCCTGGTGGATTCTGGGGCTGTGGGTAATTTCAACGATGCACTCATATCACTTCCCCTGTACGTTTAACTTTCTCTGGCAACCATAGTGAGGAGTTCACGTTTTACCTCCTTTTCTCCTGCAGGTGCGGAGTTCTTCTTTGTGGAGAAGAAAGATGGTTCTCTGCTGCCCCGCATTTATTATCGTGGGCTAAATGACATGGGAGCGCGAATCTTCATGAAGCTGGACTTCCGCAATGCCTACCACTTGGTATGGATAAGGGAACTGAATTAGTGGAAGACAGATTTTAATATCCCTACTGGACACTTTGAATATCAGGTGATGCCCTTTGGGCTCACTAATGCTTTCAGGCCCTGATTAATGATGTGCTTAAAGACATGATTAATTGATTTGTCTTTGTGTACCTTGATGACATTCTGATTTTTTTTCTTCATCATTGCAGGTACACACTCAGCATGTCCGTCCTGTGCTGCAGAGATAACCTGAGAATGAAACTATGATGTTGGTAACTGTGAGCTGCTTATGTTTAGGCTGGCACTGGGTGGGTGGCAACACTGGCTGGAGGGGGTGGCAGAACCTTTCTTGGTCTGGACGCATCATAAGAACCCTGAATACATATGTTCGGCCAAGAGTGTTGAACTCCCGGCAGAGAAGGCGGCCCTCTTCTTTGATTGGTTTCGTTTCACACTCTCGTACATGCCTGGGTCTAAGAATAGGGTGGACTGGGAGGCCTTACTAGGGGTGGAGGTCCCAAGATGCTGCCCTACTGGTTTGTTGTTTGTTTCAGGTCTGTGCTCTTGGACTGTTGCTCTCAGCCATTCACTCTGGAACCCCTTTCCTGGACATCTCCTGCTGGGCTGAGATCCACTTCCATGGACCTGTCTAGAATTTCTTCTAGTTACCCTCTCAGACAGTGTTTTTTTTAATAGTTTTTTTAGTACTTTTATTTGTGTACACTCAAAATATTAACAAAACATTATGCTTTTGCAAAACAAAGAAAATAAACAGGGTGTGCATTCAGCAGTCTCAGTCTCCACACGTATCTTTTTGAAATGCGTCATTAAAATGAAATAAAACTCACGTGACACACACGCATGATAGATATACCTATCGGAAGCTTGATATTTCTACTTTTAGATGAAGTAACTCTTACTGAAACAAATATTCTCTGACGAAGTAATCTGTATGAAACCAACACGATGTCCAGTCTCTCTTGTATGCTTCATTATTTTTAATTAGATCACGCCCACAAACTACTTTGGCTTTTCATATTATAATCGTCCACATGAGGGCGCACGCCAAATGTAAACGCCCATTACAGGTTCAGTTCGCACTTTTGGAGTTTGAAGGTTCCATCAGTTCTCGTTGTTCTTTCTTGAACTTTCTTGAGGAGTTCAGTTGACATTAGAGTGATGTCGGCTCCTGTGTCTAGAAGGGCTTCAATTTTGACACGACACTCGATAGTGATGGAGAGGTAAAACTTTCTCGCTGTACCTTTCTCGATGAGATCGCCCAAGAGTTGAGGGACTGGCGTTTGAGATGAGATAGGTAAGATTTCAGGACTGATTTGGTGTTCTTCGGAGGAGTGGCAGACGACCAAGACAGCACTTTCGGGTAATTGAGTGGTTTTATCAGCAGGTGTTGGTTGGAAGCTGCTGTGATCTGACATGTCAGTTGTTGAGTCAGGTTCTGTCTCTTACACTGGATGTTTAGGGAGGCTTTCTTGTCCATATGAAGTTACAGTGGTTACAGTGTTCTGAGGGTGAGAAAAATAGATGCTGTTCTCTGTGGTTTGTTGGACCAGGTGGTCGCTGCCTTCTTGTCTGGCCGCTAGTTAGGCCGCAGGGTTTTTTTCTTTCTTTTCCCACTTCCGATCCTCCTCTTTGCGTTTGAAGAACTCTTGCATCATCATTTTCATCAGTTCTTGTGAATCAAAGCACGGCACTGTCTTTTGTTCGTGTGTAGATTCAGCTTGAGCTTGATCCGTGTGGAATCTTTGTAAGTTCTTTCGTCGATTTCTCGGGCTGGTTGCATTAGATTCCCACGAGCCGTTTCCTGAGCTTCCTGATGAGGTTGGCTGGCTCCATGATCTCTCCCATTGATTCTCACGAGGTCTTGGATGGTACCAGGATTTTTCCCAGTAGCGTTCAGGTGAGTGTTGTCGTCCGCGTGGTCCATCCCAGCGGTCATTTCTTTGTGTAGGTCGGGCGCCAAAGTGAAAGTCACGCTCTCTGTTGAACGAGGATGGTCTCCATTCTCTAGGTGGTGGCTTGAAGCTTTCTTGGTGTTGGGCGCCCTCTAGGGTCATTTCTTGACATTGTGTGTTGAAATCAAGAACTGCAGTAGACTTGGTGCCCTTTTCTGACGCCATATTTTGCTTGCCGTAGGCTTTGTGCGCCAGGTCTCGCAGCTGTTGAGACGTCATTGTTTGTGGGCATGCAAGGATGCCGAGGTGGTGGCTTACCCCAGGATGGAGATTTCTCAGAAAGAGAGTCTTGAAGTTCAGGTCTTGCTCCATGTCAGGTTCGTTGCGAGCTCCGAAGTATGCTTCTCTAAGCCGGCTGTAGTATGCCTGGGAGGGTTCATGACGACCCTGTATGGTCTCCAGGGCGGCCACCAGTCCTTGCTCTGATTCTGGGACTGCAAATTCTTTGATGAGGGCTTGGCGGAGCGATTGGTAGTCATTCTTTATGTGAGAAGGCTGTCGGTCCAGGAAGCTCCGCACCTCAGGGCTGGATGTCGTTCGCAGCAGGTAAAGTCTGTCTTTGTCAGTAACGTTATGTCTCATTTCTAAGTGAAAATCGACATCATTCAAGTAAGAGTGGACGTCTTGACCATCTGGCACACTCGGGGTGAATTTGCTGATGTTTCAGGCCAGCTTGTCAAGGTCTTTGAGGTCCATGCCATGTGATGGATTATGGCTGGCCTTGGGGAGTTCTCGTAGCTTGGGTGTGAGGTAGGTTTCTTCAGAGGGAGCTGGTGAGGGTTTCAAAGTGGCTCCCTCCCCTTTTGTTCATGTGACGTTCCAGGAACAGGGGACCAGGGCCTGCTTAGCAGGGGTGAGGCCGGGGCTCGTCGCGTCCTGGTTGGCTCAGGGCGCAGTTCATAAGCATGTCTGAGTTCATTTTTGACACTGTCAGATTCCTCTCTTATGTCGTCTAGTTGTCGAGTGAGGTAACTTATCTCAGTTCTTGCTTTGTTCAGATGTGTTTCGAGGGCTTTAATTCTGCTGTTCTTGTCTCTGAAGTCCATCCTTGCCTTTTCCAGTAGCTGCGTGGCGTACTGTAGCTCGTCGCTGAGTTTGGCGTGGGCTGACTTTGCTTGCTCCATTTCCTGTGTGTTGTTTTGCTAGAGTTTATTGTAGTCTAGCGATCTCCTCAGTTGCTCTGGGATCCGTCTCGTTGGACCCTTCCCGTCGATCTTGAGCCTCCAGCTCTAGCTGCTCGATGCGTCGCTGTGCGCGTTTCAGCTCCTGCTGGAGATAGGCAGCTTGCCTGTCGCTCACTTTGAGGGAGGCGATGAGGGTGTGACTCAAGGAGCCAGTGATCTTTGCTAGCTCTTTTTGTCCGTAGCTCTGGCCTGGATCGTTTTCCATGATGCCTGTTATGTTGTTGTCCAGTTGGTCTTGTGTCTGGTGTTTGACAGCTTCGGCAGCTTTGGGTAAGAGGCTGTTCGTCATGGCGCTTATCCAGATTTCCAAGTCCTCCCAGTGGCCAACGGGGTCTGTTGTGCGAGACATGTTTTGACGCACTAAGGGGAGAACAGACCAGTGACTGACACAGACCTGGAAAAGGGAACAAAAAAACGAAACAAAACAAACAAAACAAAAGCCAAAACAGGGGTGTTAGTTGGTGATGTCAGGTGTAAGTGATTTTGGGTGTGTAGAGGTGAGGTGAGCGTAGTTCTTCCCGCAGGTGGTTCGCTGGTGTGCACACCTCCGGCTAGTGTAGCTGTGATGGAGGTGAGGGTAAGTACCCACGGATGTAGTAGCTAGAACAGAGAAAGGAGAGAAGACAGAACACACAGCAACAGGGAGGCGTAGTCGTCGACTGCTTCTCCCTTTTCCTACAAGGGAAGAGAGAAGGGAGACAAAAACAAAAGGAACACTTTGGGAAGATGGTAGGGAGAGAAAGATTGGGAGAGAGGGAGAAAAAGAAATACACCTTTCTGGCCGCATAATGAGTACAGTCAAGATTTTTTTTTTTCAACTTGATGTATGCTTCTAGATACGGTGCTCAGAAATGGGAATTTCAACACGCCAGGACTATGATTGTTATTATAATCCCCTCCGGGATGAGGGAACATGCAATAACAATGACAGTATTGGCTTTGCGGCTGGTAGGATTGACACTGTACACCAATCGGAGCGTTTCTGGAAACGGGTTCACGACTGGCGCCTATCAGTCCTCGCTGGACTCGTTGGGACCTTGGCTGTAAGATTCCACGATGAGAGGGGAAAGTGAGAGTTAGGCACAAGTTTAACAGGCGTTTTCAAGTTGTATGAACATTGATTAAATGTCTTTTAAACAACCAAAATTCTCTGCTTTTATGATTCTCATAGGCACAATCTAGGAAACAGCAACAAATTAAAAGGAGGACAGCTAGGGGCAAGAGAGAGAGTGAGGAGGGAGACAGCTTCTAGGAAATGGTTTTGCTACAAAGTCAGGGAATATGTCAAGACATGACCGGACAATTAAAGCCTTGTTACACCAAATAAAATTGATGTTTTAATTCAGTACTGATAGTTGCCAAACTAAAATCGTAACGCTTTGTTAAAGTTTTAGTCAGCAGTTGTAATCAAATTAATCAGCCCAAGCCATTGAGGTATGGGAGGAGGAACGACTAAAGATTGTAAAAAAGGGTTGCTATTTCAAATCAAAAATGAATTTTCCTGATTATAATTTAGGAGACTTCATTCAAACTTGGTCAAGGAAATTATCATTTCTCTATTCAACATGTACCATTGCCGTATGAAAAGGGGAAATGTGATTATGACTAAACTTAAAATGTAATATTTAAATTAAAATCAAAAATTTTAATTAGAGTTATGTTTTAGGACTAGGTGAAGCAATCCCATTTTTAAGACCTGAGGTGTGAGTGGTGACAATGCATCCATCGGTGTAATTTCCTCACTGTGATGGTGATTGAGTGGGATGAGAATGGGGGTTTTAGCTTCATCAGGGTCATCAGGTGGGCACCCTCCTTCTCTGGTGTTTCAATGATAGGCCCACGACACCTCCAGAGGGCTCATCGGCAGCACCTGGCATCCCAGGTGTGCCCCCCTCTGCTTTCAACCCCTCAATGACTCAGGTAATATTAGGGGCCCAGTTGGAGTCTCCCCTTTTCACCCAGAGCCATCGACTTGCTTCTTCTGCTGCATCTGAGAGGGCTTTGATGGTTTGACGTAGGGTTTGCCCTTGCACTCCCAATTCCTTAAGCAGCCTGATGGTTGACTTGCCCACGAAGCCTCTGCAGCCAACTTCCACTGGGCAGACCTTGGATTTCCATCCGCGTTGCTCAGCATCAGCTGCCAGCTCTGTGTACTTAAGGATTTTGCGCTCAAATGCCTCCTCCACAGCAGCCTCCCAGGGAACGGTAAGCTCTATTATGTACACAATGTGGAGTGAGGAGGACCAGAGCACAAGGTCTGGTCTGAGGTTTGTTGTGGTGATCTCAGAAGGGAAGTGAAGCCTTTGGTTCAGATCTACCACCAACTTCCAGTCTCGAGCCCTTCCAAGCTGGCCGACGTCCGATATTGTTTGGACTTTGGCTGTCTTTGTACCTTCTCGGATGAACTCTCTTGCGTATGAGGGATGAAATGATGGAGGAGGCAGGGCATTGATATTTAGTCGTCTGCACTCCAAGGTAGCTGCTAGGCATTTCAGGACATGGTTGTGCCTCCAGGTATAGCGGCCTTGTGACAAGCTTGTCTTACATCCAACCAGAATGTGTTTAAGGTTTGCAGGGGATGGACAGAGGGGGCATGTCGGGTCTTCCCCATACCATTGGTTGAGGTTTGAGGGGGAAGGCAGGACGTCATACGTTGCACGTAAGATAAAGCTGATGTGAAATGCTTCCATGCCCATCAACTCCCTCCAGGATAGCTTTCTCCTCTCAACTCCCTCCCATCTCGTCCATTGTCCTTGCTTGGCTTGTGAGATAGCCTTTACACACCTTGTTGCCTGCTCATGCCGACGCACCTCCTCAACAACCAGCTGTCGGCGTTGAGCTGGAGCTGCCCTTTGCGACGATGGTCTACTGTCTCCAAGGCCAAGGCCTCCTCTCCCCTGTTGCACGTTACCAATGATACCAGAGACGTGCCTGAGGTCTGACTTTGCCTGGTGAGTAGCTGCCACTGGGTTCCATTTCCTTCCAGTCACCAGTGTAGGAGCTGTTCTTGAAACACATGGGTCACGGGACTCTGTTAGTGTCATTTCCAGCCTTACTTTGGAACACTTGAACTCTTCTGCAAGGCTGGAGACAGGAATCTCCAAGATGCCTCTTCCATACAGTCCGATGTTAGTAAAGCATCGAGGGATTCCCAGCCACTTTTTGGCAAATGAGCTGACCACCCTCTAAAGCTTTTCTACCTTTGATATTGGGACCTCATAGATGGTAAGAGGCCACATCAGCCTGGGTAATAACCCAAATTGAAGGCACCACAGCTTTAGCCTGCCAGGGAGCTTGGTCTTGTTAATACTCTCAAGGCCATATATGGTGTCCTTCATAAGCTGGTCAACTTGCTCTGTGTCCTTGAGGGTGGCATAGTACCAACGTCCAAGACTCTTGACTTGGGGGGCTGATGTCCATCTGGTGTTCTGGGGAATGTATCGGTGGCATTTCGGGTGGAAGAGTTGTCTGTCCGCAATGCTGGCTTTCAGTGAGACTCTGTTTGAGGTAAGTTTCCAGATCTTTCTTTGATGTTTTGAGTTTGCCATTTTTTTTCCTTTGTGAAAAGTTTTTTTGCAAACTTATAGGGATCTTTGAAGAAGTTTGACCTTTCTTGCTCCTTCTTTTTACGCCTCCTTCTCAGATTCTCAGCTCTCCTCAAGGTTGCCAGTCGGTTCTTAATTTCTGCCTGTAGCAGGTTGATTCCTTCCTTCTCCTCCTCGGGAGCTTTTCTCCATTGTTTTTTCAGCTGCCTTCTCTCCTTAACTAACCGCTCTATCTCCTGCTGTCTCCTGGACTTTTTTTGGGTGGGTGATGTTTTCTTTCTCTTTTCTACCATCCCAAAGCGCTCTACACCATAGTTGTAAATCAGGTCTCCCATACGCTCCAACTTCCGAACTGCAGTTCCCCTCAATTGCCCCAGGAGGTTACTGATGTCTGTGTCAATCGTCTCCCACTCTTTCCTTTCACAGGATTTTGGCCACTTGACTTGTGGTTTTCGCCCCTGAATCTTGTTCTCAGTTGCAGGCTGCGGCAGGTTGGGTACCGCTATGCTTGGCTCCTCATCTTCCTCTCGAACAGGGGGATTGATGTTCTGCAGACTTTGGTTTTGGTCCTGCTGCTGAACTTCACTTGACTTATTTGACCTGCTTCATAAGAAGTACCGGTCAATGCGAGTTCCCTGTTGCTCTGAGAGCAAGCACTTTTTGAGGCCTTGGTGTCTCCTCAAGCCTGCGTAGGTTGTTTCCTTGGTCCAACCCCATCTACAACTCTGGAGCTTAATTCCTGGAGTAGGTGTAGGTGTTGTCATCTCAGGTGTCTTAATGATCATCATTCTCATTGTCTGTTTCGTTCCTGGGTCAATAACCATGTAGTGGACCGCACATTCCAGGGCCCAGTTTATGGCAAGGGCCCCTCCCTGGCCACAATAGTGGACAAAGGTTTGCTACATTTTGATTGGATCTTGGTGGACTAACATAAGCAAACTGTCCAACGCCATCAGATAAGGATGCCAGGACAACTGCCAGACACCTCTTAGAGGGCAAGAAGAGACCTTTGGTACAAAAACTCGGGAAGGACGGAACTTCCTATTGGCCAAGGTGCAGTTTCTGCCCTTCACCCACCTTGAAACTGCTTCCTAAGGTTTGGTCCTGTGACAGCCATAAAAATTCCTTAGGATCTCCAGACGCAGCAGCAATGGGTGAAACAAAGAGGGATCACAAAGATCCATCCAAATCCATTCATAACTATGTTTTCAAACCTTGAACTGATGCGAACCATAACACACACATCTTATACTTATTCAGGGAAATAAGTATTCTCACTGACAGCGATGTGTAGTGCAACATCTTACACAAACTCAGCTGTTAATGGACAAATGAATGCATGCATGACAGTTCAATCTTTTCCCATCATGTTTGGACTTAATGTGTTCATTACATGACCAAATGTTTTCTGATTGTGTTTTGGAAAGTGAGAAATGCACCAGTAAAACATTATTGACACTTTTCTAACTTTGTGTTTGGACTATGCAAATGACTTCCACAAGAGGAAAGAAGGGTGGGCTACCCCAAGTCCCCCGCTCTGATGGAACCAGCCAATCACAGCATGGAAATGGAGAAGCACCAAATTGCAATCTCCTCCTCATTGGAAAGTTATAAAGGTACCTCTCCAAAAGACACTCCTTGTACTGAGTCTGACCTGCAAGGGTGAGACAATAACAGCTACACCTCCATTCTGAGTCTGCGGCCCGTTACAGGGAAGGCAGCAACAGATAACAAAGTTCTGAGTCTGTGGCCCGGCAGGGTAAGACACTAACAGAGCAACAAAGTACTGAGTCTGACCTGCAAGGGTGAGACAATAGCAGATACTACAACTTTCTGAGCCTACTGTCCAGAGAGGCAGAAACAGACGCTCCACGCTTCGAGTCTCCAGCTTTGAGGCAGCAGCAGATACGACCACGTTCTGTCTGTAAGGAAAGAGATATTTTCCACGTTCAGAGTCTTCGTCCAGCGAGGCAACAACAGATGCAGCACGTCCTAAGTCTCCATCCGAGAGAGACAAAGCGGATTGACCAAGTTCTGAGTCTCTAGCCCAGAGAGGCAGAAGACCAACAGACATTTGCAACAAGGTTAAGCTCCAGCGAGCAAACCTTCACTTCAGGTACCTTTGCTTGCGTGTTCCAAGCTAAGGACCTTCAGCACCTACACCAGGGCCACATCTGCGTGTTCCAGATTTTAGGACCCTTTGGTGCTCCAGGAGATCAGCATCCTACAGCGCTTCATGCTCAAGGCTGTCGAAACGGATTCCTGCTCTTTTCCCGTCGAAACGGATTCCTGCTCTTTTCCCACTGACTTCACCGGAAGAATTCACCGCCACCGGACTGCTCAATCAACCACAGAGAACGTAAATATCACTTCCAATCCTCTTCCAGAGACCTTGGCATTGTTGTGTACTATCAGTATATGATTTTTCTAATTTACATTAGATATTGTATAGCTGATTGCAGTTGATAACAAATAATAGCTCATTTATTTGTTTGATGCATAATAAGGTTCTTTACCTTATTTGTTTCAGAGTAGTAACAGTTTATCTTTCCATAAGATAACATAGCTCGGACACAGCAACACCCAACTAAATCACATTTTATGCATCTTATGCACTTTATTCTCTTTGCATTTATTGTATTCATTTAGTAGTTGTTGATTACTCTTGTCTATCTTTTGTTAATAAAATATATTTTATTACACTTGTGTCTTCCTTGTGTTGATAATACAGTGAGAGGTTCTACAAGTTAGATATCCCACCAATCTTTCTTATGTGATGTACTCATTACCACACATTAAGTGACATGTGATCCAAGAATCATTACGTCATCTGTGACGCGAGTACCCATCACTACTCTATTTCGCTTTTCTAGTGGGCGAAAGCAGAACTCACTACAAAATTGGCATCCCTAGGTGGGCCAAGTTAAAATGAGATGAGTCTCCTGTAAAATTCACTACAACCATGTAATCTGTCAGTGAGTCATCATCCTCCCCCGCTCTTGCTGACTCTGGGGGTGTTCTCTTCATTGAACTTTTTGTAGCCAAAGATGGGTGGGACCTGTACACTAATAGTGCCAAGTTCCTCCTACCGCAGTGAGCTAACCTGGGGCAGGCCCGGTGGGGTCTTTCCCTCCTGTCAGCTGTCTTTCCAGGCTGTCGCTAGGTCTTTCCCTAGTTGCCAGCTGCTCTCTTCACGGCAGTCACTGGGTGAATCCAGATGATCAGTTATGTTTTAGGACTAGGTGAAGCAATCCCATTTTTAAGACCTGAGGTGTGAGAGGTGACAATGCATCCGTTGGTGTAATTTCCTCACTGTGATGGTGATTGAGTGGGATGAGAATGGGGGTTTTAGCTTCATCAGGGTCATCAGGTGGGCACCCTCCTTCTCTGGTGTTTCAATGATAGGCCAACGACACCTCCAGAGGGCTCATCGGCAGCACCTGGCGTCCCAGGTGTGCCCCCCTCTGCTTTCAACCCCTCAATGACTCAGGTAATATTAGGGGCCCAGTTGGAGTCTCCCCTTTTCACCCAGAGCCATCGACTTGCTTCTTCTGCTGCATCTGAGAGGGCTTTGATGGTTCGGCATAGGGTTTGCCCTTGCACTCCCAATTCCTTAAGCAGCCTGATGGTTGACTTGCCCACGAAGCCTCTGCAGCCAACTTCCACTGGGCAGACCTTGGATTTCCATCCGCGTTGCTCAGCATCAGCTGCCAGCCCTGTGTACTTAAGGATTTTGCGCTCAAATGCCTCCTCCACAGCAGCCTCCCAGGGAACGGTAAGCTCTATTATGTACACAATATGGAGTGAGGAGGACCAGAGCACAAGGTCTGGTCTGAGGTTTGTTGTGGCGATCTCAGAAGGGAAGTGAAGTCTTTGGTTCAGATTTACCACCAACTTCCAGTCTCAAGCCCTTCCGAGCTGGCCGACGTCTGATATTGTTTGGACTTTGGCTGTCTTTGTACCTTCTCGGATGAACTCTCTTGCGTATGAGGGATGAAATGATGGAGGAGGCAGGGCATTGATCTTTAGCCGTCTGCACTCCAAGGTAGCTGCTAGGCATTTCAGGACATGGTTGTGCCTCCAGGTATAGCGGCCTTGTGACAAGCTTGTCTTACATCCAACCAGAATGTGTTTAAGGTTTGCAGGGGATGGACAGAGGGGGCATGTCGGGTCTTCCCCATAGATTACAATTTCAAATTCAAAAATGTTTAACATAAAATTTCACCTTGGCAATGAAAGTTGGTGACCAAATTTTAATGATGCCTCATTAAAATTGATTACAAATAATCAATGTCAAATCAATCACAGAAATTGCAGTGTGGCAAGGAGATGTGATTATTTATTAAGATTGATCAAAGTAATCAAATTAATCCACCTGATAATAATACTTGGTTATAAGGCCAACCGCTTGTGGCAGTTTAAGCTAGCCGTGCCAACAGCCTTAAATCAAATAAATAAAATGTTTTAATTTGAGATTCATGATAGACCTTTAAAAGTTGGTTTACAATCGCATCAAAAATAGGTTTGAGTTTTAAAATGGTCAATATTCATGTTACATGGGAGGAGGGAAGAAATAAAAGGAATAGTGTAGAGATGTGAAGTAAAGAAGTTTGCAGAATGAGCGTTAAAGTTCAAAAGCTTGTGATTGTGTCACCCAAACACATTTCACACACTGAGTTCAAACTCAAGGGATCACCCTAACCGCTACCTGCTAACTGCTATTCCTCAAGGCTAAAGGCTTGCATAGGTTTGAATGCAAGCGCGTTAGCTTTAGCTAACTGAGCTGTTCCACTGTTGTTTACATGTGAGCGGCCGGACTGCGCCTGCACAACAAAACTCTGCCCCAGAAAAGGTATGTTAGGATTTCCGGGTCGCCGGGTTTCTATGGCAACGACAACCAGCGTGTGGTTCAGCAGTTTTCAATACAATGCATGAAATGACAGCGCATTTCGGAGTTGCACAGCAAATAATCACTATTTAGATTCTTATCTTATAGCACCGTCTCAACTCGTTAGAGTGAGGCACATTTATTCACAGATTTACTGAATAAATTTACTCAGCGGACCTTAATTCTGTGCTAGTCTGTTTAAACAACACTACAGCACATGTGGACTCAGCCACACAATTTTACTTGATCAAGATTCTACAACTCTCCACAAAATGACGCTTGGGTGCTCGCTCTACGCGGTGCGTCTCAAGTTCACTGGTTTTAAGCAAACACTTGGTAAAAGAGCATTAGTTAGCTATTCTAGCGATCTTAAACTTGGGAGGTAACTTACATAGCATAGTTGAAATCACAGTGGGACACGCACTGCGTTGCTACGCTACAGAGCGCTATTAACAGAACAGAAAAACAAGGAACACGCTTTCTCTTCTTTTCTTTTGTGTCAGCGGACAATTCTAAATCTTTACTGCAGTTTAAATTCTTTAAACAACAACTCAAGTTAAGATTTCATTCATTCCAGACTGGCAGCCACAATAAATCATACAGTAACATACAGTAACTTCGGTTGCCTGGTTACGCGGTTTGACGCGCTCAGAGCTCTTCTGCGTTGCGAGACTTTGAAGAGTTTGGCATTCGCGAAGTTTTCAGTTTGTTCTGTAGAGTTTTGATGGCACAATCCCGTGCTTGGTCAAGCGGGCGAGCGCAGGTGAAAAGCACTCAAACCACGGCAGGCGAAAGACCAAAAGCGACGGCGAAAGGCAATGGCGAAAAGCAATGGCACAAGCCAATAGCAAAAAGCAACGAACTATTAGAGTCATGGGTTTTTTAAACATGGTGCTGTGGTCCAGTCGAATATTGCTGCGGGGCGGAGCCACGCCCCCTGGGCTGGACCTTCTGGCGCATAACTTAAGATAATAAAATCTCTGCATGCTCGTTCTTAACCTCAATAAACTGTTGCAATGCATAAAATATACACAATATCAACTTCTCATTCATTTTGCTGTGTAGCATTCATCCAGACCATTCATTACATATCAAACAAGGCTATATTGCTTGCATGCTAATACATTTGACAACTTCCTTTTCTAAAGGCATATAATGCATAGATTAAACTCCAATGATCACATAAAACACATTAAGCATATAAAAGAAAACATGAAAACATATGATACTGTTGCTCTAATAGTAATAGTAATAAGCTGATCGTTTCTTAAAGCTTGTCTCTGCAGTGTACTCAATTGAGACACGCGCACCGCGGAATGTCAGTCGGGACGGGGGAACAGGAAGTCCGAAAAGTCATGAGAATCACGCTGGACGGATCATGTGCCTTACCAGCTTTATGTCAGTAGAAGACTGGAGGTTTGTTTCTTAGGTGCTCTGAGACAAAGACAGTTTTTTTCTCTCTGGATGCATACGTCACGTTTTGCAAGAATCAGCTAATTCCGGTCAGGAGTTTAACCCGAGGTGACAATTTACCCTTCGTCTTTCACGAGTCTGTCAGCACAAACCACCCATTATCCTTCTGATTGGATTAACTTTTAGTGCTGCCGTGTTTCCTGGAGTGATAGCGCGAAGGCAAAAGAAGTTTGGGGTACACAATGTTGAAGAAGGCTTCACTCTTCGCAGAATCTAATGGCAACTGGCCAGGACAAAGGAATCTTTGAAGTGTGATGACTTGTTCGGTATTTGCGCTTTGCATAGCCGAATTCCTACACATTCTTTGATGATCTCTGCAGTTTAATTTTCTTTTTCTAGTGATCAGTGATCATAGTCTTTACAGCCCAACCTTGCCCGGGTCCAAAAACGACACAAATTCTGTTCACATCTCTGTGGTTAGATCACATAATGTGTATTTGACCATTATTATGTGTATTTTAATGTTTTCACATGTGTTTCATGGCCTTATTTCACTGAATTATAAAATTTAGTTTTTCACTAACCACGCATTCATGTTGCTTACATATTATTGTAGCCCAATTTGTGCTGATTACAATGTACAGACTTTAGCCATTTATATGTATTTAAGATACTGAAAAAAAAAATGTCAGGGAATGTCAAAACTTCTTCAGGGCCCCAAAATACCCTCAGACCCCAGAGGGTTAAGCTTAGTTGGTGCTAATTATTGTAAATGCTGAACTGTAATGAAAAAAGACCCCTGCATTGTTTCCCAAATAAAGGTGAGGAGCAGATGTAGTGTTTGAGTAGCCTCTCAAATCATTCTTGACCATAGGGGTGAATGATAGAGGGCAGAAATCATTCAGGTTGACTGATTTTGTTGTCTTGGGAATTGGCAGAATAGTGGATCTTTCAAAGCATAGGGCATGACAGTCTATCTCAGGATTAGTCCTTTTCACACCACATACTGTACAATAAGCACAGCGTATAGGCATAATAGTAGCATTATTGCTCACATTTTAATTTAATGTTTATAGTGTTTCAAACATATAGCAGAATGCTAGGTTATTTACATAACCCCAGATCTCTGATGACAGAAGCGGGATGTTTCGCTATGGTAGATGCCTCCGGAGACTGATCACAGAAGCACTAATAACATGTCATCACTTGATAGGAGCACTGCCTCCCTGAGATATATTTTGTTGTAACCTGTTGCTACCAAATTTTCAGCAGCTTTTATTTCTGTGCTAACTGCAAGAAGGAAAACACATTGAGGTACCTTATTACCATTAGAGAACGGGGTTACATAACTATTAACTTACGTAACTGTTCCCTATCAAAAGCTACTCTCGATGCTGTGTTTCAATAACACTTATGAAAACATTCTTTGTTCAACCAATTGTGAAGCATGTGTGTCAAACATGCCAAAGAATTGGCTTAAAAATAACCTTGGTTGGTGACATCATTGGATTACATGCACCTGAGGGGTTATAAACAGACATGAACGGGACACATCTTGGGTTTCTTTGTCTTCAGAGACCGCATTGTGTGTGTGCTGTGTGTTCAGCGTTTGCTGCGTGTGCTGTTGTTAAAAAAGAGAGAGAGCGAGAGAAAAACAAAAGAAATGGATCATGCCTACCTAGTTGGTCAAGAGATGCTTGCCATTATGTGCACAAGTCATTCCTGCTGATGACTTGCATGATTACTGCTTGGGGAAAACGCAGTTTGAGTACCTTGAGTAGGAGCACTGCAAGTCATTGAGATCAAATGGCTCTTTCCCTCGCGCTCTTGCTAGATCACAACGTCTCCACACCTGCTGATGAAGTACACCCCGGCACTTCTTCAGAGTGAGGCACTAATATGGAAACTGAGAGCGCCACCTCGGTGCACTCCTCGCGTAATGACAATGCATTTCAGGAGTTACTCGAGGCGATGACTTAAGCGGTGGCCAGGATTAAACTACACTGAACCCCAGACACTCTAAGCTGGATGACTAATTTCTGTCAGGTGGCTGATTGGAGGGACCCCAACCTCGATCTCTCCCCTTTTTCTCTAAACTCCATGATGCGTTATCTCGCTTATGGAGTAAACCTTATTCCTCTCATGTCTTTGTACCCACAATGTTAATTTATTCAACGCTGGTGGAAGAGATGCATACAGGCTACCTCTCCCCCGGGAGCTCATCATCGCTGAAAAAGCCAACACTTCCCACCACAGACCTAAGCACAAGAGGGAGCATTAGCGAGGAGGCGTTTTCAAAACTACATAGACATACACATTTGGTGACTGCTTTGGTCTCCATGGAGAGACATCTGTGGCTCAATCTGACAGGCATCAAGTATAGGGACAAGGTGTTCCCTGTTTGATGCCCCCATATCACCTTCCTGCTTATTTGGCAACTCCTTAAATACTGTTAGCAGGTTCCTGTTAGTAGAAGCTTTTGATTACATACATGACTGGCTGATTTTAGTGCCTCACTCAGTCTCAAGAGCTTGTTTCGACATCGGGACATTGGCTCATCTCTGGGGTTAAGACTCAATGGCAAGAAAAGTGTTCTCTCTCCTGCCCAGAGGACAACATATTTAGGGGCTTTATGGGATTCAATCACGATGCAGTCACAGCTGTCTCCTGCACGTGTTGAATCCATTTTAAACACTTGATAAAAATATCAAGCTAGGCCAGAAAGTTACTGTCCATTACTTTCAAAAGGTTCTAGGTCTTATGATGGCTGCATCCACGGTGATACCTTGGGCTTCCTGCACATTTACGCGCCAAGGGCTTTGTATCCTTTCTATGGGGTTTAGACCATGAATTATGACTTTGGGTCCCACTCTAGTTACGATTGTCGTTGCAAGATGCTAATGACAGACGCTTCCTTCACGGGCTGAAATGTGGCTTAGATGGCCATCCAGCCCAAAGGAACTTCAGGGACCTGCAAAGGTCTTCTCACTGGCACATCAATTGCTTTTAAATGATGGCTGTATTTCGGGCCCTAAAATACCTCCTCCAGTAGTTAAGAGGCTACCATGTTCTAGTGCAGGTAGACAACACTGCAGTTGTCTCTTACATATATTGCCAGCGCGGACTGCATTCACGCTGCCTGAAAGTATAGCACAGCAGGTTCTGCTCTGGGCACAGGACAAGTTCCTGTCCCTCAGAATGGTTCACATTCCGGGGCATATGAATATGGGAGCAAACTTGCTGTCCAGACAAGCTGTGACACCTGGAGAATGAAAAATCCACCCTGAAGTAGTCAGTCAAATTTGGGAATGATTTTACAAAGCAGAGGTGGACCTCTTTGCTTCAAAGGAGACAGAATAACGTTCCCTCTACTTCTCTCTGACTCCTCCAGCTCCTCTGGGTCTGGACGCAATGGCCCATAAATGGCCCAGACTGCGTCTTTACGCATTTCTCCCAATCGCTCTGCTCCAGGGAGTCCTGGCCATGGTCCTTCAAAATGTCTTGCCTCTCACTGATAGTACCCCTTTGGCCAACCGGAGTGTGGTTCTCAGATGTAATATTCCTCCTTGACGGCACACTGTGGTGTGATTCCGGTCAGGAAAGACCTCCTATCTCAAATGCAGGGGACAGTATTTCATGCCCGGCCTGAGCTCTTTGTGGGACTTAGCTATAGTGCTTGAGGATCTCGTTGGGACCTGGTTGGGGATTTGCAGGCTCTGTCAGTTTTGCTATCCTGCTTAGACTTTGCCTCTCAGCTGGCCAAAGCTATTTTGCATCCTCACCCTAATTATCTTCCTAAAGTTCTATTCTCGACCATACATCTGGTTGTTCTTGAAGACTTCTGCCTTCCCCCATTCACAACACTGGAGCAAGAAAGACTTTGCTTACAGTATCCAGTACGTGCTCTTCAGAATTACGTCCATCACACTACCCAGTGGCATAATTCAGAGCAGATTTTCATATGCTATGGGGGCCGCAACCAGGGGCCAGCTGCCACTAGACAAACAATGTCACATTGGGTAAGGGGTGCTATTGCCCTAGCCTACAAAGCACGTGGTCATGCTTCGCCTCTAAGATTTAGGGTCCATTTAATTAGGGGGATTGCATCTTCTAAGGCTGTAACAAGAGGTGCCCCCTTGTTGCATGTGTGTGATGCCTGACAAGGTAAAACTTGAAAGACAAAGGTCCATTTCACATCTATTTATAACCCCTCAGGTGCACGCAATCCAATGACGTCACTGACCATGGTTATTTAAGCCAATTCTTGGCGTGTTTGACACACATGCTTCACAAACGGTTGAACAAAGAATTTTGAAACTGACTTCATCCAGTGTTTAGATTTTTGTACCAGAAATTGCATGCAAATTAGCGCATATTTAATTGAATAATGCCTCATTTGCATATTAAAACCTAACATTTTAGAAAACTTGTAATACAAAAATTTTGTGCAATTATCAATTAAACTGAGTAAGGTGATAACTATTAGTTCATTTTTTTACCCCATTCACCTGCAGTGTATTGCCTTAAGACAGAAGGTAAATGGTATCTATTTGTTATTGTAATTATTATTGGGAATATTATTATCAACTTATCTATACACTGTCGGAATATACATCTTGCTCTACAGTGTTATCTATCTATGGTTTCTGGCTTGGATATTTTCTGACTATAAAAAATAATCTTTCTGTTTTCTGAGGTTCTTGAGCAATGAAAGTAAATTATGGTGCTAACAGCTCAGCTTGAAGCTACATAGGCACATTATTGTATTGGAAAACACTTAATGATATCGACTTGCAGACTTGCTGTTATCTCAGACTCTCATTTCAAGAGTATTCTGCACAGTGTGTACTGTTGCTTACTTTTGCGTTAACTAATTCACTAGCCTATATGATTTTGTATTATGCAAGAATTTGCGATTTACCCAAAGGGTGCCCTGATGTCATAACCATTTATATCGACAGCTGGCTCAGACACAACAGCTTTCACCCTTCTAGGAATATATGTCATGAAACTTTGACTGATACGACTGATGCAATGTGTTACCTGCTATTTATCTGCAATGTAAATGTAGTTTCTATTTCCTAAGTAGCAAATTTCAAGGAAGATGATGAGTAGTTATTGGTAGAAGTTAACTATTATGTTACTAATCCTGACAACATCATCCACATCCACCAGTTGCAGCAAGCATTGATTCATCCATTAGCTTCTCTAAGCTATCTGATGAATATATAACAATCTGAGCCCTTAATCCTTTTATAAAGGACAAACTAATTAGACTGAAAGGTCTCTTTTGCTTTGATGTACTTAAGAAGAGCCTTGCTTCCTTTCATACTAGCATGCACATTTATGTCTTGCAATTTTAATGTCATTTTATGACAATTCTTCGGATCTCATTATGAGATCATTGATCCTGATATTTTGTTCCTGAAGTCCTTTTTTGACATTTATTATCTGATATATCCATTATGTGTAAATGTGCTTCCATTATAGCTGTTAGCTTGACAAAGAATGGCCTGTATTACTGATGCTGAGTCCTTGTAATGTAGGCTTTCATCAGAGATGAATGAATAGAGGTTACAAAGACCTTGTGAGGAAAAGATGCCGAACATCACTGCCGCAAGTGAGGGTTTTTGATTGCGTCTGAAAGTAAAATGCACGAGTGAGGTGGGGTGCAGTCCTCTCTGTTATGATTAATCTGTTTAGGGGTCAAACAGATACTCATCTGTGTCACAGCGGCAAGTGACCCTGTCCTGACCTTGTCCGTCTCTGGTCAAAATCGGCAGCACTTTCTCACAAGCTTGTATCCCTCTGCTTAAAAGAGACTTGTAAAGTAGGTTTTATTAATGAAAACCCCCTTAAATTATTTATGTAATTCTACGCCTATTTACCATATCAGACACTTCTCTTAGACAACTCTCCGTGGGCCTGCTGAGAAATAGGATCAAAATTTCTCCCTGCAGAAATCCCTGCAGTGCGTCAGGGCAAACATAGCTACTGCAAAGACTGAAGACTGTAGACATTAACCAGGATGTTTAACAAAATGTACTGATATATCAAAAATGAATGGCAATAAAGGGGAATAACTAGACATCTGAATTATTTCTATTTCTGTAAAGTTCAGTATTTAATGAAAGCACCTGGATGGTTCAACAAGCTGGTTTAATCAACAAGCTTGTATCTCATGAATAGCAACATGCTGTCACTTAGCTCTGTTTTGCACATTTAAGTTCACAATAATTCAAGTCTTTTAATTCAGGACCGGCCTTCAGGAATATTTAACATTTAAAACCTAGATGTTCTTTGATGTGCTGAGACTTTTTAACATGTCTGAATATATCCAATCAGCCAACATAAGTTAACATTTTTGTAGCTCTTGTGCAAATTGGTCATTTGAAAAAAAAAAAAGAGCACTGAGCTTGTGAGTGAATTCATACCTTGAAGTTTGACTTTGTGCAAAACCTAACTTTGCTGAACCCCTGTTATAAGATTACCAACATTATTTTGTTATTTTTCTAAATGGCATTTGAGGTGACTTTTGCCAAAATATATACATAGTCACGTTTTTCTTACAAAATCAGGTTGCAAGGTTTAACTCCGCTAATTAGCCCATGCTGGAAAGGCTTAACTACACCACTAAGCATACAGTAAACATGGCTCTTCATTGACAGTCATTTAAAAGTAGCTATGCAATCTGACAAAACTAATTGTGCCTAAATGTGGCTTTAAACAATAAACTTTTCAGATGACTCAGATATGTATAATTAATCACAGGTTAAAAAATATTAACAATTATAATAAAATTCAGTTATTTTAGTTAGATGACATCTTGACATCTCTTAGTGCACCAATTACTATGCCAGAGGTTATAACTTTTAAAACTAAATGACTTATACTTTTCTGCACATACTGAAGAGGCTGCTAGAAAC